>NC_062227.1:17677285-17989520 GCF_902686445.1 Sciurus carolinensis | reverse complement strand
AGGTAGAAATGAGAAGGCTGGAGTAAAAATAATGGCTTCTCTTGTGCAGTTCTCCAAGCTACAAGCATGCATAAAATATTTGCACCTTAGTTTTTCTCGCCCTCACTTTCCAATGGACATTCCATCCCAAACCCATAGGAAGGATTCTCCCACTGTCACCCCATTTTCTGATTTCTGCCTATTTGAATTCACTTTATCTTCTTTCTTCTGTTCTTCCTCATCTTCTGCATATTGTTTATTCTCCTGTTCACACTCAGTAGGTACTATTTTCTTCTCAGCCCCCTTCTTAGCCTCCTCTACCACGTCTTTATTTTTCTCTTTCCAATTTGCTTTATCCTTCAGTCCTTGGTGCTAATTAGACAACTGCCCTATATTTTTCTATGAGATGGTGCTGGGGCTCTGTTTGTACTTAGGTGAAAACTGGGTCCCATCATCCTGACTGAAGGGTCCTAACCTGCACAATGTGGTGGCAGCTAGAGAAAATTATCCCAGTGGTAGAGGTAGAAGTGGTGGATTCCAGTTAGAGCATTCTCATATAATCATTGCTTCCACTTATTTTCTGTCTAGGGAAATAGTTAATGTTTCATAGTATGTGCCTGAGTAGATAGCACTCTGCCATTTTCCAAAGTGACTTTAATTTTTACCTTATCACAGCAAGTCTGACAATTCCAATCACTTAACACCTGTGTGATCATTAGTTTTTTGCTTGTGTGTGATTGTTTTTTTTTTTTTTCTTCCTGGTGAGTATGTAATAGTCTTTTAACTTGAATTTAATGTCCTTAAATAGTATTCCTTTATACTTTCATTTTTTTGTAATTTTAATATTTCCTCCTTTGTGAAATCTTTTGAAATTTTTCATCTGTGTTGCACTCTGTTTAGATGTATTTTTCCCCAAAGAAATGGTTGAGAGTGGGTTTCTTAACCTCTTGTGGTAGATCACAAGTGGCAATCACACCTAGAAGGAAGGAGAAACCTCTTTCAGTGTATGATGAATCTGAAAACTTCAAGGACTGTCTTGTGTCTCATCTCTATTATATAGTCTTGAAACCATTTTTGTCAGGCAGATGTAGGGCAGGGAGTGTCATAAGTCTCTTTTTAGTTCTCACAGGCAGCTTGGAATTCTGGTGTACAAATCAAATGTTTTATTTATTCCTTTTAAGGTCTAATACAGGAGTTTACATATTTGTCCAAAATTAGGGACTAGTATCAGACTGTTTTAGTCAGATTTTTTATGACTGTTACCAAAATTCAGTACAAGAGCAATTTTAGGAAAGGAAGAGTGTATTATGGGGCTAACAGTTTCAGAAGTCTCAGTTCAGAGATGGTTGGCTCAAATACTCAGGGACTGGAATGAGGCACAACATCATGGCAGGAGAGTGTGGTGTATAGAAACATCTGGGAAGATGGTGCCAGGAAGCAGAGAGTGCTCTGCTCAGCAAGGTTGAAATATAATCTTCAAAGGCCTGACCCAAGGGACCTTTCTTCTCCTGCCATACCCTACATGTCTGGAGTTACAATTCCATCCCTAACTGAGGCTTAGTGCACTGAATAGGCAAGACTCTGAACCTTATCATTTAATATCTAAACCTTTTTGCATTGTCTCATGCATGAACTTTTGGGGAACAAGTAATATCCAAATCATAATACTGACATTTACAAGAACCCATGTACCTGTCTCTAGTTCCTGATTTCTCTAAGGCTTAAGATAGCCTTCTTTAAATCTGACATCAAAACTCAGGTCCAGTGGATACTCTGTAATCCCAGATAAGTGACATGTTTACAAACCTCAGCCATCTTAGTGGACACCTCATATCCACATGAGGTGAGGTGTTTTACTGCAGCAATATAGTATTTGAAAATCTGAGTTCATAGTTGGGGTTGGCTATAAACCAATAATCCTCATATTGAGAAAGGATTTCTTAATCCACTCATAACCCTCAGCTAACAATTTTGATAGTATTCTATTTAAAAAGTTACAAAAAATTAAATCTCTATGTAAGAAAACCCAACAATACTGGATTGTTACTTTTGTATTGAAGTCCTATCACTCAAGAATAGTTATTAGGAATACTTTGTCAGAGGAATGCAAAGGAACTCATCTCTTATAGTTGTTCTTGACCAATCATTGTTACCTGGCTTTACTAGTAGTAAAGTATATGGATTTGGTAATATTGGATGAATATGTAAAACTATGTTAGTTTTAGCTCTCAGATCTTGCCCAAATTAATATGCATCAGTGGATTTTTAATTTTTTTAAATGGAAGATTGGGTTATTGCAGGGTGTTTGGCAAATACAACCAAATCCATCTTTAAGAACTTGTCCAAAAGAGATTTCAACCCTGTTAATACTTCACCTTTAAGGATATATTGTTGCTTCATGGGGCATTGCCACCTCCTTAAACAAAATACTGCTTTAGAAAATATTTGTCATTCTTCTCAGAGTCCCTTTGACTAATATAACATTATTTATTTGCTTATATATTTATTTTGACCATGGATTGTACCCACATATCCATATCCTCAGCACTTTAATTTCTTGTTTTTATTTTTAGTCAGGGTCTCACTAAGTTGCTTAGGGTCTTGCTATGTTGCTTAGGGTGGCATTAAAATTGAAATCCTCTTTTCTCCTTCTCCTAAACAGCTGGGCTTAGTGGTATCTGCCACTGTGCCTGACACAATCATTTCTTTAAAAAAACTCTAGCATCAATTAATTTTTGTTTTTATAATTTGAATATTTTTATTTTTCTTTACATGAAAAATTATTTTTATATTTGTGCACATAACATATAAATATCATTTGATCCAATTGATTTTCTTGTCTTCTTTTTCCATTGGCCTTCTCATTTATAATAACTGCCCTGCTCTGATAACTGTTTTAACATTCAAACTCTCTTTTGACTTTGATATTTCCTTAAATCTGAATATCAGATCAAATAAACTTTTGTAAATATTGAGCTCTACCATTTAATGGATACTTCATAATATATCATAAAAATTAATATTAATACAGCTATCCATATTATTTTTGGTTTTGTGAATTAAGATATGAAAAAGAGTGTTATGTACACATTTGAAATAATAAAAAAAGATTATTATTGAGGCAGGCAACATGGTGTATTAGAGTGAGACAATATTTCTCCTAGTTCACTTAACCAAAACTCAAGTGCTGAAAATAGTACTTCTCTCTGAGGCTTTCAGTGAAAAACCTTGATACTGGAGGGTCAATGTGCTCTTTATGGTCCAGAGATTGTTCAACTTATTAAATTGATCTAAAAAAATTTACCCTGAGTTTACCAATCATCATAGGAGAGCTGAATGAGGAGTCATCTTGAGAGTAAACTAGAACTGTTCCAATGGATAGTGGAAACCCAGATCTGGGAGATTATGGCTAGGCCTGCATAAACCTATCTGATCCTAGCAAAGACTTAACTGAGTTTAACAAACCCAGGTAAAAGAAGAAACCAAGAGCATCTTTGCCTAGGTAAACTCCAGTTGCAGAGGTAGGGAGAACCCAACTCTCTCCAAAACTTTGAATCCTGTGGCTCAAAGGATCTTATAAGGCCTGCTACAATGAATTAGATACTTGATGTGGGGAGTTTCAGTGCACTTAGCTCTCAGATTAACTGCCTGACTGGTCCTGGGAACTTCCAAGCCCATAGCACCCACCTTTCCCCGAACCCATCCAGTTTGTCACATGCTGAGTTCCTGGCTTCCACCTATTATAGTGTCCTACCTGTTGCTGGCACCTGCCAGTTTTCTGACGTCCAAATTCTCCTGGCCTGCCCTATCTGTCAGTTCCTCTGACCACAATCTGTCTGGGCCCTCTGGACCCCAGAGACCCAGTTGGAATACTCACACCAACCTCACACACTGCCCACTGCTTGACCAATTATACCTGCAATTTCACTGCTTGGCCCATAGCCAAGTGTCAGGCTGTAATTTCCCTGCCACTTCAATCTGATCCAGGCACCTGCATTGCTCTCTGGCCCACAGGCTGACCCAACCAGTCCAACATTTCACTACCTGATATGCCCAGCCTATCATAGATTGACATCTGCCAGGCTTTAGAAGAATATCAATTCAACAATGTCAGCAACTCACCACAAAATAAAACAACCAGAACCTCACTAAAAGTAAGTCCCTGCAAACAAGAACTCCACCCATGGGACCTTCTCTCATAGAACCCAATGCGGAGCACTCACTGGTAATGGGTGGACAGCTCCTCCCATTTCACCCCTTATCTCACAAGAAGAGAAGTTTAGAGGTCTTAGAACCCAGGTGACAACTTGGTGAGCAACACACAAAAAAGTAAGGGCTCAACAGCCCACACCTCATACACCCACAATCAGTTCACACCTCAAGAAGAAACAAAATTAGTTGGGGACAGAGAGCAAACACATTTGGTCACTATTTGTCCAACACAGTCAAAATGACTCCATAATCTCTTAAGTTTTCATCAGGTTTTTTACTTTTTAAATTTTTCATTATGTTTTATTGTTTTTGGTTTTGTTTTACTTGAATATGTACTGATTGGTTCAAGAACACCTATACATACAAAGACTTGTTACCCTTCCTAATTTCTAACCTTTTTGTTAAAGGTTGTTATTTTTCATGGCCAGTTTTTTGAGGGTCAAGATTTTTGATTAGCATAGTTTGATTTTTTTTGTAAATTTTTTCCACCACTCTATTCTCTATTTCTCTTCCCCCCTCTTCCTTTTCTATTGTGAACAATAAAATTCTATCCCACTCTTCCTTTATATTATTTCTTCTATTTTTATCTCCCTCTTCATAATTAACAAGACATCCTATGTTACCATTTCATCTGCCCTCCTTACCCTTTAAAATTGTAAACATTTTCTACCTTTCTATCTCCTTTTTCCTCATACAAAATTGGATCCTTAATATCTCTTAATGCTACTTGATATATATAATGTCTTCCCTACCACCAATGCCAGAGCAGTAATTAATGTGGCAGAAGTCATAGACAACACCTATTGTTTGACTTTGTGCCATACATAATTTATGATTACTTACATTTTTACTAATGGAAATTGCTGATCCTTCTCTTTCTGCATATTGTACCTAGTAACATTGTAGATGTCAAAATAGGAACTAAGTACCTAATCTACTCCTGTATATTCTTGGTATAGATTTTTTCTATCATTGGCCTGTGTCCCCAAACTGTGAGGTGCTTATAACAGAGGGGTGCTATAGACTTATTAGGTAGAAACTCTACTGCTTCAGATTCATCCAGATAGATGGGTCGACACACAATCAATATAAAAAATGAAGGACAAAACCATACCAAATAACATAGAATACCAAAAAAAAAAAAAAACAGATTCCATTGACACAACAATGGAGGAAAGACCAGAGATGGAATTCAGAAAGTTCATTGTTCAAATGATTTATGAGGTAAAAGATGACAAAATAAATAAATTAAGAAATAAAATACAGGAATTGAAATGTAACTTCAATGAGGAGATATAGATCCTGAAGAAGAATCAATTGGAAATTTTTGACAAGAAGGTATTAATAAAACAAATTAAAAATCCAATGGAAAGCATCACCAACAGACTAGACTACATGAAAGATTATCAGGACTCTTAAAAAAAAGCATATAATCTTAAAAAATGATGATTACATATAAAAGATGTTAAGGGACTATGAACAGAAATTTTAAGATAAAGGCTCTCAAATACAGACAAAATACTGCACAATCTTAACAATAAAATAACGTCAGAAAATTTCCAAAATCTTAAAAACAAAATGTAAAATTAAATAGAGAAAGCATACAGAATTCCAGATATACAAAATTGCAAGAGACCATTTCAAGGCACATCATTTTGAAAATATCTAACATAGAGAAAATAAAATCTTGCAAGCAGCAAGAGAAAAAGACTGGTCATATTTTGAGGAAAACCAATGCAAATCTCAGTTTATTTTTTAATCCAGACCCTAAAAGGTAAAATACTATATACCAAACTCTAAAGAAAATGGATGCCAACCAAAAATACTATAAAAACATAATTAAGGTTTAGATTTGAAGATAGCATAAAAAATTTTCATGATAAAATTTAAAAGAATTCACAACTTAAATCAGACACTACAAAAAATACTCAATAAAATATTTCAAAAATACCCAAAGAAAATGCAAAAACCAAAATCAGAAACAACACTAGAAGGATACTCAAAGGACACTCAGTTCAAGTTAAAAACTAGAACTAAACCAAAATGACAGGAAATAAAAAAGCATCTTTCAATAATAATGCTGAACACAAATTGTTCAGACTCATCAATGAAAGTGATAGGCTTGCAGATTGAATTGGAAAACAAGATCCAAGTTTATGCTGTCTTTGAAAGAGTTACACATAAAGAAATATATCCATAGAATGAAGATGAAAGTTTGGGGAAAATATAGTATTCATGTTGTCTTCCTAAACAAGCAGGGGTTTCTTTTCTCATATTAGATAAATTTGAATTTAAAGCAAACTTAATCAGAAGAGACAAAGAAGACATTTTCAAACTGCCTAAGGGAACCATACAAGAAGAAAGAGCAGTCATTGATATTTATGTCATAAAAGGTGCAGCTAACTATATCAAGCAAACTTTTCTCAACATAAAGAATCAAATAGGCCAAAACACAATAATACTGGGGAACCTTAACACACCCCTATCAACATTAGATATGCAATCCAACCAAAAATAAATAAAGATGCAACACAACTAAATAAAAAAAAACTAAACTGAACAGACATATATAGAATATTTAGTCCATCAGTGAGTGAATATAAATTCTCCATAGCACATGAAACATTTTGGAAAATATAATTAGAATTCAATGATAAGACAAAAAGTAGAAAATACTCAAACATCTGGAGACCAAATCATTGCAAATCATTTTATTGAATGATGAATGGATTGCAGTATGAATCAGTGGTGAAATAAAAAAGTACTTAGAAGTAAATGAGAATATGGTATGACATACCAAAACATATGGGCCACTATGAAGGAGGACATAAGAGGAAAGTTTATATTATTGAGCTCATTTATTAAATAAGCAGGTAGATACCAAATAAATAAACTAACATTTTATCTCAAGGTTCTAGACAAAGAAGAACAAATCATTAACAATATCATTAGGTATCAGGAAATAAAATCAGAGTCCAACTCAATAAATTTGACATAATAAAAACAATTAAAAAGCAATGAAAATAGTTGGTTCTTTGAAACACTAAACTAATTTGATAAATTTTAGCTCAGCTAAATATAGAAAAAGGGGAAAAATGAAAAAAAATTAAATCTATGATGAAAATATCACCACAAGCCCTACTGAATTAGAAAGGAGTATCAGAAAGTACATTGTTCTTATACCCCCAATGTGTTAGAATATTCCTAGATATGTATGACCTAACCAAACTGAATCAGAGGGATCTAGAAAATTTGAAGAGATCAGATTCTAGTAATGAAATTGAAGAAGTCATAATAAACCTACAAAAAGAAAAGTTTAGGACGTGATGGATTCTCAGCCAAGTACTATCAGGCTTTTAAAGAAGACCAAACATCAATTTTCTTCACATTTTTGTATAGTTGAGAAAAGTAAGAAATGCTTTCAAACTAATTATTTGAAACTAGTAGCCCCCTGATACCAAAATCAGTCATACCAAAGAATGAAAACTTCATGCTGATATCCTTGATGAACACAGATGCAAAACATTCTTTCTAAAATACTTGCATATTGCACACAAAAACTCATTAAAATGATAGTTCACCATGGTCAAACCCAAGGGTGACATCATTCTAAATGGAGAAACTAAAATCATTCCCAGTAAAAACAGGAAGAAGACAAGAATGCCCTCACTTACCAATTTTATTCAACACTCCTTGAAACCCTAGCTAAAGCAATTAAACAAAAGATGAAATTAAAGTGATATGAGTAGGAAAAAAATGTTCAAATTCTTTCTTTTTGCTGGCAACATGATTCTATATATAAAAGTCCCAAAAACTCAAGTGGTAACTTTTTGGAACTCATGAAGAAATTCAGCAAAGTAGTGGCACACAAAATAATTACACATAACTCAACTGAATTTCTATGCATCAAAAATGAATCAACTTACCCCTCCATAAAGAATGATAAAATTATGGCATTTGCAGGCAAATGGATGACATTGGGGAATATTAAGCTAATTGTGGTAAGCCAATCTCAAAAAACCAAAGGACAAATGATCTTCCTGATAAGCGGATGATGACATATAATGGGGGGGTGGGAGGGGTTAGCATTAGGGTTAGCGTTAGGTTTAGGGTTAGGGTTAGGGAGGGGGCAAGAATGGAGGAAGGAAGGACTATATAGAGGGAAAAGAGAGGTGGGATGTGTGGGGGGAGGGAAAAATAACAGAATGAATCAAACATTACCCTATGTAAGTTTAAGATTACACAAATGGTATGCCTTTATTCCATGTACAAACAGAGAAACAACATGTATCCCATTTGTTTACAATAAAAAATGTAAAAAAACTATCCCATTCACAATAGCTTCAAAAAAAAATAAAACTATGTATGGATCAACCTAATAAAAGAGATGAGGTATCTCTACAATAAAAATCAGTGAACAGAGCTATAGTTAAAACAAACTAAATAGGTATGAAAGCAAATGGAACAGAATTGAAGATGTGTAGGTTAATTCTACATACATATAGTTACCTTATATTGCACAAAGGTGTTAAGAGTGCACACTGGAGAAAAGATAGCCTTTTCAACAAATGGTTCTAGGAAAACTGGAAATCCATATGTTACAGAATGAAAGTTAATACCTATTTCTCACCTGCACAAAAGTTAACACTAAGACCTACAGATTTTACTAGAAACAAAGATCCTAGTAGAAGAGCAGTTAGGCCCATATCTCCAATACATTGGTACAGAAACTGATTTCCTGAACAAGAATCTAAAATTTAAAAAAATAATAATAATAAATTAGATGGGACCAAGCTAAATATCTTCACAGAAAACAAAACATGAAGACAGAACCTACAGAACTGGAGAACTTTCCTACCTGTATATGATGTTAAATTCTAGGAAGTACAAAGAATTCAGAAATCTTAAACACATGCACACATACACACACACACACAATAAATAAAGGGACAAAGGAACTGAACAGACCTTTCTCAAAGAATAGAGAAATAATCAACAAATATTGGAAAAAAATGCTGATCATCTTTAGATATTAGAGAAATACAAGTTAAAAGTGCCCTGAGATTCATCTCATTCTGGTAAGTATGGTAAGTATCAAGAATAGAAGTAACATGTGTTCATGAGGATGTGAAGAAAACAGAATTCCTACACATTGTTTGTGGGACTGAAGATAGTTGTAACCCCTCTGGAAAGCAGTATGGATATTTTTCAAGGAATGGATTCACCATTTAAACCAGTGAACCCACTTCTGAATATATACCCAAAGCACATTCAATGCAGCATACTACGATGAAACAGTCACATTAATATTTATAGCAGTAGAATGTAAAGTAGCTAAGTTATGAAAGCAACATAGGTGCTCATCAGCAAATGAAAGAGATAAAGAAATTGAGGCATATATACACAATGCATTGATAATCAGCCATAAAGAAGAATGACTCTTTGGCTTTTACCAGTAAATGGTTGGATCTAAAGTATATTATGCTAAGTGAAAAGAAAATTCCTGAATCCAAAGGTTGAATTTTTCCTTGATATGTGAAATCTAAACAACATAAAGTAGGGTAGGGTAAGAAAGGTTCATAAGATTAAACAATGTTGATAAAAAGAAGGGAGGATAATAGGAATAGGAAAGGTAGTAGAATAAATTAAACATAATTTTTCTATGTATACATTTAAAAAAACCTAAGTGAGTTCCACCATCATGTGCACCCACAAGACAATTGTTATTCTAATTAGAATAGGATATATCCCATGCTTGTATAAGTTCATAAAAATGGATTCTACTGTCATGGAGAACTAAAAAAAACAAAAAAATTAAATTAAAATGACAATTATTTGAAAAGCTAAAATTTTATCCTGTTATAAACATAATATGACATATACATATATCAAAACTATTGCATAAATATGTATAATTTTTATTTTACATATTATAATAAATTTAATTTGAAAAACAAAGCACAAACAAAATATTCAAATGGGGTTGTTTCTAGTTGATATTTTAATAACAAACATAAATACCATAAAATATTTGAACTCAAATTCACTAGTAAATATTTTCTTTATGTGGTCAACCTCATTACCTTTCAAAAGTTTCTCTAATCCCACTGTGGTCTTGGAATAGCTAGAGAAATCGTTACATTTTCAGAAAACCCAGCTCCATCCCAGAAAAACTGAATCAGATTCTTCATTTCAGTAATCTCCGATTCATGATTTTACAATTATATCTGAGAATTCCCTGGTTTTTGATTCATTTTACACAAATGGGGTACAACTTTTCATTTCTATGGTTGTACACAATGCAGATTCACACAATTAATGTAATAAAACATATACACAGGTTAATACTGTCTCATTCTACTCTTTCCTTCCCCCAACCATTCTTGCCCCATTTTTCTCTATACATTCCAAATTTTATTCATTCTTCTATTCCCCCAACCATTCCCCCTCATTATATATCCTCATTCACTTATCAGAGAAAACATTTGGTCTTTGGTTTTTTGGGCTTGGCCTATTTAACTTAGCATGATAATTTCTACCTTTATCCATTTACCAGCAAATGCCATAATTTTATTCTTTATGTCTGAGTAATATTCCATTGTGAATATATACCACAGTTTCTTTATTCATTCATCAGTTGAAGGACATCTTGGTTTGTTTCACAACATAGCTATTGTGATTTGAACTTCCATGAACACTGATGTGGCTGCATCACTGTAGTTTGCTGATTTTAAGTCCTTTGGGTATAAACCGAGGAGTGGGATAGCTGGATCAAATGAAGGGTTCATTCCAAGTTTCCTGTGAAATCTCCATATTACTTGCCAGAGTGGCTGCACCAATTTGCAACTCTACTAGCCATGTATGAGTGTGCCTTTATTGCCACATTCTTGCCAACACTTATTATTGCTTGTGCTGTTAATAATAGCCATTCTAATTGGAGTTAGATGAACTCTTAGGGTCATTTTAATTTACATTTCTCTAATTACTAGGGTTGATAAGCACTTTTTCATATATTTGTTGATCACCTGTATAACTTCTCTGACGTGTCTGCTCAGTTTCTTAGCCCATGTATTGATGGGTGTCTTTGTATTTATTTGTAAAGTGTTTTTTAAGTTCTTTGTACACTTTGGAGATTAGTGCTCTGTCTGAAGTATGTGTGGAAAAGATTTCCTCCCACTCTGTAGGCTTTCTTTTAACATTATTGATTATTTCCTTTGGTGAGAAAAAAGCTTTTAGTTTGAATCTATCCCATTTATTGATTCTTACTTTTATTTCTTGTACTATGTGGTTTTTCTTGAAGAAATCTGATCCTAAGTCACTGTGACGGAGATTTGGGCCAATATTTTCTTCTATTTGGTGAAGGGTCTCAAGACGACTTCCTAGATCCTTGATCCATTTTGAGTTGAGTTTTGTACAGGGTGAGAGATAGAATTTTGATTTCATTTTACTGCATATGGATTTTCAGTTTTGCCAGCACCATTTGTTTAATAGGTAGTCTTTTCTACAATGTAAGTGTTTGGCATATTTGCCTAGTATGAGGTAACTCTATTTATATGTACTTATCTTTTACCATTGGTATTCCTGTCTATTTTGGTGCCAATAACATGCTGTTTTTGTTACTCTTCCTCTATAGTACAGTTTAAGGTCTGGTTTTGTGAAACCTCCTGCATCACTATTCCTGTAAATGATTGCTTTGACTTTTCTGGTTCTTTTGTTCTTCCACATGAATTTCATGATTGCTTTCTCTATTTCTATGATAAATGTCATTGGGATTTTAAATGGAATTGCATTAAATATGAATAACACTTTTGGAAATAAGACCATTTTGATAATATTAATTTTTTCTATCCAAAAACATGGGAGATCTTTCCATCTTTTAAGATCTTCTGATATTACTTTCTTTAAAGTACATAGTTTTCTTTGTAGAGATGTTTCTTTCACCTCATTGATTAGGTTGATTCCAAATATTTTTTTTTTTGAGGCTACTTTGAACAGAGTTATTTTCCTCATTTCCCTTCCAGATATTACATTGCTTATGAATTAAAATGCTTTAGTTTTATGTATGTTGATTTTCTATTCCACTATTTTGTTGAATTCATTTATTAGGTCTAGAAGTTTTCTGGTGGATTTTTTTTTTTTGATTCTGTGATATAGAATCATGTCATTACAAAAGAGATACTTTTAATTCTTCTTTTCCTATTCATATTCCTTTAATTTACTTGGTCTAATTGCTCTGGCTATTATGTCAAGAATGATATTGTATAGAAGTGGTGAAACAGGGCATCCCTATCTTGCTACAGTTTTCAAAGGTAATATTTCCATTTTTATCCCTGAAAAATTATGTTGGCTATGGGTTTAGCATAAGTAGCCTTTACAATGTTGAGGTATGTTCCTACTGTCCCTATGTTTCCTAGTGCTTTGAGTATGCAGAGGTGTTATATTGTGTCGAACACTTACTCTGTATCTACAGAAATAATTATATAATTCTTTACCTCTTTACCTTAAGTCTATTGAAGTAATGAATTACATTTATTGTTTTCTGGATGTTGAACCAACCTTGCATCCCTGGGATGAACCCCACTTGATCATGGTGCACTATCTTCTTTATATTTTTTGTATGTGATTTGTAAAAATTTCATTAAGGATTTTTGCATCTAAATTCATCAAAGATATCACTCTAAAATTTTCTTTCCTTGATGTGTCTTTGTCTGCCTTTGGTATCAGTGATACTGCTTCATAGAATGAGTTTGGAAGAGTTCCCTCCTTTTCTATTTCCTGGAATATTTTAAGGAGTATTGGAATGTGTTCTTCTTTGAAGCTCTTGTAGAACTCAACTGAGAATAAATCTGGTAATGGGCTATTCCTGGTTCATAGGATTTTTATGACTTCTTGTATTTCATTGCTTGAAATTGTTATTTTTAAATTGTGTATGTCCACTAGGTTTAGTTTGGGAGGATCATATGTCTCTATAAATTTGTCAATGTCTTCAATATTTTCTATTTTGTTGGAGTATATATTTTCAAAGTATCTTCTCATTTTGTTTTATATATCACTGGTGTCTGTCATGATATTTCCTTTTTCATCGCAAATTTTTGTAATTTGAGATTTCTCTCTCCTTTGTTAGTATGGTTAATGGATTATCTATTTTGTTTTCTTTTTCAAAAAAAAAACAACTTTTTGTTTTGTCAATTTTTGAATTGTTTCTTTTGATTCCATTGATTTCAGCTCTGATTTTATTTATTTTCTGTCTTCCACTAATTTTGATGTTTTTCTATTCTTCCTTTTCTAGTGTTTTGCGATTAATGTTAGGTCATTTATTTGTTGACCTTTTAATATTTTCTTGAATATCTCCATGCAATGAATTTTCTTCATAGTACTGCTTTCATGGTGTCCCAGAGATTTGATATGTTGTATGATCAATCTCATTTACCTCTAAGAATTGTTTTATTTGCTCTCTGATGATTTCTGTTATCCATGCCTCATTCAGCCACATATTATTTAGTCTGTAGGTGTTGAAGCAGTTTCTGTTTTTTATTTTGTCATGTATTTCTAATTTCCTTCCACTATGCTATGATAGAATGCAAGGTAGTATCTCTTTTTTTTTTTTTTTTTTTGCATTTGCTAAGGGCTGCTTTGTGGCATGACATTTGTTCTGTTTTAGAGAAGGATCCATGTGCTGCTGAGAAGAAAGTGTAATCACTTGTTAATGGATCGAATATTCTATACATGTCTATTAAGACTAAGTTATTGATAGTTTTATTGAATTCTATGATTTATTTGTTTAGTTTTAGTTTGGAAGTTCTATCCAGTGGTGACAGCAGTGTGTTAAAGTCACCCAGAATTATTGTGTTGCGGTCTTGTTATGGGGTGCAACTGAAGAACAGACCAATTACCATTGAGAAGTCCAAATTTGAGAGACTTTATTAAGCTGGCCAGCGGAGTGTCTTACACAGTGCCCCAAAAATGGCTATTGGGAGAACAGCCCCAATTACAGGGTTGTAGGGGTTCTTATATCAAATATCACATCAATCATAAGTATCTGTTGCTATGATTCAAACGTATGAACTAACATCATGAGATCATCAACAGAGGAAGAAGTGGGTCATAATGACACTTACCTAGGTACAAACTAAAGAATGTTTACTAACATCCACACACTGTTCACATGGTACTTTGTTTAGGAGCAATAGGAATCAAAAGAGAGCAATTATTTACTACATAGGAGTTACCATTGTATATTATTAAACACGTCACACTAAGTAAATGATGATGGTCACAGAGGTGGAATGTTCCCCTGGGAGAAGCTTATTTTCTACATAACATGGAGTCTCAGAGCAAAATGGAGTCTGTTTAGTGATTTCCCTTAGATTCTGGCCTAGAAATTCTCATGGAGTCAGATCTGTCAGCCTATCACAGTCTCTTTCATTCCTGAAATTGAGAAGGATTTGTTTGATGTACATGAATCCCTTATTTTTCAGGGCATAAATATTTATGATAATTATGTCTTTCTGATTTATGGTTCCCATAAACAGTATGAAATTTTTCTCTTTATCCCTTCTGACTAACCATGACTTGAAGTCCAATTTATCTGATATAAGGATGAAACCCCCACTTTTAAACTGAGTACCTGTGTGTGGTAGGCTTTATTTTTATCCTTTTATTTTTAGTTTGTAGTGTCCTCTTGTATGAGATGGGTCTTGTGAAGACAGCATATTGTTGCATCTTTCTTTTTAATCCAATCTGCCAGCCTATCTCTTTTTTTAATGAGTTTAGGCCATTAACATTCAGGGTTATCATTGAGATATGATTTAAATTCCCAGTCATTTGGGTTTATTTTTAAAATTTTTTTTTAACTTGATTTGGTATCTCCTTTGATTTTTTTTTTCCTTTCAGGTAGTTCCTCCCTTTGCTTACATACCTTGCTGCTTTCCATTTCTTCCATATGGAATATTTTGCTGAGAATGTTCTGTGGCACAGGCTTTCCATTTGTAAATTCTTTTAACTTTGTTTATAACAGAATAATTTTTTTTGTCTTCAAATCTTAAGGTTACTTGTGCTGGGTATAGGAATCTGTGTTGGCAACCACATTCTTTCAGAGCTTGAAACATGTTGTTTCAAGCCCTTCTAACTTTTAGAGTCTGTGCTGAGAAATTTGCTGATATCCATAATGGTTTTCCCCTATATGTAATCTTATTCTTTTCTATTGTAGCCTTCAAAATCCTACCTTTATTTTATATATGAGGCAAACTCATTATAATGTGCCTTGCTGTGATCTGTTGTAATTTTGTGGATATGGTGTTCTGTAACCCTCTTGAATTTGATTTTCCATTTCATTCTTCAGGTTTGGGAAATTATTTTAATATCAAGTCATTGAATAGGTTGTTTATTCCTTTGGTTTATATCTCTGTGCCTTCCTCAATCCCAATAATTCTTAAATTTGATCTTTTCATGATGTCCCAGAGTTCTTGAAGCTGTCATTTATGACTTCTTACTATCTTCCCTGTTCAGTCAACTTTATTTTCAAAATAAGATATTTTGTCTTCATTATCTGAGGTTTTTTATTCCAAGTGATGTATTCTGTTGGTGATTCTCTCCACTGGGTTTTTTATTTAGTTTATTCTTTCCTTCATTTCAAGGATTTCCTTTTTTTTTTTCTTTTGAGAAACTCTATCTCTGTTGAAGTTAGTCTTTCAACTGCTTATTGGAGTGATCATTCATTGCCTGCATTTCATCCTTTGCTTAATAAATCATTTTAATTATGTATTTTCTGACATCCTTTTCTGACCTTTCCTCTACCATCCTGTCACTGGGTTCTCTGATTATAGAAACTAGGTTTGTTTGGAATATTTTCTTCCCTTGTATTTTCATGTTGTTCATGTATCTTCACCTCTAGCAGTGCAGATTTTTGCATTACATTTTCTCCTTATAGGCCTACAGTGACCATATAGGTTTCCAAAACACCTTCTTTAAGGGGGAGATCAACATTAGCAGCACCCAGTACAGATAATATGCAGCCCTAAAACAAATAACTGCTTTGAAGACACTAACATTATTGTCATAATAAACAGAGAGGATGAGTTCAATTATTATCTACAGTGTAACAGATACATTTGTAATAAGGTCTTCAGTTTCTAATGGAGGACAAAGAAGATGGGGAGGGGTGTAGGATGTAACTGTTAATGGGATCAGAAAACAGCATATAGAAGTTCTAGATTGTGGAAAGTGTGAAAGTGCAATCAAAAGAAGTTGGTTGGTAGCATGACAAAAGGGAGAAAAAACTCTGACAAAACAGGTAAATAAAAGGAAAATAGAGCAAGAAAAGTAAAGAAACAAAAACTTACAATTTTTCAAATAGGAGAAAAAAAATCCTGCACTATATCAGTTATGTATTATTCAAAGGTCCCATTCTTCGGTAGCCTGCTGCATGAGAGGCACATGACAATGAACTTCCAGTTACCAGCAGGCATCTCAGGATGGAATTTGCCCCACCTAAAGATGGAAGCTTTCACTTCTGGAATGATCCAAGATGGCCATACTGGCTTACAAGCATGTTGACAAATGGGGAGCTGCAGCTAAGGTCATGGGTGTGGTTGGTCAGCTGTCCTAGAGACAGGGTGTGGTTGGTTGGGAAGGGGTCCTGGAGCACAAAGTGGTCTTTCTGGTTCAGGGATCCTGGAGGTGGGGTGTGGTCTCAGTGCTGGGTGCAGTCAATTGGTCTAAAGTGTCCTGGAGATGGGGCTTTGTCAGTCCATCCACAGATCCTACAGGTCCTGTCTATTGTCTCAAAGTTGTGGCAGATAAGTTTAATGAAACCTGTGGGTACAATGGCAGTGAACTTCAAGCCAACTGCAGACAGCTGGCGATCCCTTTGGGGTCTCCAGTCAGTCTGCAGGCTAACAGTGGACAATCACCTCTTCAACAGAGGTTCTCTGGGCAGTCCAAGGCCTGATGCATTCAGAACCTCCTTCAGTCAATCCACAGTCTGTAGTCACTGTCAGATTAAATTTGGACTGCTCCCTTCTCTTCTGTACTATTAATTTATTTATTCGTATTTCAGGAACTGTTGACATTCAAGGATGTGGTCATTGATTTCACTGAAGAGGAGTGGAAATGCCTTCAGCCATCTCAACAAAACTTATATAGAGATGTGATGCTAGAGAATTACAGAAACTTGGTCTTCCTGGGTATGCATAACTTCCCTTCACAATTTTTAATTAATTTTGATTATTTAATTTTCTTCCCTACATGAATATCTTCTGGGAACTTCTCTATAAGAATGTGTTTCAGATTTGTGCTTTCAAGAATAACAGGGCACTTTTTGTATAAATAAAATTTGAATGACATTCCTTTTAGTTTTTAAGCTCTATCTTTCTTGGTATGTTATATATCCTTCACTCTAGAATAGTGATACTGAGAGAAATTCAGTGATATAAAATATTGTGGCCTACACTTATAAGAAGACACAGTTGAGAGGCCCAAAGTTTAAGGATGAAACCAAACTTTAAAATGTTGATGGAGAAGATATCTAGCAGAAAAGGTTTTTCAGAAGCTTCATTTTATTTCTTCTGTTATCATCAAATATGAACTGTCCTATATTTATCATGCTTTTAAATTCTTTAAAATCTTCTGTTTGTCTACAGTGATGTCCCAGTTTGCTTAAATTAACCACCCAACTCCCTTTTGCTAGTTATTGGCAGCATGATCTAAAATATTTTCTGATATTTGTGTGTCTCCAGGTGATCATGTGCACATTTTAGGAAAATTCTAGGTCAAGACATTTTAATAAATCAATATCCTAAAGCAGTTTAATTTTATTCATTAAAATTCACTTACATGTGCTCTTTTCAAATAAATATTTGTTATGAATTTTCTGTGAAATGAAAGTCAAGTTTCACAATAAGTGCTTTTCTGTGGCATTTGCAGATTGTAGTTATATGAAAGCATTTGTAAATAACATATATGGTTGGTTAAATTTTCTTTTCCTTTATTCTTTCATTTTATGGCTGAATTTTATTTTGTAGGAGAGGTTTCCTCACTTCATATAACACTGTTTTATTTTTGTGTATATATTATGAATATATGACAATTTCCATTACTTCTCAAATTAGGACATTGTTGGAATTAAGATATACTTATTCATTTTTGTATTACCAATAAAATTTTATATGATTTTACTTGTTTGTATAAATAGTACACTTTTAAAATGAATTTCATATTTTATTCAGATTGATTTTTTATCCTGTGTATGTACATAGTAATGTAAATTTTTTACATGTGAATTTAATAGGGAGAGAATCGAGGGGTACTCCAATAATTAGCTACATCCCCAGTCCCTTTCTATTTATATTTGTAAAGAGGTTCTCACAAAATTTTTGGGTATGGCATTGAAATTATTAACTCCCTGCCTCAGAATTACAAAGGTAATTCTGGATTATATGCATGCTCTTTGTGTATATATATATTCATGAATTTTTTCTTATTTATATGATAAAGACCATAGCATTTTAAAGGTATCTTTGAAACAATTTGCAATTCTTTTCATTTTTATGTTTTGTTTGTAATTTTAATTTTTATCAAATCCACAAAAGAATAATTGCTCTCTCACCATATCATGCATACTGTTCAGCAATATTAATTCAAATGGTCACATAATATATCTATAGAATGCTTACATCTCAAAAATCAAGAAATATATTTCTATGTAAATAAGTGCTTATTTCTGTCTTCTCCTATCACTAATGTCATTCTCATATCTGTTTAGAAGGTTTTTTGAATGTTTGTTTCTATGTTTTTAGTTGTCTTATAGAAGTAGTGTTCTCCCATATTTTCATTTGTGGTAGTGACATATTCCACTTAAAATAATGTGCTGAAGATTTTTCCTGATTATACATTTTGGAAAAATTTATTTTTATCTTGAAAAATATTCTGTAGTTTCTATATTCCAAAAAGATCCATCCACTCATTTCAAGGGTTATTTGGTTTGCTTCCATATTGTAGCTCTGTTGATTAATGCTGTAATAAAATTTTGTATTCAAATATCTTAATTTGCTTTATATGCAAGGTTTATTACACTCAGAATTCCCTATGTCCGTCTGTCTTAATTGGTGTCACTACTACTAATTAAATTTTAGAGTTTTTAATATTTTTAAATCATGAAACAAGCTTCTCCCAATTTTGTTTCTATTTTGAATACATTTGATATATCCATAAAATTTTCAGATTCCATAAAATTTCTAGAATAATTTTTTTCTGTCTTTGCAAAAAATATCATTGGGAGTTTGTGAGGTATTAACATGGAGTCTTCAGATAATTTTGAGAAGTACAAAGGTCTTTTAATCGTTCAATTCTGGAAAAAGTTTATGTTGAAGACTGTTCAATCAATTGCCACATATATGTGCATTTTTGAGCATCGTTTCCACTTTTGATTTCTAACATTATGATGATCAGAAAATAATTTTAATATTTTTATACCTATTAACCTTTGGTTTATTAATTTCCCATTGGTTGATCCACTTTGATATTCCATTTATGTTGAAAACAATTAGTATGTACATCAAATTTGTTTAAATTATTTTCAAAATCTTTTGTTTTTAATTTCCATTTTGTTTGACTTTTCCTTTACAGCAAGTGCATATTGTTCTCCAAGTATTCAAGTGTTGCTTTCTATTTATTTACTTCTGTCAATCTTAACATTTTATATCTTAGATATATGGAGTGAGTTGAAACTTCATGTACTCTTTTAGCAGTGTTCTAGGGAAAGCTTTTTATATCCTCAGATAATATTCTACTTTGCCTGTTTTCAAAGTTTTTTTATTTAAAATAATTTTATCTTAGATAACTTCTTGCTTGCCTACCTTTTTTTTTTTTTGGTGCTGGTGGTCGACCCGGGGTGCTTTACCCCTGAGCCACCTCCCCAGTCCTTTTATGTTTTATTTTGACACAGGTTCTCACTAAGTTGCTGTGATGCTCGGGACCCACCCTCCCGTCACCGGGCTCACAGGTGTGTGCGGCCACACGTGACTCTCCGGTGTCTCCTGCAGGTGGTACGCACCATGTGAAGCCCCAGGCTGGGGTCCTCGCGTTCAGTGGACAGCACTGCCATCCCATAGTCTTGGGGGCAGTGTTTGCAGGCTGTGTCTGTGGGGGCCCAGGGAGGGGTCCAGTGGGCTGGCTGGGGGAGACTGGTGCTGAGGTCCCCACTGCACTGCAGGCGCCCAGCTTTCAGCCTGAGGCCAGGGGCAGAGATGTACGGTTTCCAGTCGGGCTCTCAGCACTGAAGCGCTGTCTTAGGCACCCCCACCCCGCATTCTGCAGCCAGAACATAGGAAGCAGTTAGTAGCCCCCACAGGAAGCTCCAACTTCTTGCTTTAAACTCTTTTTTATATCATAATTTGGCCTTCCCAGCTTTCTTTGGGCAAAGTTTTTATGTAACACTTTTCTATTCCTTGCTTTCATTCTATTTGCTTCCTTAGATTTAGAGTTCCCTGTAGATTGAACTATTTGTATTTCTTTTAGATTTATTATTTTTCTTTTTTAAAATTTTTATTGTTTTTAGATATACATGACAGTAGTATGTATTTTGACATAAGTACATACATGGAATGAAACTTCCCATGTTTGTGGTTGTATGCAATGTGGAGTTACACTTCTCATGTATTCATATATGAACAAAGGAAGTTTATGTGATTCATTCTATTATCATTCTTATACTCATCTCCACTTCCTTCCCTTAATTTCACTTTATTAAATCCAATGAAATTTTTTTCTGTGTCCCCCCAACTTATTGTGTGCTAGCATCTACATATCAGAGAGAACATTTAGACATATGAAGTGATATTTTAGTACCTGTACATTTAACATTCATCAGGCACTTCTAAACATCTAGATGGACTAGATATTTTAATTAAAAACTCAATTTGTCCACTATGTTCATGAAAGTCTTCAAGAAACTGCACACATATAACAATACTTCTAATTTGAAAATGACTTTAAAATATGAGCACTCAGGTCCTTCACCAACCCAGTGTGTTATAATGATTTGATTTTAAGAAGAAAATCCTTCCTAGACACTTTACCACAAAACATACAATATTTGTTTACTAATTCTATGCGGGGGCATCCGGAATTCCATCCAGTGCTTGACAAAGATCCTCTGGAGGATGATTGCAAAGGCTCATCCTAAAAGGAATTGCTGGATGTTTTGCTCTGAAGCATGGTGTCTTCTCTGATAATATATTACTCATTTCAGTCTGAATGGATTGCTTAAGGGGATGAGGGGAATACAACAAAAATTCCAGAAAATATTACCTACAATCTGAAAAACAATGGGTCTTTACCACTAACAAAATTAAAAATAATTTTGCAACTGTACAATGAGTCCCTGAAAGCCTCTGGAGAAAATAGTTGTAGATCTGCCTTTGTCTCCAACAGGCTGGTTAAATTTTAACGATGGTTTTGTTCATGTGTGGTGGTGAGGTAAGAGAATAAGGTTTCACAACATTCCTTCCTTCCTACTAAGAATATGTCACCCCTATAATAAACGTTGGTACACAATTACAATTGGGACCGCTGCCCTCCTGTACCCCTTAACTCAGTAATTCAGATATTAACCAGATGGACCTAGTAGAGATAGTCACATGAGATTACTTGTCTATTGTTTTAACCACGAGAATATTAAGAATAGTTTTAGGTCACATAGAGTTTAGATATTAAGAAAGTAAATTTTGTATTAGTTCACCGAGGTAGTTAGATATTCTTAAAACAATTGTGAATAGGTAAGGTTAATCTGTAAGGTTACTGTTTTCTCATAATTTTCTGTTCCTTGTTAAAAACAATTTCTGCCTATGCTTTGAAAACTTCTTTAATATTAACCACAAGATTGTCATTATAGCCTGAAGAAAAATGTATATAAACCCAGCCTTCCCCAGAATAAAGTGGTATTGATTGCACCAGAACTAGAGTCTGTGTCTTTCATTCTCCATCCATCGCTGACACTGTCTCCCCGCGCCCCGTTTACCGGTGTGGAACCCATGAATTCCTGCTAGGGCTGGACCCCGGCAAGTGGCGCCCAACGTGGGGCACTCTGGTAAACTCCCCATTTATTATTAATTTCTTTCCTTTTTGAGACAGCTAGGATCCTGCCTGGGGTGCCGTGGACCCCTCAGTAGAGAAGGCCGAGAAAGGATAGGCAGGGATAGACAGAACAGCTACCATGGGAGGTAATGAAAGCAAAGAAAGAGCATTATTTATTGATATTGCTTAGCACTTATTAACTAAAAGAGGAATGCATGTAAGAACAGCTCAATTAAAAAGATTTTTTTCTTTTTGTGCAAGAATGTGCCCCTTGGTTTCCTGAACAAGGTACTTTAGATGTTAAAACCTGGAAAAAGGTAGGTGATGCTATGCATGCACATCATAGATTATATGGCAATGAAAGAGTCCCCACGGATGCTTTTGCATTGTGGAATCTTTTAGGGACTGCTTAGACCCTAGACATGAAAGTGAGCAGCTAAGGAAAAGGGTAAGATCACCAGACGAAATGTCAGAAAAGGAGCCTTTGCTGACAGCCTTGGTTAAAAAATATACGGAGGAAACTCAGAGTGAAAGTGAAAGTGAATCAGACGATGATGAAGATGGCAAAAGGGAGAAAGGTCTACCTGATCAGCTCTCCCCGTCTGATGAGGAGGACTTGGAAGAAGCCGCTTTCAGATATCATAATGAGGATCCACCTTTGGTGGCTCCTGTTGTGCCGGCCCTTCCTAAACCCCCAGATAAAATAAAAAGGAAAGTCCAAAAGGTAGGATTTCTAGGTGCTGTTCATGAGGCACAAAAACAGGGAGATGTTAGTATTTGTTGCCCCATAGTATGGGCTATAGATGAGGGAGGAGAGCCTAGTTGGGAGCCTCTTTCTCTTTTAAAATGTTAAAGAAACTAAAAGCAGCTGTAAAAGATTTAGGACCTACTTCCCCTTATACTCTGCAGCTAGTGGAGAATGTCCTTCTCCTGTGGCTGTCCCTAAAGGCTATCATATTATAATCATTGATTTACAAGATTGCTCCTTTACTATTCCTTTAACTAAACTAGATAGATGGTATTTTGCTTTTAGCTTACCATCGCCTACTTACAAAGGCCTTATCAAAGATTTCAATGGAAAGTATTACCTCAAGGAATGAAAAATAGTCCTACATTATGTCAAAAATTTGTAGATCAAGCTTTAATTAATTGTAGACAAAAGTATCCAGACTGCTATATGATTCATTATATGGATGATATATGGATTGCATATTCTCAAAGCCATTTGTTACAAATAATATTACAGGATTTAATTAAAGATTTACATAGGTGGGGTCTGATAGTGGTTCTTGAAAAAATTTAACAAGAACCTCCTTATAATTATCTAGGAAGAACTATAAAAACAGATTGTGTCAGCTCTCAAAAGTTAAAAATTCGAAAATACAAGCTATTAACGTTAAATGATTTTCAAAAATTATTGGGAGATATAAATTGGATTAGACCTTATTTAAAACTCTCGACTAATGATTTAAAACCTTTGTTTGAAATACTAAAGGGTGATTCAGATCCTAACTCAAGTAGAATATTAACTAAAGAAGGAGAACAAACCTTACAAGTTTTTGAAATTACAATTCAAAAACATTACTTGCAACAAGTTAATTATAACTTGCCTTGGGTTTTTATTGTGCTAAAAATGAAACATACTCCAACAGGTTGCTTATGGCAAAATGATCCACTTAAATGGATACACTTACCAGTATCAGGAAAGAAAATATTAATGTCTTATCCTACTATGGTAGCTTCTTTGGTATTAAAGGCTAGATTTAGAAGTAAAGAATTGTTTGCTTGTGAAATGCATGAAATAATTATTCCTTAAACAAGAGAACAATTTGACCAATTATTACAAATTGATGATCAATGGGCTATTGCATTTCTAAATTTTACAGGAAAAATTTCTTTCCACTTGCCCAATAATCCTTTACTACATTTTTTACTTCAAACAGAAATAATATTTCCTAAATGGTGCTCCTCAACTCCAATTAACAATGCTATGTTAATATTTACAGATGGGTCATCAAATGGAAAAGCAGTTACAATAATTAATTGTCAACCCACAGTTCTATGGACACAAGAAACTTCTGCACAAAGAACTGAATTAGAAGCAGCCATCTATGCTTTCAAGACTGTTGCTCAACACTTTAACTTGTACACAGGCTCACTATACATTGTTAAACTGCTTCCAACCATAGAAACAGCAACGCTCTCCTTTTCATCTAAAATTATACATAGGTTACAAGAACTTCAATATTTAATTCATAGCAGAACTTCACATTTCTTTATAGGTCATATTCGGGGACATTCCGGATTACCTGGTCCCCTTGCTCAGGGGAATACCCATGCTGATCACTTAACTAAAAATTTTATTTTAACAGCTATAGAAGAAGCTATTATATCACACAAAAATCATCATCAAAATTCATCTGCCTTACAAAAACAATTTCATATTTCTAGAGAAGAAGCTAGAACTATTGTTAAAAATTGTCTTGTTTGTCCTAAATTTATTCCTTCTCCACAGATGGGAGTTAATCTTCGAGGACTTTTACCTAATGTCTTATGGCAAATGGATGTAACTCATATATCAGAATTTGGAAAATTGTCTTATGTTCATGTTACAGTTGATACCTTTTCTCATGTTATTGTGGCCTCAGCCAGAACTGGGGAAGCCTACAAGGATGTGATTCAACATTTATTCCTTTGTTTTTCTGTTTTAGGAATGCCTAAAAACTTAAAAACTGATAATGCTCCTGCTTATACATCAAAACCATTTAAAGATTTCTGTTCCAGGTTTAATATTTCTCATTCTACAGGAATTCCTTATAATCCACAAGGACAAGCAATTGTAGAAAGGAGCCACCAAAGATTAAAAATACAAATAAATAAGCTAAAGGAGGGAGAGCTTAAATACTCTTCCCCACATCATATTTTACAACATGCTTTATTTGTTTTAAATCATCTAAATACTGATAAGGAGGGAAATACTGCAATGATGAGACATTGGGAAAGTAAAAGGTCAAAACAAAGTTTAGTAAAATGGAAAGATTTATTATCTGGTAAATGGAGAGGACCTGATGTCTTACTGACATCCGGTCGAGGCTATGCTTGTGTATTTCCACAGGATGCTGAAACACCTTTGTGGATTCCAGACAGATTGATATGTCACTACAATGAGCCCTATTTGAAGGAGGAAGAACAAAGAGTATTGGATCCCTTATCAACCCAATCAGACAGACAAAAATGGGCTAGTATTTAAGATGAGATGGATGCGTCTTGCACAATCATCCGCAACTTGCAACTCAGACCTGCCAACTTGGGGACAAGTGAAATGCCTGACTGCCGCTGCTGAACATATGGTGAACAGCTCTGGAAAGCCTAAAACCCCAGAGACTTTGTTTTTTGCATTGATTGCTCTCATTTCGACTCAGGTACTGCCTATTCATGCTTATGAGAATGAAGGGAAAGCTTACTGGACCTATTTTCCAAATCCTCCCTTACTGCATCCAACTACTTGGAGCAGATCTAATATTAAAGTATTTACTAATGAACCTCAACTACTTGGAGGGATTTCAGATTCTTTAATACCATGTAAAATAACATTTACAATTACATTTCATGGAATTACTGAAGAGATACCAATGTGCTTTTGTACAGATAATCTACATGTGCCATTGGGATGTCTCCCTTTAAGTTATAGGACTTACATTACTGATTATCCAGGAGAAGAAGACAATGAAAGAGATATATGGTCCCTAGAGATAACCTCACTTGGATATGCTAATTATAATGATACAAATATTTCAGTGGCTTTACTGCCTCCTTTTAAACCGTGTGACGACTTTAACAGTCGTAAAGACAGCTCTTGGAATCTACTCAATTTAGAAACAGATTTCCCAAAATGGTTTGAATGTGGTTTTCATCATACTGCACTACACTTTAGGCCACAAGGCTCTGCTACTACTATTACAGATTATTCTGTGTCTTCTCCTGATTTTGATTATAAACTTTGGTTAAAAATAAGACAAAATAAAACAGTACATTTTAATCTTAACCCTTTTCATACCAATGAACCTATTCATAGATGGTTTACTCCTGGATGGGTAACACCCATCTATCGGAGTGACCTTATAAATAGTAAATTCTCTTACTTTCCTGACTTGTATAAACTATTAGCAGCTACTAATAGTATTACTACAAAGACCTAAGTTAAGTAAACCTAATGACTTTGCAGTACGTGCTTGTATAAATGCTCCTCATACTATTCTTATGTCTACCATAAATAATTTCAATATCACTAAAAATAAGGAAGCTTATAACATTTATTGTCATGATTGTGTTCTTATTAATTGTATTAATTCAACCATGTCTAAAGATTTAAAGGTGTTTTTAATTGTACATTAGCCTATTTATGTTATATTGCCAGTCAATCTTACAGAATCTTGGTATGATGATCCAGGTGTTGAAATTTTAAAAACAGTTAATGAACTTTTAAGACCAAAAAGATTTGTTGCAGCCTTGATCCTAGAAATAACAGCTTTAATCAGTATAATCACTTCCTTAGCTCTCTCGACCACAGCGCTTGTACAGGAAATTCATATCGCTTCACATGTAAATGATTTATCTCATAATGTCTCTGTGGCTTTAGCGGCACAAGAACAAATTGATAAAAAATTAGAAACTAGAATTAATGCTCTTGAAGAAGCTATTCTCTTTATGGGAAATGAGATTCAAAATATTCAAACTAGAATGACCACTAGATGTCATGCTAACTATAAATGGATTTGTATTACTCCTTTAAAGGTTGATAATAATACTAATTGGGAACAAGTTAAAACTCACCTTAGAGGAGTTTGGAATAATACTAATATAGCACCAGATATCAATGCTTTACAACTGCAAATAAGAATGTTGAGTCAGGCTCATCTCTCAGTTGTTCCAGCAGATAATTTGGCCTCCCAAATATTTCATAATATAAAAACAACTATATTTAAGAGTACATTCCTAAATACAATATTACAATATGGCTTGATTGGAGTATGTATTTTAATTTTAATTCTTTGTCTTCCAGTCATCCTCCGAGTAATCCTCAGACTAGTCAAGAAAATAAAAATTCAAGAAGGATTCTTCACTTTACAAAATAAGAAAGGGGGAGCTGCGGGGGCATCCGGAATTCCATCCAGTGCTTGACAAAGATCTCTGGAGGATGATTGCAAAGGCTCATCCTAAAAGGAATTGCCGGATGTTTTGCTCTGAAGCATGGTGTCTTCTCTGATAATATATTACTCATTTCAGTCTGAACGGATTGCTTAAGGGGATGAAGGGAATACAACAAAAATTCCAGAAAATATTACCTACAATCTGAAAAACAATGGGTCTTTACCACTAACAAAATTAAAAATAATTTTGCAACCATACAATGAGTCCCTGAAAGCCTCTGGAGAAAATAGTTGTAGATCTGCCTTTGTCTCCAACAGGCTGGTTAAATTTTAACGATGGTTTTGTTCATGTGTGGTGGTGAGGTAAGAGAATAAGGTTTCACAACATTCCTTCCTTCCTACTAAGAATATGTCACCCCTATAATAAACGTTGGTACACAATTACAATTGGGACCGCTGCCCTCCTGTACCCCTTAACTCAGTAATTCAGATATTAACCAGATGGACCTAGTAGAGATAGTCACGAGATTACTTGTCTATTGTTTTAACCACGAGAATATTAAGAATAGTTTTAGGTCACATAGAGTTTAGATATTAAGAAAGTAAATTTTGTATTAGTTCACCGAGGTAGTTAGATATTCTTAAAACAATTGTGAATAGGTAAGGTTAATCTGTAAGGTTACTGTTTTCTCATAATTTTCTGTTCCTTGTTAAAAACAATTTCTGCCTATGCTTTGAAAACTTCTTTAATATTAACCACAAGATTGTCATTATAGCCTGAAGAAAAATGTATATAAACCCAGCCTTCCCCAGAATAAAGTGGTATTGATTGCACCAGAACTAGAGTCTGTGTCTTTCATTCTCCATCCATCGCTGACACTGTCTCCCCGCGCCCCGTTTACCGGTGTGGAACCCATGAATTCCTGCTAGGTCTGGACCCCGGCAATTCTACTTTTATCATACATTGGCAACCTCATTAACATCTAGAAAAACTAGGTGTAGATTACAACTTGTTTGTTCTTTATATACACTATTTACAGATCGAAGAAAAACAAAACCCACAGACATTGGATCAATGGTTACTTTTGCCTCATTGTAAGCACACTGGCATGGTGCTTTAGAAAACCAGCATAAAATGCTTATTACTCAATAGGTTTTTTGGCAATTGCCCTCTACAGAACATTTCCTAGAAGTGTTCAAAAAAAAAGAAATTTACAAAATGTGCTATATTTTATTGCTTCTACTTTGAATATTACAATATCTAAAAAGTCGATATATCTAAAAAAATAAAATGTATACACCAAGCAATGATTATAATATGAATAATATAATTTACACATAGCCATTCTGAGCCAGGACCCTCCCTTCTCAAGGTCAAAGTCTTCTCAATGTCCTCTAACCACCTGAATAAACATGGACAATGTCATTTATAGAGGTGGTCTAACAACTCCATTTCAATGTCACTTCCAGAAGACATTTCTGACTTTTTAAAACAAATGGGGGCTGGGGATATAACTCAGTTGGTAGAGTGCTTGCCTTGCAAGCACAAGGCCCTGAGTTCAATCCCCAGCACCGCCAAAAAAAAAAAAAATGGACATTTATGTAACATTGTATTATTACTGTAACATATATCAGCAACCTTTTTAAAATTTAGAATGTAAACATGTAGCAAAAGTTTTAAATGTTTGGGGGGTATGTTGAGAACAGCTGTTTCATAATATATACACAGGTGTTCTACAAATGCCCAGTAAATCTTTCTGAAGGATGTTGGGCATTTCTAATTGGTCAAATTGTTACCCTGCAGGGTCTTTCTTTTGGTAGAACAAAACAACTGTGCAAAGTGCTCACTGTTTCACTCATCATGTTCCACAGGTTTGTTCACCTTCTGGCATGAATTGACTTTTGTTTTCCTTCTCAGGACAAGGTGTCATCTAATAGAGCCTGCACAGAGTGGTCAATGAGGGCTATCGGGTCCCCTCTGTCCACAGAGAGAGACACGACAAATGTCTGAAGCTTTGGAAGTTTATTGTGCACAGTTCCTTTCCTACGCTTCTCTTACCCCTAGCTTCTGCGCACTCCCAGCTTCCCTTCTCCCAGCTTCTTCCACTCCCGCATGCTCCCTCCTTCCAGCTCAGCTCCAGCCGCCGCTGCTGCTGCTGCTGCCGCCGCTACCGCCGCCGCCGCCGCTTCTTCCACTCCGTTCCCCCTCGCTCTCCCACCCACCAGGCTTATATACACTTCAATCAATCAGGGGAGAGTACACGAGATAAACGCGGACAACTGCAGGCACAGGATGGGTACACGAGGGGGCATGCTCTAGTCACATCGTTAACTAGCCATCATTGGAATTCGCTGGTTGTTTACTGTATAGCTGGCCGCTTTTGGCTCAGCGTCAGGTGCCATCTTGACCATGCCCAAGGCTGGGGGTCCCGGAAACCCCCACAGATCCCCCTTCTTTAATATTAAACTAAGGCTCGGGACCGTGTCTGTCTTAGGCTGAGTGGTCAGCATATGTCCTTACCCGTCATCAGAGCCTGCAGAGCATGCTGCAGCTCCTGTCTTAGGTCGGTACACAGCCACCTCCTTCATTACCCGTCTTTGACTACCGATCCAGCATCAAGAGCCATACTAATGGGGGGCTGTCGGCCTTTAGGGCGGTCATGGCCTGATGAAAGATAATTTGATCTCTCTATTGGCTAGCTTGCAGATGCATGCCAAAACGAATGAAGAGAAGAAGGCCAAGGCAGAGGAGTACCACCATAGCTCCTAAGCTTGCCTGCTGTTTGACAAATCTATAAACAGAAGAAGAACCATATAGCCATATTAAATACAGAAACAATATACATCCCAATGGAGTTACAATATGGGTAACACAAAACAGCTCTCAGGGAATAAACGCATCCCAGTCCCAAAAGTTCTTGCAGGGTATCCACTTGTTCTTATAATGAGTCCATTCTCTGATAGAGTCTCTATGGTCTGTAAGGCTGCAGCTGCATTCTCGGCCGAATGATCGTTGTTATGGTTGTGTCAACGCTGCTACTGCAAGGACTGTGGTGGCAATGATCACGGCTGTTGCAATGTCAAAGCCTCTCCTGCTTCTTGATAATAGCACTGGCAATTCTATATCTGCAACAGAAACTAGGACTGGTAGGAAGATAGAAATGTGCAAATTGCACGGATGACAAAAGAACCGTTCCAGTATTGTGAGAGATAGCACACAGTTAGTGAACAGTTAGGAGGTATTATTAGAAATGTTAGATGGTAGAAACGTAAAAAAGAGGAAATACACAAGCTGACGTGGGAGGAAAAGCAATATCACAGCTAGGGTCAGCAGAACGAGTTGCTCTACTCTGGGTCTGATTTGTAGTATGATTCCAATGGCAAAGTGCAGAAATTCCTCCTGTTAAAGCAAAGAAAGGCTAGAAATATCCTTGTCACCAAAAACAGCACGACCTGAAAAATCATCAGTAGAATTGACAGACTTGTAGAGAAATTGGTGAAAAGCAAGAAAAGGAAGGATAAAAAATATGTTAGTCAGAAATGAAAAATATGGCCAGGCTAACAATGGCCCATAGGTTCCGGGTTTGCCTTTCCGTCTGAGTTTTTGTTATTGGAGGAAGGCTCAGACTCGCCATTGTGAGGAGGAGCAGCATCATTTGCATGCTGTAAAACTCTGATTAGCCTTTCTGGAATCCAGACTGGAGTCTGTTGATCCTGTGGGAAAATACAAACAGACCCTCGGACCCAACGAAGGACTGGATCCGGTCCTTTCCAACAACCTGTCAGGATATCTTTCCATTTTGCCCATACTTGAGGAGTATTATGGGGATTATAATGTTGATCAGCTGCAGAATGGCCGTCCCTATCCAGAGTTAAGAAATTTAGAATGAAAAGAACTAAATTAAGTTTATCTTTAGGAGACTTGTAGGAGGCTCCTATTCCCCCTTTTTGTTTATTTAGACAATTTTTTAAAGTAAGATGTGCTCTTTCCACAATGCCCTGTCCCTGAGGATTATAGGGGATGCCAGTGACTGATTGGATGTTAAATGTTTGTAAAAACAACCGGAAGCTTTTGGAAGTATAAGCAGGACCATTATCTGTTTTAATAACTTTAGGTATGCCCCAGCCAGCAAATGCTTGTAGGCAGTGTTGAATGACATCTTTCACCTTTTCTCCAGAATGAGCGGAAGCCATAATGACCCCTGAAGCGGTGTCTACTGACACATGTACATACTTAACAGTACCAAATTCAGAAATATGGGTTACATCCATCTGCCAAATATGACCAGGCAGCAGTCCCCTAGGGTTAACTCCAAAGGATTGTACTGGGATTAAAGGAGCACAATGTTGACAATTTTTTACTATTTGTCGAGCCATACATTTAGATATAGGAAATTTTCTGCTCAAAGTAGTGGAATTTACATGAAATTTTTCATGAAAGAGTTTTGCCTGTTCCTCTATGGAAAAAACAAAAATTGATTTGGTGGCCATATCTACCAAGTCATTAGCATTGGCCAAAGGTCCTGTAAATTAGAATGAGCTCTAATATGTCCTACATAGAATAGATGTTTACGCTGTAGGATAAGGTTTTGTAGCGTAGTAAAATAAGAAGCTACCGTGGACATGGAAGAAATATGGGGTACCGTTTCAAGAACCTGTAAAGCGTTAACGATATATAAGCTATCAGATAGAAGATTGAATGGCTGATTATCTGCTAATTTAAAGGCTAATATTACAGCTGCAAGTTCAGTAACCTGTGCGGAGTTGGGTGGAACTATTATGGTGTGAAGTTGTTTACCGATAAGTACTGCACCTACTCCATTTTTGGAGCCATCAGTAAAATGGTTACACAGTCTTTAAGAGGCTGGACACTAGTCACTTTTGGAAAAACTATGGGAGTATTTTTACAGAATTGAATCCAGGGATGTTGGGGATAATGGTTATCGAACTGAGCTGAAGTGGAACAATATAATACTGACCAATCATCATCATTATTAATTAGCCATTTAATTTGCTGAGTGGAATAAGGAGTTATAATAATAGATGGATGGATTCCAAAAACAGTAATGCAAGATTCTATTCCCTTGAATATTACCTGAGCAATAGCTTGGGGATATGATTGCAATGTTTTAGCTGGAGAGCTAGGGAGATTTATACTTTGCAGAGGTCCTCCTTGCCAAACTATGCCAAAAGGGGTATGCTTCTCTGAGATTATGATTAAACTTAATGGTTGAGTAGGATCACAACGATCAACGTAACACTGCTGAAGTCTATTCTCTACTAGCTGTAAGGATATCCGTGCTTCGGGAGTAAGTTTCCTAGGGGAATTCAAGTCAGGATTACCTTTTAATATATCGAATAAAGGTTTTAATTCTCCTGTGGATAATTTTAAATAGGATCTGATCCAGTTAATGTCACCTAAGAGTTTCTGAAAATCGTTCAAGGTATTCAATTGATCTGTCCTGATGGTCAACCTTATTGGTCTGACTGTAGTAGCAGTGAGCCTTGTACCCAGATATTCTTGGATCTCTTCTAATTGTAATTTTTCAGGGGCTATCGTTAGTCCTCTTTTTTCTAATGCTTGAGTTATAAATTGTAATGCTTCTAACAAAACTTCTTTTTCTGGATGGCAAATAAGTATGTCGTCCATATAGTGATAAATCAACAATCTCTTAAACTTTTGTCTAGTGGTTGTTAACGCTTTATCTACATATATTTGACATATAGTAGGACTGTTAGCCATACCTTGAGGCAACACAGTCCATTCGAATCTCTGGTCAGGCTGAGTGTGATTAAGAGAGGGCAAAGTAAAGGCAAATCTCCAACAATCATTTTTGTGTAAGGGTATAGAGAAAAAGCAATCTTTTAAATCCAGAATAATAGTAGGCCAATTTTTTGGTAGTGCAGTAACAAGAGGGAGTCCACATTGGACGGGTCCCATAGGGTACATTTGTTCGTTTATGGCTCTTAAATCATGTAATAACCTCCATTTTCCTGATTTTTTCTTTGTTAAGAATATTGGAGTATTCCAAGGAGAGGTAGAATGTTGTAAATGACCTGCTTGTACCTGCTCTTGTACTAACTTATGAGCTGCCTCTAGCTTTTCTTTTGTTAGGGGCCACTGTGGAATCCAGCGAGGCTTATCATCTTTCCATATTATAGGGATTGATGGTTTATCAGTGGCCCCTAGGAAAAACCCAACCCATGAGAATCATTTTTTGGTGGAAGTAAAGGCAGTGGTTGGGTAGATCCTTGGCTATGTCTTCCTAATCCTTTTTTATCATCATAATTTATATTTTGTAACATATTTCTTACAGGAGTCCCTTGGTAAATCTGGTCAGTGGTGAGTTTCATATCCATTTGCTGCAGGACATCTCGTCCCCATAGGCTAATAGGAACATTACAGACATAAGGCTGAAATATTCCTGTGTGTCCCTCTGTATCTTTCCACGATAATGAGGAAGCACTTTGATTGGGGCTCTCTGCTACTCCTAAGCCTCTCAAGCTCTGAGCTGCTGTGATCAATGGCCAGTGCTTTGGCCAGACCATTGCACTGATAATACTTTTGTCTGCTCCCGTATCTAATAAACCTGTAAATTCCATATTTCCCACTTTTAATTTTAGGAGGGGCCTCTGTCCCATATCCATAGTAAGGTTTATTAAAGTGGTTCCTGTTGATCCAAAACCTCCTTGTCTTTTATTTGTAATTTCACTGGGCCACAAAGAATGTCGACTGGGCAATATAAGCATTTGTGCAATGCGATCCCCTGGAGAGATGACCGTAATTCCTTTTGGTGAAGAGACCAAGGCTTTTATTTGTCCAGTGAAATCAGGATCAATAACCCCTGGGTGTACTATAAGTCCTTTTAGTGTTGAGGAACCTCTACCTAGTAATTGTCCTACACTGTTCTGTGGGATTTTTTCATGGCAATCAGTATCAATCATCTGCACCCCCATATCTGGGGTTAGTATGAGTCTGGAGGTGGCACAGATGTCCAATCCGGCACTTCCTGAGGTGGCTCTGTGCTCCCCTTCTCTGTGGGAGGATACCACCGTCGGGGAACTTGTTGAATTACCCCGCATTTTTGTTGCGGGCCCCGGGGAGGGCCCTGTCTCCCGTTTTTTTGAAGTTCAGGATTCGACCCTAGGAAATTATCCTCCCTATCTCTAATAGGCTGACAGGCACTATTCCAATGACTTCCTCTTCTGCATCTTGGACATAGCCCTGGGGCATAAGGTGTAACAGATTTTACTATAGTTATCTCTTATCTTTTGTTAGGGCATTATCTCCTTGCTGCTGATTTTGTGCATCTATTGAAACGTATTGGCCTTCTCCTATTAACATTTCTATCGGGAAACCTTGCCACTATGTTTCTGCAAGCAGTTTCAACAGCTATTTCTTGCCACTGAGCTTCCCCAATTAGCTATTGTTCTCCAGATAACCCTGCTCTGCATACCTGTCTCCAATAGTATTAACTGCCTCTTTAAAGTTTTTCTAATGGTTGATGGTATCTCCATTTGCTCCTCAAATACGGGCAGGTTCTACAAATCTTGAAGCTCTTTTTATTAGGCTTAGGTTTCTCCTACCTTTTTCCCTTGTTCTTAAGTTTTCACTACCACTTGGTTATTTCTTTTTGGGGGTTCTTTATGTTAGACTTAGTTCCCTTTTTTCCCTTGTTCTTAGATTTTTTGAGCAATTATTTTCTAGGTCACCACCACTCAATCTTTCCTCACTTTATTCTCTTTAAGCATTCTTTTCTGTTACTATTAGATCCTGTTCATGAAGATCCCCCTTGTGGCACACTGAGCAGCTTTTCTTTACTTTAGCTGTTTTTTCCCTCAATGGCGTCCCATTGTTTTTTAATGGTTCCCTGAGGGATTGCTGCATTCAGACCCCATTGTTACTAACTTGAATAGCTTTAGTTATGGCAATTACAATAACAAACAGTGGCCTAGCTGCCAGGAGCAACAAAATTACTGAAGGGAAAACCATCAAGTGCACATTAAAATTTTTATAGCGGCTTTTCACGTACTACCTAATTGGACCGCTCCAAGCGTGTTTCTACTTTCACTTTAATTAGACCGCGTTCCACGCGCCAGGACCACTGATGGTGTGTCCCGATACCCCCCCGACCCGCGTTCTACGCGTTAGGATCCCGGTACCCCTCAACCCGCGTTCCACGCGTCAGGACCGCTAATGGCGCGTCCCGATACCCGCATTCCACGCGTCAGGACCCCAATACCTTTCAACCCGCGTTCTACGCGTCAGGACTCCTGATACCTTTCAACCGGACCGCACTCCGCGTGTCCCCAGGACCGCCAATGGCGCATCCTGACACCCTTTAACTTTTTTATAACCGGTTCAACTTGTATACAAAAAAAAATTCTTTCAAATATCTTACCTTGTTTTCTTTTATAAGGCCTTCATCTTCCCGGGTTTCGGCACCAGTTATCGGGTCCCCTCTGGCCACAGAGAGATACACGACAAATGTCTGAAGCTTTGGAAGTTTATTGTGCACAGTTCCTTTCCTACGCTTCTCTTACCCCTAGCTTCTGCGCACTCCCAGCTTCCCTTCTCCCAGCTTCTTCCACTCCCGCATGCTCCCTCCTTCCAGCTCAGCTCCAGCCGCTGCTGCTGCTGCTGCTGCCGCCGCTACCACCGCCGCCGCCGCTTCTTCCGCTCCGTTCCCCCTCGCTCTCCCACCCACCAGGCTTATATACACTTCAATCAATCAGGGGAGAGTACACGAGATAAACGCGGACAGCTGCAGGCACAGGATGGGTACACGAGGGGGCATGCTCTAGTCACATCGTTAACTAGCCAATCATTGGAATTCGCTGGTTGTTTACTGTATAGCTGGCCGCTTTTGGCTCAGCGTCAGGCGCCATCTTGACCATGCCCAAGGCTGGGGGTCCCGGAAACCCCCACAGAGGGCCCTTGTCTGTGCTGATTGGCCAAACTTTCTGTCATTCGTTCGCCTACCTGCTGGAATTGGCAGTTTTGATTGGCCACCATTCTTCTTGAAACACCTTCCAATGGTGCTATTCTCAGTGCAACTTTGAAAATGATTGGGCAAGGAGACTTTACAGCCAAGGAATCCTGACTCTGGGGTTGGAAAGATAAATGCCACCCTCAGGTCATGCAGAGAGGTCTACCAGTGTTTCACAGCCTAGACCAACCAGTGAGCAGTCACAGCAGTCGTTCTGGAGGTTTGCAGGGCAGACACTGCACCTTTTTCCTGAATCCCCCATCTTACCCAGCAGCCTGGAACTGGAGAGCCACAGAAGGTTCCTTAGTGTAGGTCGTGCTCCATTTCTTGCTACTGACTTGGCAGTTACTTCTTTTAGATTTAATTTTGCTAGTTAAGTTATTTTCATTTGCTTTATAATAATGCATTAATAATATAATACAATTTTAAAAGTGAAGAACTCACTACTCCTACCATGTAAGTTATATTCTATATTTTATATATATACATATATATATATATATGTATTTTTTTTACTAATTTCCTTAATGGTTTAATGTGTGGTTCACTGCATTTCATAGTGGCATGCTTTGATTCCTTTCACATTTTCCTTTATATATTTAATTCCCACTTCCCTTTATATATATTCTATAGGTTTTTCATTTTTCACGGGATCTCACTAAGTTGCTAAGACTGACTTTGAACTCATGGTTCTCCTTACTCAGCCTCCCCAATGTTGCTAGGACTACAGATTTGTACACCATGCCTACCTCTTTCAGATACATTCCCTTAAGGAATTCTTCACATATAAAAATTCTGCTTATTTATATTAACAATTTTTCTCTGAATTTAGCTCACTAAACTTTCTTTAAAAGATTATTTAGCAATCTTTTCACAATTCATAACCCACTAATGTTAAATTTGTAATGTTTGGGTTTATTACTTTGATTAATTCCTCCTTTCCTTTTTTTATGTGTGGTACTATTTTTAATTGTTTTGTACATTGAAAAAACAGTCAACAGTAGATTATAGAGACATTTGTGAAAACAAGGTGATAGTTATGAAATCAATAAAAAATAATAAAGTTTCAAGCTACATGCTTGAAATCCCAGCAAATTGGGTGGATATTTGAAAGGATTTCAATTTTAAGCAGGTCACAGAACTTAGAAACAACGTCTCAAGCAATTTTTAAAGGACGTGTATTGGAGTTCAGTTGTATAGCACTCTTTGGCTTAATCCCAAGAACCACACATAAAAAATAAATATAAGTAGAATGACCTCATGATTTAGATATTTGACAATCTTCAAAGAAGCCAGAAACTTTGGTGTATGTTTTATATTTACCTTATTCTTCTGAGAGTGAAGGCAGCTTATAGATTTTTTCCTACATTCACAATGCTATATAAGAAAGGAGGAAATACTTTAGTTGAAAAAAGTAAGATACATTCCTTCTCTATACTATATTGCTCTCCATAGAAATATCTTGGATATAGTGCTCTCTACAAAAATTTGTGAAATTTTTACAACGTATTTGTGACTGTACATTTTTATGTAACATGTTTCTGAAGTAATCATGGCCTTGGATTACTAGTCTGCTACACTGCTGATGTCCTGACCTTGCTAACTCTGCTGTAATTTCCCATTATATATACAAAATATATTCATCCCAGTCTACTAAGTAATTTTTTTAAACTTTCATTTATTTCAGCTATGACTTCTCATAATATGGAAGAATATTCACCAGACCATGGCAAAAGACATATACTTCAAAAATGTTTAATGAAAAATATAGAAATTTTGACCTTGACTACTTACAACACAGGACAATATGGAGAACTTTAAGTGAGAGTGAACATCAGAAATTAAATGATCAAAAACCATGCTTCATTCAAAAGCAGAAAATTCACACTGCAGAGAAGTTCTGCAAATGTAAAGAATGTGGCAAAACTTTTAATGCAAAATCCCACCTTATTCACCATCAGAGAATTCATACTGGAGAGAAGCCCTACCAATATAAAGAATGTGGCAAAACTTTCTGTCAAAAATCACACCTTACTCAACACCAGAGAACTCATACAGGAGAGAAGCCCTTCAAATGTACAACATGCAACAAAGCTTTTAATCACAAATTGAACCTTATTTGCCAGCAGAGAATTCATACTGGAGAGAAGCCCTACCAATGTAAGGAATGTGGCAAAGCTTTCTCTCAAAGAAAATGCCTTACTCAACACCAGAGAATTCATACTGGAGAGAAGGCATACCAATGTAAAGAATTTGGCAAAGCTTTCTGTCAAAGATCACACCTTACTCAACACCAGAGAACACATACAGAAGAGAAGCCCTTCAAATTACAACATGCAACAAAGCTTTTAAGGACAAATCATACCTCATTCGCCACCAGAGAATTCATACTAGAGAGAATCCCTTCAAATGTACAACATGCAACAAAGCTCTTAATGTCAAATTGAACCTTATTCACCATCAGATAATTCATACTGGAGAGAAGCCCTACCAATGTAAAGAATGTGGCAAAACTTTCTGTCAAAAATCACACCTTACTCAAAACCAGAGAACTCATACAGGAGAGAAGCCCTTCAAATGTACAACATGCAACAAAGCTTTTAATGTCAAATCAAACCTTATTTGCCATCAGAGAATTCATACTGCAGAGAAGCCCGACCCATGTAAAGAATGTGGCAAAGCTTTCTGAGAAGGAGCTCATCTCACACAACACCAGAGAACTCATACAGGAGAGAAGCCCTTCAAATGTACAACATGCAACAAAGCTTTTAATCACAAATCGAAACTTATTTGCCATCAGAGAATTCATACTGGAAAGAAGCCCTACCAATGTAAGGAATGTGGCAACGCTTTCTCTCAAAGAACATGCCTTACTCAACATCAGAGAATTCATACTGTTGAGAAGCCCTTAAAATGTACAACATGCAACAAAGCTTTTAATGTCAAATTGAACCTTATTCGCCATCAGAGAATTCATACTGGAGAGAAGCCCTACCAATGTAAAGAATGTGGCAAAACTTTCTCTCAAAGATAATACCTTAAACAGCACCAGAGAATTCATACTGGAGAGAAACCCTACCAATGTAAAGAATGTGGCAAAACTTTCTGTCAAAGATCAAACCTTACTCAACACCAGAGAACTCATACAAGAGAGAAGCCCTTCAAATGTACAATATGCAACAAACTTTTAAGGACAAATCATACCTCATTTGCCACCAGTGAATTCATACTGGTGAGAAGCCCTTCAAATATACAATATGCAAAAAAGCTTTTTTCATTTAATTTTTTTTTTTTTGCGATGCTGGGGATTGAACCCAGGGCTTCATTCTCACAAGGCAAGCACTCTACTGACTGAGCTATCTCCCCAGCCCACAATATGCAACAAAGCTTTTAATGACAAATCATACCTTATTTGCCACCGGAGAATTCATACTGGAAAGAAGGCATGAAGAATGTGGAAAAGCTTTCTATAAAAGATCATACCTTACTCAACACCAGAGAATTCATACTGGAGAGAAACCCTACCAATGTAAAAAATGTGCCAGAGCTTTTAATATAAATTCATACTTTATTTGCCATCAAAGAATTCATACAGTAAAGAGGCCTTACAAATGTACAGCATGCAACAAAGCTTTTAATAAAAAATCAGACCTTATTCACCACCAGAGAATTCATATTGGGGAGAAACCCTACAAATGGAAAGAATGGGGCAAAGCTTTCTACTAAAGAACAAGCCTTACTCAACACCAGAGAATTCATACTGGAGAGAAGACATATAAATGTAAAGAATGTGGCAAAGCTTTTAATGTAGAATCAAAACGTTTTGGACATCAGGGAATTCATACTGGTGAGAAGGCTTAGGAAAGTTCAGATTGTGGCAAAACTTTTAATTAAAAAAATGACTAATTAACCACCAGTTAATTCACACCAAAGAGAAGCCCTACAAATGCAAAGAATATGAGAAAGCTTTTAATGGAAATGTATATATTTCTCACTGGCAGAGAAATCATACTGAAAAGAAGTCCTACAAATAAAATAAATGTGACAAATTTTTATTTGTCAAAAATTATTTATATCCATTTCCAATTAGTTATATGTGACAGTACAATGCATTCAGAAAAATTGTACACAAAATGAGTACAAATTCTCCTTTCACAGGCTGCTAGTGTTGCAAACACAAAGGTAGTGTAATCACACATATATTCAGGGTAATGATGTCCAGATCATTTTACTGTCATTCCCCTCCGTACACTGATTCCTTTCCTCTCACTACCTCCTGCACAATCCAAGAACTTTTCATTCCACCTACCCCCCATTATGGATCAGCATTTACCTGCCAGATCAAATATTTGGCCTTTAGTTTTTTGGGTTTGATCCATTTCATTTGTTGTGGTATACTCTAGATCCATGCACTTACTAGAAAATGCCATAATTTCCTTTGTCTTTAAGTCTAAATAACATTCCATTGTCTGCATATACTACATTTTCTTTATCCATGCATATGTTTAAGGGAATCAAGGTTCATTCCCTAGTTTAGTTATTGTGAACTGAGCTGCTATAAACAATGATGTGGCTGAGTCACTGTAGTATGCTGGTTTTAAATTCTTTTTGTGTTTATACCAAGGAATGGGATAACTGGGTCAAATGGTGGTTTCATTCTGAGTTTTTTGAGAATTCTCAATAAAATTTCCAGAAAGGTTAAATCAATTTGTAGACCAAGCAGCAATGTGTGAGTGTACCTTTTTCCATACATCACCAAAACATATTTTTTTGTTTTATTTTTTAAAAATTCTCATTGTAATATGAGTGGGATAAAATATTTAAGAAGTTTTGAGCTGCATATCTCTAATTGCTAGAGATGATGAGGAATTTTTCACATTAGTTGGTAATTTCTATTTTTTCTTCTGTGAAGTGTTGGTTCAGTTCATTATCCCATGTATTCATTGTTTTTTTTTTTTTTTTTTTTTGTGGTCCTGGTGCTGGGGATTGAACCCAGGGCCTTGTGCTTGCAAGGCAAGCACTCTACCAATTTGAGCTATATCCCCAGCCCTGATTGGGTTATTTTTGATATTAAGTTTTTTGAGTTCTTTATATATCCTGTAGATTATCACTTTATCTAAGCTGTATATGGTAAGATTTTCTTCCATTCTGTAGGCACTCTCTTCATATTTCAGATTGACAGATTGTTTCCATTGCTGAGATTTTTATTTTGAGTCCATCTGTATTATGGTTTCTTGATTCTATTCTTGTTCTTTTGGAGACTTGTTAAAGAGGTCAGTTTCTAAGCTGACTAGGTGGAGATTTGTTCCTACTTTATCTTATTTGCAGAGTCTCTGTTTTAGTGCCTACATCTTTACTCACCTTTGAGTTGATTTTTCCATAGGATTAGATAGAGAGTTTTGATTTCATTTTTGCTACATATCAATTTCCAATTTTGCTAGCACCATTTGTTTCATAGGCTATCTTTTTTTTTTTTTTTTTTTTTTAGTGTATGTTTTTGGTGCCTTAATTTAGTATGAGAAAACCCTATTTATTTGGGTTTGTCTCTGTGTCTTCTGGACCATTGTACTACACATCTATTTTGATGCCAATGCCATGCCATTTTTGTTACCATTACTCTCTAGGTCTGCATTGTGATCCCTCCTGCTTTACTCTTCTTGGTATTTATCACCGTGGCTATTCTGGGCCTCTTGTTTGGCAAATAAATTCACGATTGCTTTTTCTAGTTCTGAGAAAAATTTCATTGGTATTTTAGTAGGAGTAGCATTAAATTTGTAACAGTCTTGGTAGTATGATCAGTTTGACAATATTAATTCTGCCTTTTCAAGAGCATGGGAGATCTTTCCATCTTCTAAGGATTTTTCTCCATTTATTTTATTTAGGATTCTGTAGTTTCCATTGTAGGGGTCTATCCCCTCTTTCATTAGGTTGATTTCCCTTTTTTTGCAGTTATTGTGAATGGACTAGTTTTAATAATTTCTCCTTCAGTTGATTCATCACTGATGTATAGAAATGCAGTTGATTTATTGTATTGATTTTATACCCTGCTATTTTTCTGAATTTCTTTATTAGGTGTAGAAATTTTCTGATGGAGATTTTGGGTCTTTTAAATGTAGAATTTTGTCTTTGGGAAATAATGTTATGTAAATTATTATTTTTCTATTCATAAGTCTTTAATTTCTATCATCTGTCCAATTGCTCTGGCCAGAATTTTAAGGACTATGACAAAAAGAAGTGAAAGAGGGTGTTTGTGTCCTCTTCCGGTTTTTATGGGGAAGGCTTCATTTTTTCTCTATTTAGAATGATGTTTTCCTTAGCTTAGCATAGAAGACTTTCACAATGTTGAGCTATGGTCCTACTATCACTTGTTCTTCAAGTGTTTTAAACATGAATGGATCTGCATTCTGTCAAATATATTTTCTCCATCTATCGCAATGACCATATGATTCTCATCTTTAACTCTATTGATGTGACTAATTGTGTTTATTGATTTCCATATATTGAAATAACATTGCATCTCTGTGGATTGTGGAGCACCGTATTTTTAATGTGATTTTGTATGTGATTTGAGAGATTTTTTTTAAAAAAATTTGGGTCTGGTTCATCAGGGATATTGATTTGAAGTTTTCACTTCTTCATATGTCTTTGTTTTTTTTTTGTATCAACACAATACTCATAGAATAAGTTAGGAAGAGTTCTTTTCTATTAAATGGTATAATTTGAGGAGTATTGGTGTTAATTCTTCTTTGAAGGCAATGTGGAACTCAAGTGAAAATTCATCATTCATCGCTGGGACGTGGCTTCTCTTGGTTGGTACACTTTTGATAGCATGTTCAATTTTAATGTTTTTATTGATCTGTTTACATTGTGCATGTCCTCTTGATTCAGTTTGGGTAGTTTATTTGTTCTAAAAATTTGTCATGGTATTCATGATTTTCTATTTCATTGAAGTATACATTTTCAAAATAATTTTATTTTCTTCTGTACTTCAGTAGTGTCCACTATGATAAACCCTTTACATGATGAACGTTAGTAATTTGGGTTTTCTCTTTCACTTCAATGTGTAGCTAAGGGTTTATCAATTTGTGTTCTCAACCAACTTCTAATTTTCTTAATCTTTTCAATTGTTTCTTTTGTTTTTATTTCATTGATTTCAGCTCTGGTTTTAATTATTTCCTGTCTTCTACTATGTTTGGTGTTGATTTTTTCTTCTTTTTCTAGCGATTTGAGATGTAAAAGTTAGGTCATTTACTTGTTGACCTTTAATTATTTTAATGAATGAGCTCAATGCAGTGATCTCAACTTTTAGGTCTGCCTTCATAGAGTTCCAGATATTTTGATATGTTTTATAGGTGTGGTCACTTACCTCTAAGTATATTTTTAAAGTTTCTCCTTAATTTCTATTGCAGCCCATTTGTTATTTAGGCTCCAGTTGTTGGAGTAGCCTTTATTTTTATTTTATTATTGATTTCTAGTTTCATTCTGTAATGATCTGATAGAATGCAGGGTAGTATTTCTATTTTTTGTATTGGATAATTGTTGCTTTGTTTTGTAACATATGGTCTGTTTTAGAAAATAATCCATATGCTGCTGAGAAGATCGTGTATTTGCTCAATGATGAATGAAAAGTTCTATGTATGTATATTAATTCTAAATTATTGATTGTATTATTTAATTCTATGGTTTATTTGCTTAGTTTTTGTTTGGAGGATCTATCCAGGGGACGGAAAGGTGTATTAAAGTAAGTGAGTATTACTGTTTTGTATTATACTTGATTCTTGAAGTTGAGAAGAGTTTGTATGTAGATGCTCCATTTGGGGGGAATATATATTTAAGATTAATATGTCTTCTTGATGTATGATTCCCTTAAGCAGTATGAAATATCCTTCTTTATTCCTTTTCAATTTTGCTTGAAGTCCACTAGATTGGATATGAGGATGGAAATCCCAACTTGTTTATGAAGGTCATATAAGTTATATTTTTTTTCCCAAACCTTTACCTTCAGTCTGTGATTGTCTTTGAGTGATTGGGTTGAAAAATCAGCTGAAATCCAAATTGGTTTTCCCCTACATGTAATTTGATTTGTTTCTCTCACAGATTTTAAAGTTCTATCATTATTCTGTATGCCAGTTATCCTTATGATTTGCGTAAGTGTGGATGTGTTGTAACTGTGTACACTTGTGGTTCTGTAAGCCTCTTATATTTGATATCCCATATCATTCTTTAGATTTGGGAAATTATCTATTATGTCATTGAAAAGACTGTTCATGCCTTAGGTTTTTATTTCCATGCCTTTTTCTTTTTTGATAAATATTAAATTTGTTATTTTTAATTTATCCCATATTTCTTGGAAGTTCTGTTCATGGTTTTTTCCAACTTCTCTGGGTGGTTGACTTCATTTTTAGGGTACACATTTGTTCTTCTTTGTCTCAGGTTCCAACTTCCAAATGGTCTAGGCTGTGGGTGATGCTTTCTATTAAATTTTTAATTTGGTTTTTTGATTTCTTCTTTGCAAGGATTTGTGCTTGGTATTTTTTCACAATTTCTAATTCTTTATTGAGGTGATCTTTCATTTCCTGTATTTTACTTTGATTTCATTCCTTATTCTATACTGTACTTTGCAGGTCTGTTTGACAATGTACATTCTAAACTTCTTCTCTGGCATTTCTTCTAATGTGTTGTCAGTTGGTTAAAAAATAGTGTCCAGGGGCTGGGGTTGTGGCTCAGTGGTAGAGCACTTGCCTAGCATGTGTGAGGCACTGGGTTCAATTCCCATCACCACATATAAATAAATGAATAAATAAAATGAAGGTATTGTGTCCACCTACAACTAGAAATTAAAAAAAAAATAGTGTCCAGCCTGTTAACTCATTTGCCTGTCCTGTGTTTTACACAGAATCCCACTGTGCATTGTAAAAACCTTAGCAACCAAGATTATTTTGAGAATTTTATAATTTCTTAGACATTGTCAGGAGGAATGAGAAAGGCTGTCTCACAGGCTGTGTTAGACCATGTCATGGCCACTGCTTGGCAGTAGATGAATGGTTAAGATTGAGGTGTGCATTGTTTACTGGTGCAGTTGAAGTGACTGAGGTCTTTACTATCTTCTCTTGGTGTCCGTAGTTTGCTGAAGCTGTTCTGCTATTGAATATGTATGTCAGATCAGGAATTATTTCTGTGAAAACTGAACAGTCATAGAATGGTGGACTCTAAGAATGACTTGGTTCCATTTTAGTTGGCAATGTAGTGTTTAATGGCAACAGTTATATATTCTGTGTATCAATGTTTCATTTGAAATAAAATGACACTTCATTTTACATGCACAGATCTAGTCACAATAAGGCATTTTTGAAGAAATATTTGCTTATTATATATCTTAAGTCAGTTGCTCATAATTGCATTTCACCAACTCTGCTGAATGCTTTAATTAAAACTGGGATAATTAACGTAGAGTTTTAATGAGCCATAAATTCTGAAGTTATCTCTCCTGGAATGTGTTAGTTGAATTAAACCTTTCTCTTTTGAACTCTTAAATTTGTGTCCATGTAATGTTTTGAAATGGCAACAGTCATAAGCAAGAAGCATTTTAAGTGCTTATATTATGTACTATAAAATAATGCTTCTTTATTACTGCATTATCTATGTATACACATTGCAATCCTGGATTGATTGTACTAACTGTAATCCCTGGAGGCAAAGAACTGTCTTAGAAACTTAACCACAGTTACTGCCCATACAAAGAAGTGAATATCAGATGAGAAGATAAAAATTTCTTGAATTAATTAATAAATAAACACGATAGCACATGACATCTGGAAATGTGGTGTTGTCAAAGTACACTGGAATGAAGGCTTCAGTCTCAACCCTGAAAATAGTGACTTTGTGACCTTGGGCAAGTCAGATAACTATACTCAACAAAGCTGAGATAATGGGATACCTTAGAAGAAGGTAATAGTAGCTACCCTCCTAAGTTCGTGGAGTTATGACTGCAAGTATTTATTTGTTGAATAAAATTTTAGGTGAGAAATCATACTTTGATGTGTAAACATCATGTGGTGACATTATTTCCATGCCCATCTCTGCTGAATACACTCTAATTAGACACATGAATATACATTAATATTCAGAGTCACCTGCTTCTTATGTCCTTCAGAACTGTTCTTAAGTAAATTTTAGAAAATAAATTTTCAATCTTTGCTTAGTGCTGCCTACATCTGTGGACTGTTAGGAATTTTGCCCCATTGGCCCTCCCCTTCCCTTCTCCCACTGTGACAATGTTTTTGGGAAACTGAAGCCATTCCAATATTGGCTGGGTATTTTGGGAGGTATCACAACTGTGCATCTCATGTGCAGTTCTTTACCTACTCAAGTATGTGTGACTTTTATCAGTTTTGTTGTTGGGCTTTCAGTGTCAGATACAGGTCATTTCATCATTTGTTCACTCACTCATTTAAGAAGTAACTAATTATGCTCATGTAATGTATGAAAATAACTCTTAAAACTCCAAATTCCCTAAAAGACAAATGTGTTTTCATCCTGGCCAGGGACATGTTGTAACAGGGAGTTGGGAAGATTTTGTAAGGCTATGTAGTTGGATCAAGACATAGGCAAGGCCCTTAAACACAACTTATGACAATGCTTCAGGATGCCTGTCACATCTAAGGAAGAGCTAAGGGTCACTGAGATTCAGTCTGTACTGGCACTTAAAAGAGTGTTCATCATGATGATGTGATCATATCTCTTCTTATTCCTGGTGTTTGGGGAGAAATATTGACCATCAAATTTTATTCACATACATGAAGAATGTGAGGAGAGGCTATTCTCTCATTCCTGGAAAAGAAACCCAAGAGAAGAGCTATACTTGGAGCTCAAGGAGATGTGTGTCTCATGGCAGGGCACTGGAATTCTGCATGGTCAGGTCTGCCGTAAACTTATAGGCAGGAAAAAAGAAATTATTTGGGCATGGGCAGGGTCAAGTGTGTTAAGGAGATAAAAGTAGGCCACTAAAAGTTGAATGCAACAGCTGATGTATTTGGTCACTCATGTACAGGATGGGTGCCAACTGAGGTAGAGTCCTTGGGAGTGGATGAGGCACATTACTGTCTCAGAGTGAATGGAAGTGTGTGGGATCTGAATAAGTATGGAGAGAATACTGGGTTAGAATGAGAAAAATGATATTAAGACCCAGTGGTCCTCCTCAATCTTTTTCTGATTCTAGAAAATCCTAACTTAATATTTTGGAGATTCTATTTTTTACATGTGAAGTGAGTATACAGCAGTATTTTGACTGTCTAACATGAACAGATCTAAAGTTTTAATTATTTTTTCCAGATTGCATTTTAATTCATTGTACACAAATGGAGTACATTTTTTGTTTCTATGATTGTGCACAATGTAGATTGATACCATTCATGTCATCATACATGTACATAGGGCAATGATGTCTGTCTCATTCCACCATTTTTATAACCCACTCCTCCCTCTCATTTCCCTCTATGTAATCTAAAGTTCCTCCATTCTTCTCTCATCCCATCCCCCAACCCCCATTTTATATCATCATCCACTTATCAGAAAAATCATTTGATCTTTGTTTTTTTGGGATAGGTTTATTTCACTAGATGATATTTCCAATTCCATCCATTTTTCTGCAAATAACATAATATTATTCTTTGTGACTGAATATTATTATTGTGTATATTTTTGTTTGATGTTGTGCTGGTAATGATGGGATGGGGTAGCAGTTCACTTAGGAGAAACGAAACTGGAAGCAGGGGTGGGAGACATGCAGCCCATGGGAATAATGTGGAGTCAAACACTTTTCTTGTCTGCAGGACCACTCTCATCCTTCATGACATAGTATGAAGAAAAACAGACAAAGCCTTATCAAACAGATGTTGTGGATAACTGGATAGGGAAAGAAAATGACTAGGTGAACTAAAGTCAAATTATATGTTAAAGGTTGATCTTGGGATGAACCTCAGCTCCTGAATGGGTACTTTCTGGTCATTTTTGTGAATGCTTGTGACATGGTTCTTCTCCAATTGCCACAAGTGAGGCAATGTGACAGAAGGCACTTGATGTCAGGTCTCTGATGTTTTGATGCCATTTGCAGCCAGGTTCCAGTGTAGACTGTTAATTTCTAGGAAGTTTCTTTTCTCCATTTGTGAAGTTCAGGGATAGTGAGCTGGACTGCCCACACCATAGAACTTGTATATGTGTGCATAATTATCAAACACTGGCAGAAATCTGGGAGTCTTTTGTGATTTACCAAATTTCTTATCTGTGAAATCATATCTCATGAGGGCTCATGCTTTGCTGTAATCAGAGTTCCAAAGCCTAGCTAGATCTAATGGTTTGATTATTTGCTTCAAAGATGGTCCTGAGTATCCAGCCTTTATTCAGTGTGTAAGTCTCACCTCTGTACTAGACTCTGCAGATTAAAAGAAAAAAATAAAATCAGTCTTTAGGACTTGTGGTATAGTGAGTGGGATATAGCTGCCTCACAGCAGTCCATCTCATATACTTTTTAAAAAAATAACAGCTTTTTTGAGGTGTGAACTTCCCACCATGAAATTGACTTGTGAATTGTTCCATTCCAGTTCTAGGTCAGCAGCACATCTACACTGTTGTGCATGCACACCACTGCCAATCAGAAATTTTCCTTTACTCTGAAAGAAAACCCTGTTCTCATTTGTAGTCATTCCCATTTGTAACTCATCTCTAGTTCCAGAAACCATGAGACTTGTTCTCAATGATTTGTCTTCTGAACATTTAATACAGAAGTAATATTCAGTTCATGTCCTTTTGACACCATCCACGGCCTTAAGTCAGCTTTCTTTCCTTTTACCTTTTTCTGGTCATTATACTTCACAGAGTCACTTCATTGGTCCATTTTCTGGTCTGAGACCTTTGGAGTAAAGAAAAGGCACTCCTTCTTTCAACAGGTATTTATCAGATGCCTCCTTTATGTCACATTCCATGGGTTTCTGTTCTCACTAAATTCATAATCTGATAAAGGTACAATAATAAATATGAGCAAAACACACACATGAATGTAATCAAATGATCAGAGAAGTCCTGTCCAAGGATAAAATATTTGTTCCAAAATTTGAAAGAGGACTCAATGACACAAAGAGATGGGGATAAACATTGGGTAAACCATTTGGAGCAAAGGTTTTCAGGAGTCTGGTGAGTTCCAAGGCTTGAAAGGAAGCCAGAATGGCTGCATTGCCATTAGGAGGGTGTCCCAGGTGAAAGGAGCAGGGCCATGGTAACCTGACTCTTTTTTTGGGTAAAACAGGTTTGGATTCTTCCAGGTGGAGTGCTATGATCCGATTTGGTTTAAGAAAACCTAGCTGCTCTTTGAATAATAAAATGCAAGGGTAAAATTGGAAGAAAATACTTGGAAAGCTTCTGCATATGCCCTATCCATTGGCACTGGCAGCCTTTGTTAAGACAGGGTAGAAGAATTGAACCAGAGTGGACACATCAAAAAGCCATGCCAAAATGAGAATGGACAGGTATTAAAGATGGGTTGAGTATAAAGTGGAGTCAGGGCCTAATTTCAGTTCTTTGGTATACATTTATCTAGAGTTAAGAAATCTGGATTCAAATGGATTTGAGACATGTATGAAAACCCTAGGCAGAAAGATTAACTGGACATTTACATACACACAGGTCTAGAGCTCAAAGGAAATGTGGGACTGGATAAGCAGATGTGGGATTCATCGGTGTGGAGGGAGTACTTGAAATCATGTTAGTAGACAAACCAATCTAGTGGGAGATTCTAGAGAGAAGAGATGCAAACTCCAATAATCTAATTCATAAAAGAACAGAGATAAGATTCCAAAAGAGTGCAGCTGGGGAGAAGTTATCAGGGGAGCCTGGTGGCATCCAGCCAAGAGGAAGCAGACTTTTCAGCCAATTCCCACTTTGTTGAGGAGTCTTGAGTCAATAGGAAGTGAATTCAGTATAAAAGAAATGAATAAGAAATCAGCAAAGCAGAGACAAAGTTTGGGAGGCAAGAGAAAGAAAGTGAGAAGAGAGCAGGGGACTGGGGAGCCTGTCTTTATAGCAGTCATTATCTTTGGGTAAAACCTGAACATAACAGACTCAGCTCCACAACCTAGTTGAGAAAAAGTCCAGCTCCATCCTCAGCAAAGTTATAAATTGAAAAGCTCCCTGGGAAAATATATGCTGTGGACTGATTAGAATACTAATAATAGACTACCACTGAAGCACTAGTTTATGCTTCACCCAGAATTATTTTTCATGTTTTAATGCTTGGTTTTATTGCTTGCTGAATGTATGCACTGTTTTACCTTGGAAGGTTATAAGTGAGGGGGTATCATTAGAATTTTCTTAGATTTTTGAGAGCATGGATCTTTCTTTCACCAGTCTAGACTTGCCCATAACTAGAAGAGAGAAATTATTATATCTGTGAGACAATTTGTGTCCTCTGGTGATATACACAGTGTGAATATTTTATAGTTGGCATCTATAATTTAATGCATGAACCAATTTTGAGAATGGCCTTTGCTGAGTTATTTTGGTGTTTACAAAATCACCTTAGTGAAGGCTGTGCTCATGGCCTTTTATCATTTATCCTTCAATCTATGAAATCATTGAGAAACCATTATTGCCCAATTTAGTGATCTAAGTTATCATTTACCTGTGCTTTGCAGAATTTGGCATTCTCTCTGCAAATCTATCATGCCAACTACATTGAACAACTAAGTCACTTTCAATACATTAACTTTTTCTTAATTTTAAAATGGACAAATAAAGAGAAATCATAATCTTGTTTGAAGTTGCTGTATGTGTGTTAAACTTACTGAGTTAAATTTCAGTTAAATTTAAGAATTTTATCTGTATAAATGAATGTGAAACATTACTCATGTTAATTAAGTTTGAAGAGAAAAGAGACATTGGTAACCTGTCTTTGGCTTATCTTTGATCCTTTATTGTGGGTGGACTCTCTAGTTATTTAGTGCTTGACCTTCATCTATTACCCTCTTTATGAATTTGAATAAATTGTAAATGCCCTGTGAATAATTTAGTCATTTTTTTGACATTGTGAAGAAATAAATAATTGTGGCAGCCATGGAAATTTTGAGTAGTATCTAGTGATTAAATTTTTAAAAAATACTATTTCTGAATTGTTCATGGAAAATGTCCCTAATTTTGCACAATTTTGTTATCTTACCATTCTTCTTAACACCTTTAGGAATATGTAACTAGTAAATATTAAAGAATGTCAATGATCAAAATAGTAGCTGAGAATGTGATCTTGGAAATCAGACTGCATGTGTTTGAATCCTGTCTCTGGCACATCACGGCATGTGTCCTTGGGCACATGACTCAGCCTCTCAGGATGAAATCTTCCATCCCTCTGAGGACATAAATCATACCTTTATCTGTTGTCTCCATACTGTATATGCTACTTCCATGTTATCAGATTGTTGCAGTATCACATTTTTTTTATCAAATAAGCTTGTTTTATTTAATAATGGTCCCAAAGCTTATGGATAGTGATGCAAAGGAGGCAACAGGGCATAAAGCATTAAGAATGAATAACTCCAGTACTCTATGGCAATACTGAAACTACCTATGAAAAATCACTGGGGGGGTGGTAGTGTTTATGGTTTTAGACATCCATTGGAGGTCTTGGAACATATCCCTAGGGATCAGGGGGAGGGGTTTCTATATTATTACTTTTTTGCATGTTTCCAATAAAGGTAGGGACACTGGTGAAATTATTCTACTGTTAGTTCAAGCAGCTCTAAGAAAGAAAAATTTTATTTTGTATATTTGATTACCCTCATGCCATTTGTACATCTAAAAATATTGCCTTAATTCTTTTGTGAGCACGAGTCCAAATTCTTAATAACATTATGTAGAAAGGAACTGATAAATTAGTACTGAAATTCTGTGAGATATGTTGTAGCTTATGCAGATTTTAAAGATATTATCTGAGCTAAGCATAGTGTCACACATCTATAATCCCTGTGGCTCAGGAGGCTGAGGCAGAAGGATCACAAATTCATAGTAAATTCCTGGTATGTTTCTTGGTATGGAACTGGGAGTGAGAACTTTACCTTATCCTTCATTCCTTTCTTTGCTTTACACATTAACCTTGAAAGTGATAACTATTCTTGTGAACAAGTCTCCTAGATGTTGTTTGTCCATTTCAAGGTTCTGTTTTTGCAGACAGAGAAAGTACTGGTGATCCAGATCATCTTTCTGTGCTCCTGAGAAAGGATGGTGGTGATGATGACTGTGGAAGGAAGGGTCCCACCCTCAAAGTCTGGGTCAGAGAAGAAGGTACACAACTGTAACAACAAATATTTTCCCTCTGTGTCTTCCACATGTGTCTCATGCTAGCATGTTAAAGCTACGTAATCTACCTGTAAGTGTGTGTGACTGCACAGATGCACATGTATGCATCAGAAAACAACTATATCCTTTTGATTTATGTTGAACTTTCATAAATAGATGTGGTAGTTTTAATTTGATAATTAAATAATGTTGTTTCCACATTTTAAACCTCTTAGAGTGTAAAATTATTTGATCCTTGCTGTATCTTAGGTAAAATAATACTGATTTTTAGTGTATGATTTGTAATGAAATTAAATTATCTCACATCAGAGAAATGAAAATCCACGTTTTTTTGTCTCCAAGTGGAGTAGTTTCAGGTGGAGAATATACAAGTTGAAACTTGTTTTACACATACCTTTACCCCTTTTAATATTTTTAACTAAAGAAAATCTTTAAGAAATAGGATTTATGTTTGGGACCTATCTCCTTTGTCTCATGGTTTTGTTACTTTACTGTGAATCTGTTCTATTAGAAATTTCTGCTGGCACTGAAAAATTTATATACCACCAAAAAGGATATGTGGAGGAAAGGAAGACTGTTTAGACCATATGTCTAGAGGTTGTGTGTGTGAATGTAGGGTAACCAGCTTAATCTAGTTTGTCCTAGATTGTCTCAGTTCTAACAGTGAATATTTTCTTAGTCCCTGGGCAAACCAATGTGGTTGGCCACCCTGCCTGTTTACAGCTCCTGAGGGTGAAACACTTGCTGTATTGTAATTGTATCTTTTCTTTACTACTGTTAAATATTCTACAAGTTAAAGTAAGCAGAAGCAGGGGAAGTAAAAAAATATAAGATTATCTAACTACCCTATAAATGGTAGGCAAGGCTGAAATATTTTGTGAACAGAACTCAAATTTCTTCAAAGCATTTCTCTGAGTAATGTATCATTGTCACTACTAAAAGAACTTGCCGTTCATTCCATTTATAGAATGCTATTGAAATATTAAAATGGCAGGTTACTGGGCATAGTGAAGTAATGGAGTGACAAAATTGAGTGGATTATAGAAAGGCACATCAAAGGAAACTTGTGGCCATGAAAATTCTCTGCCTTGACTCTGTCACAGCAACCTTCTAGTAATTTGTCCAGTGTTGAAATTACAGACTGTTAGATCTTAAGGAAAATATATAAAGGGGACACAGGTCTGTGAATTATTACTTGAAAGTATTTATGAATCTGCAGTTATTCAAGAGCTTAGAGAATAACAATGGGAGGAGAAACATGACACCTTTTATCACTATTAGAAAACATTATTACAAAAGACTAGATAGTTCTTAAAAGGTAACTCCTTTAGAAAATTTGTAGCTGTTCTTGGTTCTGGCAATGTATTAAGAGCTTTAAGACCATAGATGATCATTATGGTGACAGCAGTCACTGCTAGATTCCTGTTTGATACTGTGCACTCCAAGTTCAGCATATCACTATTTCAAAACTGCAGAGACTTCTGAGTATTCTGTAGGAATGTAATGCAACTCACTGAAGTCCTAAAGTGCTGTGAAGTAAACAGGAAGCCAGAGTCAGTACAGTTTGATGATGTAGAATCTGGAATCAGAACAAAACAGGGTTCACATCTCAGTTCCACCTCCTCTTGCTTGTGTGATCTTTGGCAAATCATTTATTTTTTGGACTTCATTTCTTACATGTAGTTTGAGATCAGAGAAGTCAGTTTTGTCTCTATGATAGGGCTGTTATTAAGAATAAATGAGACATTGAAAGCACTTCATAAGTGCTCTGCAGATGCCAAAGTTGCTTCTCTATTTACTGGAAGCCTACATATTAGTGATGCACAGGAACCAAGAGACAGATTTCATTTTGCCTTCAACAACTGATTTTTAGAAAGCCTCTTAGCCTTTCATGACTTGGTCTCCTTCTGCAGAATCTCAGTATGTCTGAATAGATGACAGGTCAACAATCTTCCATTTTCCATTTTTCTGGATAATGAGGTGAACATTTAAGAGGCAAGAAAGGCATAGATGAAATAACAGGCTAGAGTCTCCAAGTCCTCAGTTTAAATTTTGACTCTGCCTCAGTTCTGAGGCATGCATTGCTCACTGCCCTTTCATACTTTGTTCCCTTTGCTTTCCTACAAGAATGGGGTTTTGTTCTGAACAGCATGTGCAAATCACAATTACTACTACTTTTCTGCTTCTTTTATTGCTACTACTGCTACTCTACTCAAACTACTGCCCAAGAGGAAAATCTACCAGTGTCCCCACCCTCTGCCTGTCTTGTGTTTCTCCAGGTAAAATTTTATTGGAGTACATCACTGATTGGTTTACACCTTGGCTGAGATTCTTTTCCAGTTCTATGAGCAGAGTTGAGCAGTTGTGGAAGTGACTATGGAGCCTGCAAATCCACGTTCTTTGGTATCTGGTTCTTTGAGGAACATGTTTGCTGACCCTTCATATAAGAAAATTATAACAGCTGTGTCCTTGAGCTTCCTGTTTTCCCTCCCACCTGTGAGGATTATATGGCTTGTGTTTCCCTTCTTCCTTTTCCTGCTGGGTTGTATCCAGCTGTTTATACATGGTATTGGCATCAGATCTGCCATTTTGCTGCCACCATTATTCTTCCCCTCCCCACCATTTTACAACCTATATTGGTAAACCACAAACTTCCTGGTTTGATCATTGATCAATCATTGATCAGATTGTTATTAACCCACAAAATTCTACTACCTAAGAATAGCTCCACTGCCATTCTCTCTCACCCTTGTATGCAGACCCTCTCCCAGTCTGCTTAATAAATCCTTTTGTGTGAATTCCTGCATCAGTACTAGTTTCTGGATGCTTTCATTTGTGCCATGATTTGGATGGGCTCTTCTACTGTCACTTAGGTGAGTAGAATTCCATCTTTTGCCCCAGGTCCTCTGATGCTGGTCTCACCTTTCATTCACCCTGATGCTTGGTTGCACATCCACCACCAGCTTCAGATTGGTATGTTTCCTATAGCACACACCTCTGCTGACATGAGATGTGACTGTTGGTTATCCAGTGCCCTCAAGGCAGTTGAGGAGTGGGGGTTTCCCCAATCATGACTTTTACAATTATGGCTGGCCTCCATAGTTGACCTTATCTGATGGGTGCATCCCCAATGTTTATGGTGGAGATTCCCTCTCTGGGTTGGGACTCCTCTTCAGTTTTCCTCTCAAAATTCCTGCCAACAGATCCTCAATCCCCTTGTCTTTTGCCTGGCACACACTGATGGGGGTGACAATTCCCATCATTGTGCTGCCTCCTCATCTCCAGTCAACTAGTCTGTGACCTTTGGATGACTTAGATGCTGACACAGCTATTTATCAGCCTTCACCAAGTGATCTGGGTCCTCCATTCTGGTAGATTCACCCCTGGGGTGTCTACTAGATAATCTTAAACCTCTTCACCTGGCCTACAGTCACCAAAACTTATTCACTTGTGTAATAATATTTGGTCACAGTATCCTTCAGATAATCAATCAAAATGGCCACTTAATGGCATACAAATTCTATGAGTCTTTGTTCTTCCTTGAAACCTGAACACCTTCTTTTGGCTTCTTCTCCCCTCCTAATCCCTCCTCCTTCTCTGACTTTGACCCAGCTAATAATCCACCCCCATACTGTTCTCCTGCAGCAGAAGCCATTCTGGGCCCTGCTGCTCTTGTCTCCTTTGTTCATCTCCATTTTGACTTCTGCCCTTTCCACCCAGTCCTTCTGCCATGAAGTCTCAAGCACATGTTCTAACTCCCCTATGGGAGGTGGCTGATGTGGAGTAAGTGATCAGAGTTCATATTCCTTTCTCCTTCTCTGATCTTTCCCAGATAGACAAGTGGCTAGGCTTCTTCACCTACAACTCTGCACACTTCATTAAGAAATTTCAGTATCTTAACTACTCTTACGATGTTAGATTTAAAAGATTCCTTTTTCTGTATACCCTAGACTCTCAATCTTGATTTATGTTTACCTTTAAGGAACCAGATAGTGTATCTTAATTTACCTAGAAAATTTTGCCTCAAGAATTTAGCAATAGCCCTCACCTGTTCAGCCAATCCCAAGCTAAGAACTTAACAATGGTTAATAATCCCAAGGCAGCAATTTCTCTTGCAATGAAATGTAAGCTAGCAGACTCAGCTAGGGAACAATCTGAGGCTGAAGGAAAAAAAATTGTCCATTTTCAACTTCTGGGCTGAAACACAGATAAATGATTTTAAGACTCTCTGTCTCCATCTCCTTGTTTTTTACTCTATCTCCCTCTCCTCCCATTTCTACCTGTCTCACTCTCCATCTCAGACTACAATTAATGACTATTAATATTTTTTCTTCTACAACTATTGTTTTTCCTTAAATGGTATATTTTGAGCTCATAATTTTGATCTTACATACCTAGATTAAAGTTTTTCTTATCAGTTCTATTTTTTATTCAACTCTAAAATTTGTTTTGTAAAACATCTATAACATTTCATGGAAATTAACCTACAGAAAACTACAAGACCTTTTCTTTTGTTATGTGTATATTGTGTTGTCTGATATTGTCTTGTCTGTCTATATATGTGCATCAAAATATCATGTACATATCAAAATTGACACAAAAAAGAAACAGTCATAAAATTAAAATTTAGAAAATTGATCCAAATACCTTTAATTAACATGATTTTAAAAGGTTTAATTTAAATTGGATAAACAAATGAAGGTAATATATCTTTAAAATCACTTAACTCACAAGTCTGTCTAGGTGATCAAACTAATAAAATGTTGATGTCAAACTAATAAAATGTCTAATCCATTGTTTCTAGCACTTTTGTCCAACAGAAAAGAGATGGCAAATGCTGTTCAATACACTTGTCTGATATTTGTGTTTTTTTGCAATAAAATATGTGTATTTGACATGTATCAGATTACCCCAATGTGTTTGTTAGAGACATCTGATTAATTTACACAGTTAAAATTCTAACTTAGACAACATCTAGTACTCTTAACTCCTTAAATTCCATGGGGTAACATGGCAAATAAAAAGGGTTTATAATTTCTTTGTGTCATCATTAAAAATAAGGTTACTAGGAATTAAGTCGTAAGAGATAATATTCTATACACAAAGCGGAACCAAAGCTTCAACTGTGTTTCAATCAGAGTACTATAAATAGCATAAAATATTTTATCTTATTAAAATGGAGTAGTTTATCTAAATAAAAAAATTTCATTAGAGTTGTTTCAAAATGTGAACAAAAAGGTATCAACAGAAGGAAAGAAATTAAAAGGTTTTAAGTATAGAAATCTATTTAGTAGAAGAAAAAGTTTCTGGGTAAGAAAGTCTCTGTGAGATGAAATACATGAGGGTCTAAGTAAGTGCTAAAGAGTCTGTGTGTAAGTAAAAAGCAAATTTTGACAAGTTTGTGTGTAATTAAGGTGGTTAGATGTATGTGAGACAATCAGTGAAAGTTATTTAGGATTTTTCCCTAAGGGAAAATCTTAATGGGTTAATATAAACCAATGTTAAATCTATATGTTAAAATGACAAGGATTTCTTAAAAACACTAATTTACTCTTAACATTGTGTCTGTTAAGTTTTTTTCCTTAGAACAATTAGTTTTAAAACTTAGGGTTTATACAATTTTGGTTAAACAAAAATTCTTGGAGTATTGTACTGTTACAGAGTCTAAATTTTTCTTTAAAAGCTAAACTTGGTTAACATAAAATTATCAAAACAATTGTGGAATGGCCACTCATCTTTGAATATTAAATGTGTTCATATCTTCCAGGTATACACATCTTTAAAGCAGAAAAGTTATCAAGTTGCTCTCTTCCAATCTAAACTTGTCTACAGTTGTAATTTTAAATTTATAAGAATTGTAAATTTTATTGGAAACTTATTTATATCATTTAATGTTCTATAACAGGACCTATTATCATAGGGTATATGGAAAATTTATGTTACTTTTTACACTGAGATAAAAAGAATTTAAATGTGAATGTATTTCTAAAACTTAGTGAGAGCCTGATTTGTTTAAATGTTAATATCATGAAACATGAAAATATAGAAAACACTTTGCAATACAAAATGAAAGTTAAAAGCTCTCTCAGCCTCTCCATGATTTATATTTTGAATATAATATCATATTATGTTAATTAACATTCATGTAGACTCTGGAAGCAACATATATAAATTTGTAAAATGTTTAAAGAGGAGGCAAAGAACAACTTCAGAAATAGAAAACTTAACCTAAAATTTGTGAAGAGCCCCACCTTACCTGAGATAAGGTTCTGCCTCCCACATTACTATGTATCATAGTGAATCCAAAATAAGCCAGACTTCAGCTCATTTAAATTATATTCAAATGATTGGTTTTTATTGTAGAATTACTGTGATCTCAAACAGGGAATATAATACATACCTCAATGAAAATTCAAGATACCTATTACACAGACTAAATATGTTTTCACTGTTGTTAATTCCAATTTGTATTTTCCTTGTAAACTCTAAAATTGTTGTCTGATTAATGTTTTCAAGAAATACTGCTTCAAGAACAAACAACCTAAATTAGAGATAATATGCCATCACCTATAGGACAGATAAAATAGGCCCCGATTAAGTAAAAGGGGGTAAAGAGCAGTAAAGTTATAAGCCATGAATTTAAATCCCAGTACTCTTACTTTCTTGCTTGATATTTAAGATCAAACTTAGAGATTGACATTAAAATACAGGTGCCAAGAAACCATTATTTGACTCTTGCTTTCTGAGTCAGCCTGAATCCAGGGAAGGGGAAAACTTCTCTAAGAAACTTTGTAACTGTGGTCCACAAGACCTTCCAATTAGGGAGATTAATGACATCCCTAGAGGATGAAAAACTAACCAGTGCAATTGCTGCAAAGAGGATTGTCAACAAAAAAGGGAGACATCCCTGATATTTCCAAAGGAAGCCACCTCATCAAGGAGATCCTACCTAGCAAATGGCACTAAAGGAGTTAATAAGCTGCTCTCAAGTTATCCAGGAGTGTTCCTTGTGGGAACTCAGCTGACCTTTAACAGCAGATAGGAACAAGGTATGCTTGACCTATAACCATTCCTGGACATTTAAAAGAAGAAACAATAGTCAAATGTAATTTAAGATGTACACTTGTGTTAACCCAAATAATAAGACTGGAGACTACAAAAGAAATTCTTAGGATGCCTGATAACTATCAACAGAAACTGTCAGAGTGAGAAATTTTTGGTTGTTTAAAGGCCTACAGATATTTATAAACAGGATCATGCCTGCTAAATTGCCTATAGAATTTCCTACAAGATCATACACACACGTTTATCAACCAATCAGCCAATTAACCGCTTCTTCTTCAAGACTACCAACCCCTGATACATAAAGATGATAACTGCAATTCACTGTTGACACCTCTGACTCCAAAAACTCTGCTCTCCCCTAAAGCCCTCCTTAATTTCCTTTTTACAGGAATGAGACTCTTCACCCCTTATTAGCAGGAAGAACTACAGAGGAAAGACAATTGTTCCTACCTCTGGTATCTATAAAACCAAAAGGGGATGAATATTGGCATCAGATCTGCCATTTTGCTGCCACCATTATTCTGCACCTCCACACCATTTTATAACCAAGATTGTTAGCCTGAGAACTTCCTACTCAGTTATTGGTTCAGATTGTTAGCCCTCAAACTTTATCATAAGTCAATGGTCAGATTGTTATTAGCCCATGAAATTCCACTACCTAAGAATAGCTTCCCCACCATTCTCTCTCTCTCACCCTTGTGGTCAAGCACACTGCCTGTCCATTTCATAAAATCTCTTGGGTGAGTTCCCACATCAGGAGTGGCTTCTGCGTTCTTTCAGGTGGGATGATTAAAGATGTGTTAGACCTTATGATATACATAAAAAACTGAATGAATCACAAAAGGATTACAATATTTTTAAATCACTAAATATTCCATAGTATATTTCTGTTTGTAAAACATTCTTGAAATGATAAATTCATAAAAATGGAATAGGCTTACTGGTGGCCATGAGTAGTTGGTGGGGAAGCAGAAGAAAATAAGTGTGGCTCAGAGGTCAGCATGAAGGGTATTTGTGATGGAAATGGTCTATGCCTGAGCTTTATCATCTTTAATGTCACAGTGTGAACCCTGGGCGGGGGTTCTATACACAGTGAGCAGAGAATGTCTCTCTTTTCCTTAACACAACTCCATATAAGTCTGCAATTGTTTAAGAAAAAAATTACCCTAATTACATAAATAAAATTTAAATGATTGGACCATTTTGAACTGATATACAAGTGATTATCATTCTAAAATTATCCAAATTTTCCTTAGAAGTCTGGTAAAACAAGCATAAAAAATGAAAAAATGTAAACAATAATACAAGAAGTACTTCCTAGATAGTTCATAAAAATGTCTTCCAGGAACAAAACTGGTTGTATATCCACGTCATTCTCAGTAAATACTGTTTTCCTCTAGTTAATTATACACTTCAATACTACATCACAGTGCACAATGTTCACGAGAAAAATACATGCACATTTGTTTTCTATAAATTAATGAAGTTGAAATCATGTTTTCCTTTAGAAGTTCAGGAGGAAAACAATAAAATAATCTTGAAAATATTTAACCTTTAATGTTTTAATGGAGCTTGTAATATTACAGGAATATATGAAAAAAAGTGTTTCTTTCAATTATGGTGAATTGAAGAATAACTATGAAATACTTAATCCACAGATTCCATTTTACAGAATGATTCAATTCGTTTCTCACAGACTAAATCATTAAGCAAAATTCACAGATACATGAAATATAATTTTATAAGTAATGGAAGAGTTAACTCTAAGTATAGCAATTTATTTTCATGCAGTAAAACACGAAATGAGGCATTTATGAAAGCATGAAAGAGAAAAATGACTCTAAAACATAAGATAAACATTAATTTTTTTAAAATTAATTTTTATTGTAAACAAATGGGATACATGTTGTTTCTGTTTGTACATGAAGTAAAGGCATACCATTTGTGTAATCATACATCTACACAGGGTAATGGTGTTTGATTCATTCTGTTATTTTTCCTTCCCCCCACAACTCCCACCCCTCTATTCCCTCTATAGAGTCCCTCCTTCCATTCTTGCCCCCTCCTACCCCCCCACTGTGTGTCATCATCCACTTATCAGTAAGATCATTCATCGTTTGGTTTTTTGAGATTGGCTTATCTCACTTAGCATGATATTCTCCAATTTTATCCATTTCCTTGCAAATGCCATAATTTTATTATTCTTTATAGCTAAGTAATATTCCATTGTATATATATACCACAGCTTCTTTATCCATTCCTCAATTGAAGGACATCTAGGTTGGTTCCACAATCTGGCTATTGTGAATTGAGCAGCTATGAATATTGATGTAGCTGTATATCTGTAGTATATACTGATTTTAAGTCTTTGGGTATAGGCCAAACAGTGGGATAGCTGGGTCAAATGGTGGTTCCATTCCAAGCTTTCTGAGGAAGCTCCACACTGCTTTCCAGGGTGTCTGTATTAATTTCTAACCCCACCAGCAAAGTATGAGTGTACCTTTCTCCCCACATCCTCTCCAACACCTATTGTTGCTTGTATTCTTGATAATCGCAATTCTAATTGAGGTGAGATGGAATCTTAGAGTAGTCTTGATTTGCATTTCTCTTATTACTAGAGATGATGAACATTTTTTCATATATCTCTTGATTGCTTGAAGATCTGTTTGTGTGAAGTGTCTGTTCATATCCTTAGCCTATTTTTTGATTGGATTATTTGTATTATTGGTGTAGAGATTTTGAGTTATTTATATATTCTGGAAATTAGTGTTTTATCTGAAGTATGAGTGGCAAAGATTTTCTCCCACTCTGTAGGCTCTCTCTTCACATTGCTGATAGATCTCTTTGCTAAGAGAAAGCTCTTTAGTTTGAATGTATCCCAGTTATTGATTCTTGCTTTTATTTCTTGTGCTGTGGAAGTCCTGTTAAGAAAGTCTGATCCCAAGCCGACATGTTGAAGAATTGGACCTACTTTTTCTTCTATAAGATGAAGGATCTCTGCCCTAATTCCAAGGTCCTTAATCCATTTTGAATTGATTTTTGTGCAAGATGAGAGATAGGGGTTTAGTTCCATTCTGCTGCATATGGATTTCCAGTTTTCCCAGCACCATTTGTTAAAGAGGCTATCTTCTCTCCATTGCATATTTTTGGCACCTTTGTCTAGTATGAGAAAATTGTATTCATTTGGGTTTGTGTCCATGTCCTCCATTCTGTACCATTGATCTACCTGTCTATTTTGGTACCAATACCCTGCCATTTATGTTACTATTGCTTTGTAGTATAGTGGAAGCTCTGGTATTGTGATACCTCCTGTTTTATGCTTCCTGCTAAGGCCTGCTTTAGCTATTCTGGGTTTCTTATTCTTCCAGATGAATTTCATGATTGCTTGCTCTATTTCTTTAAGTTACATCACTGGGATTTTAATTGGAATTGCATTAAATTTGTATAGCACTTTTGGTAGTATGGCCATTTTGACAATATTAATTCTGCCTATCCAAGAACATGGGAGATCTTTCCATCTTCTAAGATCTTTCTCAATTTCTTTCTTCAATGTTTTCTGGTTTTCATTGTAGAGATCTTTTACTTCTTTGGTTAGATTGATTCCCAAGTATTTTTTTTTTTGAGGCTATTGCCAATGCAGTTGTTTTCCTCAATTCCCTTCCAGATGTTTCATTGCTTGTGTATAAAAATGTGTTAGATTTATTTATGTTGATTTTATAGCCTGCTAATTTGCTGAATTCATTGAAGAGGTCTAGAAGTTTTCTGGAGGAGTTTTCTGGATCCTGTAAAGATAGCATCATGTCATCAGCAAATAGTGACAGCTTAAGTTCCTCTTTTTCTACCCGTATCCCTTCAAATACTTTAGTCTGTCTAGAGTTCCAAGGACAATGTTGAATAGAAGTGGTGAAAAAGGACATCCCTGTCTTGTTCCCATTTTATAGGAATGATTTTAGTTTTTCTCCATTAAAAAGGATGTTAGCCATAGGCTTAGCATAAATAGCCTTTACAATATTCAGGTATATTCCTACTATCCCAATTTTTCTTGTGTTTTGAGCATGAAGGGGTGTTGTATTTTGTTGAATGCTATTTATGCATCAATTGAAATAACCATATGATTCCTATCCTTGAGTCTATTGACATGATGGATTATGTTTATTGATTTATGGATGTAAAACCATCCTTGCATTCCAGGGTGAACCCCACTTGATTGCAGTACACAATTTTCTTAATATGTTTTTGGATACGGTTTGCCAATATTTTGTTAAGGATCTTTGCATCTATATTCATGAAGGATATTTGTCTATAATTTTCTTTGCTTTATGTGTCTTTGCCTGGTTTGGGTATGAGGGTGATATTAGCTTCATAGAATGGGTATGGTAGGGTACTCTCCTTTTATATTTCCTGGAATACTTTGAGAAATATTGGAATGAGTTTTTTCTTTGAAGTTCTGTAGAACTTGACTGAGAATCCATCTGGCCATGGACTTTTATTGGAAGGTAGATTTTTAATGGCTTCTTCTATTTCATTGCTTGATATTTCTCTATTGAGATTGTTTATGTCCTCCTGGTTCAGTTTGGGAGGAGCATATGTCTCTAGAAATTTGTCTATGTGTTTGGTACTCTCTATTTGTTGGAATACAGATTTTCAAGGTAGCTTCTCATTATGTTCTGTATGTCAGTGGTTTTTGTCATGATATTTCCTTTATCATCATGAAATTTAGTAATTTGACTTTTCCCTCTCCTTCTCTTTCTTAGTGTGTCTAAGGGTTTGTCTATTTTGTTTACTTTATCAAAGAACCAAATTTTGTTTTGTCAATTTTTTCAATTGTTTTTTTTGTTTCAATTTTATTGATTTAGCTCTGATTTTAATTATTTCCTGTCTTCTACTGCTTTTGCTATTATTCTGTTCTTCTTTTCTAGGGCTTTGAACTGTAATGTTAGGTCATTTAGTTGTTGACTTTTTATTCTTTTCTTGAATGCACCCCATGCAATGAATTTCCTGTTAGTACCACTTTCAAAGTGTCCCACCAATTGTGATGTGTTCTATCATCATTCTCATTGACATCTAAGAATTTTTTTATCTCCTCCCTGATGTTTTCTGTTATTCATGTTTCATTCAATAGTATATGATTTATTCTCCAGGTGTTGGAATAATTTCTGTTTTTTTTATTTTGTCATTAACTTTTACTCTCAGTCCATTATGATCTGATAGAACACAAGGCAGTATCTCTATATTTTTTTTGCATTTTCTAAGGGTTGCTTTGTGGTATAATATATGGTCTATTTTCGAGAAGTTCCATGTGCTGCTGAGAAGAAATTGAATGCACTCATTGATGGACGGAATATTCTGTATATGTCTATGAAGTCTAGGTTATTGCTAGTGTTATTAAGTTCTATGGTTTCTTTGTTTCGTTACTGTTTGAAGATCTATCTAGTGGTGAAAGCAGTGTGTTAAATTCACCCAGAATTATTGTTTTGTGGTCTATTTGATTCCCAAAATCAAATCCCAAAAAAGGATTTGTTTGATGTACAGTGATGTACCATTGTTTGGGGCCTAAATATTTACTATCATTATGTCTTCCTGATTTTTGGTTCCCTTGAGCAGTATGAAATGTCCCTCTTTATCCCTTCTAACTTTGGCTTGAAGTCCACTTTATCTGATATAAGGATGGAAACTCCGCTTTTTTACTGAGTCCATGTGCATGGCAGGTTTTCTCCCTTCCTGTCACCTTTAGTCTTTGGAAGTCTTTTTCTATGAGATGGGTCTCTTCCAGGCAGCATATTGTTGGGTCTTTCTTTTTAATCCATTCTGCCTGTCTATGTCTTTTGATTGATGCTTTTAGGCCATTAACCTTCAGGGTTATTATGGAGATATGATTTGTATTCCCAGTCATTTGGCTCATTTGGTTTTTAATTTGGCTTTGTTTCTTCTTTGAGTGGTTTTTCTCTAAGTTAGTTCCTCCCTTTGCTGACCTACATTATTGTTTTTCATTTCCTCCTCATGGAATATTTTGTTGAGAACATTCTGTAAATTCTTTTAAATTTTGTTTATCATGGAAGGATTTTATTTCATCTTCAAATCTGATGATTAGTTTTGCTTGTTATTGGATTCCTGGTTTGCAACCATGTTCTTTCAGAGCTTGAAATATGTTGGTCCAGTCCCTTCTAGCTTTCAGAGTCTGGGGTGAGAAGTCTGCTGCTATCCATATTGGTTTCCCCCTGTATGTAATCTGATGCTTTTCTCTCACAGCCTTCATAATCCTATTTTTATTTTGAATGATAATCATTTTCATTATAATATGCCTTTATGTGGATCTGTTGTGATTTTTGTGCTTTTGGTGTTTTGTATGCCTCTTGTATTTTATTTTCCATTTCATTCTTCAGGTTTGGGAAATTTTCTGATATTATTTCATTGAATAGATTGTTCATACCTTTGGTTTGTATCTCTGTGCCTTCCTCAATCCCAAAAATTCTTAAATTTGGTCTTTTCATTATGTCCCATAGTTCTTGGAGATTCTGTTTATGATTTCTTACCATCTTCTCTTTTTGTACAACTTTATTTTCAAGATTAAATATTCTGTCGTAATTGTCTGAAGTTCTGTCTTCCAAGTGGTCTAATCTTTTGGTGATGCTTTCCATTGAATTTTTTATTTGGTTTATTTTTTCCTTTATTTCAAGCATTTTTAGTTTTTTTTTTTAGAATCTCTATCTTTGTTGAAATGACAATTTGCTTCCTTTTTTGTGTTATCATTCATTGCCTGCATTTGTTCTCTTATCTCATCCTTTGCTTCCTGAATCATCTTAACCATGTATAATCTGATGTCCTTTTCTGACATTTCTTCTACCATGCTTTCATTGGATTCTATTAATATAGAATCTAGATTTGTTTGGATCATTTTCTTCCCTTATTTTTTCATGTTGTTCATGTGTCTTCCCCTCTAGCAGTGCAGATCTGGGGTATTGCAGATTCCCTCCTCTAGGTTTATAGTGGTCCTATAGGTTTCCAAAACCTTTTCTTTAAGGGGAGATCAATATTAGCAGTGCCCAATTCAGACAATATGCAGTCCTAGACCAAATAGTCCCTATGATGACGTTAGCAATATTGTCATAATAATCAGAATGAGTTCAAATATTATCTTTAGTATAACAAAAAGATTCACAATAAGGTCTGCAGTTTCTAATGGAGGACAAAGAGAATGTAGAGGGATGTAGTATGTAGCTGTTAAAGGGATAAGACAAGAATATACAGATGTTCTCGATAATGGTTAGTGTGAGAGTATAATCAAAAGAAATTGGATAGTAGCGAGAAAAAAGGGAGAAAGAAACTCTGAGGAACAAGTAAACAAAAGGAAAAGAGCAGGAAAATGAAAGAAATAAAAACTTTAAATTTTCCAATAAGGAGAAAAAAGAAATTCTACACTATAACAGTCCTATAGTAGTGAAACCTCCCAGTGTTCAGTAGCCTGATGCATGAGAGGTACCTGACACTGAGCTTCAAGTTTCCAGCAGGCAACTCAGGATGAGATTTGCCCCACCTGAGGATCAGAGCTTCAGCTTCCAGGTCTATCCAAGATGGCTGCTCTGGTTTCCAAATGTGTTGTCAAATGGGGAGCTGCAGCTCAGGGTGTGGATGTGGTTGGCTGGAGGTCCTGGAGTTGGGTGCAGTTGGTCAGGCATGGATCCTGGAGGTCTCGTGTGTTTAGTGTTGTTGTGGGATCCTGAAGTCCAGGTGCAGTCAGTTGGGCTGTGTTCCAGATGATAGGGTGCAGGCAGTTGGTCTGGAGTCCTGGTGATATGGTGCAGTCAGGTGGTCTGGGGGACCTGGCAGCAGGGAGCAGTCAGTCAATGTGAGTGCCCCAGAGGCAGGGAGTAATTGTTCTGGCTGAGGGATCCTGAAGAGATCCTGAGGGGGCTCAGTCAGTCCAGCTCGGGGTCCTATAGGGCTTGGCTGTTGTCTCAAAATGGCAGCAGCCATGTGTAATCAAACCTGCAAGTAATGTCACAGTGAACTTCCAGGTAATGGCAGACAGCTGGCACTCCACTGGTGGTTGGCGATCAGTTTGCTAACTGTTGCTGGAAAATCGGGAGATGAACCTCGGACAGTGGTAATAGATAAGTGTAAGGCAGGTGATGGACAGGCAAGAGGCAGGCAAATGGCAGATAATAGGTGTTAGGTATAAAGCCACCTTCCTTTCCCTGTTACAGGAACCCAGCCTCCCAACCCACCTGTCAATCTGCCGTTATGGCTGCCTCTCCCGTTACAGGAATTTCCGGCTTACGTCGCTGTAAACTTCCTGCCTCCCACATTACGTTCCAATATGTCATTGGTCCATCAGTCAGTCTGTAATAATTCTCCTTCGCGATTGGTTCCTCCCAGCCTGCGAAATTCCAATATCTGACAAGAAACCCTGCACCATCTTCTTCTTTCCCTTTACCCTTTCCCCGAGCGGGCATAATTTGTCCACATAGAATAAAAGTTCCTCGTGTGGGACCTGTATCTGCGGAGTGTGTTTTTTTCTGGGAGTTATCGACGAACCAAAACTGCCCCTAACATTAACTAACATCTGGTGCTGAAAGACCGGGATGGGTTTTTTCTGCTGACTAAGCAAGCAGAATCCCATCTGATTGCTCCTGCGCCCGCAGATTCAGGCTCACCTTCCATTTATCTGGATGCCCAATTTTCTGCATACAACACCGAACTCCAAAATTGGTGAGTTCCCCTTAGGCAGGCCCCTGACCATTTAAACACATCTCAGCTTATTTAAGAAGCGGCTGCACCCCAGTTCCCTCACTGGCTCATGGCCTTTCGCTGATCGCCCTGTGGCTTCACCCCTCGCGGCTCTTGCCGCTCAACTGCCGAGGTGTGGGGGTACCTCCTTGGTCCTCATAATTGGTCTTAGTTGTTGGGTGGATGTCTGAATTTTATGGTGCTGAGATTCTTTCTCAGGGTTGGAAGCTCACTCTCTTCTGCTGCTGCTTGTCCCTCTCACCGCCCTGTGGCTTCCCCCACCCCCTCGCGGCTCTCGCTCAAAATCCTGGCCAGGTCTTCAAACCCTCTCTCAGCTTTTTTTTGCCTGGTTAAACATTGATTTCAGGTGACGACTGAATCATTGTTTTTAACCTCTCGTTGCCTGGCACTGTGGATTCTGGGACGCCAAATCCACTACCCAGGTGGGTCTCAGATTACCATGGAATTCAAAACATCCAACCCAGCAAACTCGCTCCTGAGATGCTTATTAAATCATCTCAAACCCCTTCACCTATTCCCAGAATCAGAGCTAAATTGTCCTTTAGATAGTAAGTCAGAATGGTCTATTTATGACACCCTAAATTCTAGCTTTATACTAAATAAAATTATATGCCTAATTATACTAGTTATAATTAACTACATATATGGGCAACCTGGTGAATGGAAAGGAACTTTTCCCCTTCTTGTTTTTCCTTTCTTCCTTGCTCTTCTCCCTCACCTTTTAACCCTTCTTTTCCTTGCAAATTCTCCTCATTCTGTTTCTCCTTCTGCTCCTCCATTCAGCCCACCAAGTTCCCCAACCACGCGGTCTCATACACACATTCTAGCTCCTTTACTGGAGGTGGTTGACATGGAGGGAGTAAAACCTGAACACATTCTCTTGGCTAATTCCTTATTTTCAAATCTTTTCTTTCTTATGTTAGCTCTCCTTACAGACTCAAGAAATTAAAACGACCTAAGCATCAAGTCTCTGCTAGAACATATTAGCCCCTTTCAGATTCAGATCTCAGTCAAGGGTTATATTGAAATGTAAATGAAGAAAGGCTCAGTAGGAGACCAGTTTCAAACCCAAGAAAAAAAAGTGTCCATTTTAAATTTCTCCTGGGCTACAACTCAGAATACTTTTCTCCCTTTCAAGTTTTCTCTCCTTCTCATTTTCTCATGCTTTAATTAATAACCATTATCATTTTTATTCTAGGACTTTGTTTTTCTTAAATGCTGTAGTTTTTAGCTCACAATTTTGATCCTACAGACCTAGGTTAATGATTTTTGATCAGTTCTTTTTATTCAACTCTAGAGTTATTTTTGAACATCTGTTACATTGCAATGGAGATAAATATTACAAGACCTTTGCTTTTGTGTTAAACATAAGTGCGCATAAAAATTAATTTTTAAAAAAATGGATCCAAATATTTTTAATTCACGTGATTTAATGAGGTTCAATTTAAATTGGGTATACTAATAAAAGTAAAATGTCCTTAAAATTAACTCACAAGTCTCCAAGTGGTCAAACTAATAAAATATTAATGTTTATAAAATGTCTAACATCAATTTTTCTAGGAATTTTCTTCAACAGAAAAGAGACAGCAAATACTGTTGGTACACTTGTCTGATATCTTGGTTTTTCTACAATAAGATGAGAGAATTGGAGTCAACATATATGGGATTACTCAAATGTGTTTGTTAGAGACATCTGATTAATTTATAAAGTTATTCCATGGAGTAACATACTTAAAAACATTATTCTTTGTATATTAAATGTGTTCATATTTTCCAGCTATACAAGCCTTTAAAGCAGAAAATTTATCAAGCTGCTGTTCTCCAAATTAAACTTCTCTGTAATGGTAACCCTATCATTTAATATTCTATTATATGACCTGTCATCAATAGGGTATATGTAAAATGACATTTAAGAAAGAGTGTAATATGCAGTAGCCAAAATGGAACTCAGAGAAAATTCAAGATAGCTATTGCACAAACTGAATGTTTTACTGTTGGTAATTCCATTTTGTATTTTCCTTGTAAACTCTAATTGTTGCCTGATCAATATTTTGCAGAAGTACTGCTTCAAGAGCGAACAGCTAAAATTAACTTGGAATAGTAAGCCATCACCTATAGAACAGATAATGTAAACCCCAATTAGAGAAAAGGGGGTAAATAACTGTAAAGTTATAGACATTAAAGCTAAAGTCCAGTTCTCTTACTTTTTGACTGGTGAAACTGTCTTGCTTGATGGTTAAGATCAAACTTAAAGATAGAAATTAAATACAGAGGCCAAGAAAAGCTCCATATTTGGGTCTTGCCCTCAAAGTCAGCCTGAACCCAGGGAACAAGAGGACTTCTCCAAGGAGCTTTGCAACTCTGGGTCACACCACCTCCTGAGCACGGAAATTGATGAGACTGCTAGAGAAAAAGCCACTCAGTGCATCTGCTGCAGAGGAGGGTCACAGAAAAAGGGAGACATACCTGGCACTTTCAAGGAAAGTCACATCATCGAGAAAACCCTACCTAACCAATTGCACTAATGGAGCTAAGAAACTGCTCTTAAATTCTCTATGAGTTACCCCTGTGGAAACTTAGCTGACTCTTTAACAGACAGGAACAGGTCACTTTGACCAGCTTGATCTTAAACACCTAGCAAATCAGTTAAAACCAAATTATAGTCATTCTTGGGCATTTAAAAATAATAGCAACTATCAAGAGAAACTGCTATAGTCAGAAGTTTTTAGTCAGTTTAAGGCCTACAGACACAAATTGGCTTAATCTATGTTTGCTAGTAACAGAAGTATAGAGATCTCTACTAAATGTTGTGTTCACATTCCTGATGACCTAAATAATGTTAAAGCTCCCAAATGAAGGCCTGTACTCTCCAGCCTTTGCTAGGCCTTTTTATGGTAACAACTTCTCAGTTCTTCCACCCCCTGGTGAGGAATTATTAACTTCTGTCAAGGTACAAAATCTACCAGGATAGCTGCACATTTCTCGGGTTAAGCTCTATTCTCAGTCCACTAACCCTTCTCCAGCTCCTAATCCACAGGCTTCTTGCCACCGATACTCAGCCACTCCTGTGGGACCCCTTCATCTCAGACTGAAGATCATGAAGCCCTCCACCCTTCCTCCCATTCCAGAAACTGGGAGCCAGTCGATACCAGACAACCATGCCCAGCCATGAGAACCGGAGCCCTGCTTACAATTTTCCTAACCACCAAATTTTCTTTCCAATAGAATGCCAGCTGAGGAGGGGAACCCCCTGTCTTTACTTCCATGTCAATTAATCAACTTGTATTGCAGAAATATCAGGATCTCAAAAAATTGGAGCCTGGCTGCAGATGTGCCTCCAGGATGGGAGCCTGGCTTCAGATGTGTCTCCAGAGAAACTATCAAGTCTCCAGTTCTTCCTGCCACAATGATACCAGCTCTACGTCCACACGCAGCAGGAAGTAATTACAGAAGACTGACCTTCATCCATGAACCCCCAAAAAAATTTTTTTATAAAAAAAGGAAATGGGGGAATGTTAGGTATAAAGCCACCTTCCTTTCCCGTTACAGGAACCCAGCCTCCCAACCCACCTGTCAATCTGCTGTTATGGCCGCCTCTCCCGTTACAGGAATTTCTGGCTTACGTCGCTGTAACCTTCCTGCCTCCCACATTACGTTCCAATATGTCATTGGTTCATCAGTCAGTCTGTAATAATTCTCCTCTGAGATTGGTTCCTCCCAGCCCTGTGAAATTCCAATATCTGACAAGAAACCCTGCGCCATCTTCTTATTTCCCTTTACCCTTTCCCCGAGCGGGCACAATTTGTCCGCATAGAATAAAAGTTCCTCGAGTGGGACCTGTATCTGTGGAGTGTGTTTTTTTCTGGGAGTTATCGACGAACCAAAACTGCCCCTAACATCTAACTAACAATAGGTGCCTGGCAGTGAGCAATCTGCACTCAAAAAAGGTGTTGATATGCTGGCAGACTGCAGGTGATCACAGTAGACAAATGGGGTAAACAACAGAGGATCGATAAGCAGCAAAAACTGCCTCACCAAGAAATAGATATCCTCTGCTTGAAAGCGGAGTTATGGAGCAACAAGAAAAACAGCTTCTCTCTAGTCTGCCATCTTGGATCTCCAATAAACATTAATTTAAAAGTTATTTTGTCAAGCTATCTGACCATAATTGAGTTCAGACCTTTAAAATGTTATCAAACAAAAATCACTGACTCACCTAAATCAAGTAAGTGGTTTCTTAGTGTGGCAGTATTTCAGGATATCGGTTATGAATATAGCACAGTTAATTTTTCTAAAGCAGCTAGCAGCAAAACACATTCACTCATGCATTTTCAAGACCCCACTAAAGAGAAGTATTAATATTTTTTAAAGAGCAAACTTCTGTGAAAGAAGATGCTACCTAGCAGGCTTGGTAAAGTTTAGGTGGAAAATTCAGATTTAGTTTGGAAAGTTCTTGCACAAGAGATTGCATCTCCATTTTCAAAAGGTCATTTGACATCAGCAGATCCTCCTTCCCTATTTCACAACTCACGTCTGTTTTCTAAATATAAGTCAACAGAGGGATAAATAGTGGACTGGCAACATTTTGAACACTGAAAGTTTTGCTCCAGGGATTATGCAACACCCACTTGGGATTGGAAACCAGGCCTTGGAGGACAAGGAGGACAGGGCCCAGTGTAGAGGATTGAAAGGGTGTGTTGCTGTGACTGGCACTTGACATTTGAAGTTTATCGAATGTCAGTCATCCTTAGATAACAAATCTATGGTGCTGAGACTCAGACAATTATCAACTCACCATTAATCAGAGTAATTGGATGGGTCTCTGGCATTCTTTGAGGGAGCAGTGGATGAGGTCGCAGCTTTAAAGGTTTCTCATGGGGGAAGGGAAAAAATAACAGAATGAATCAAACAACATTACCCTATGTAAAATTATGATTACATAAATGGTATGCCTTTACACCATGTACAAACAGAGAAACAACACATATCCCATTTGTTTACAATAAAAAAAGGTTTCTCATGACTTTGACTAAGGGGAAAAAAACAGCAACACAGTGCACACTCACTGGGTCAATTTCCCTCCTATGAATGCCTCATGGATTAAAGGCACACCACATCCTCCAGACCTAGTGATGTTCCATCCTGACCTGGTGACTCTGAGGAAAAGGTGGGGACCCAGAAGTTCATGTTCACCAAGTTTGTGATGTTGTGCCCAGGAGCCCACCCCAGATGGAGAGTCCACCCAACCTACACCCACTCTATGCCATTCAGGTGGCACCCTGTGACTCCCACCCTCCTGTGACCCCCACCCCATCCACCATGCCTGGCCCCAAAATAGGCCCACGTCCCTGGTGGCACCAGTTTCAAGCACACACCAAGTTTCCAAGGGTTCCCAGATAATAGCAGTTGAAGCACCAGCAGATACCATCATCTGCCACTGCCAGGGATGAATTTGGCTGCCCACCTCCTTGCACCAGCTTCCCAGGTGTTAGTGCCAGGGTCATGGTTGGAAGGGTCCCCAACACCTTACCAGTCCCCTAGTTCTGAGTGAGCATTGCTGCATCAAACCACAAGGACCCTGCATCCCAGCATTGGAGTGGGCAGGGACACAGTGGCTGCCCTGCAGGAGGTCGTGTTGACTGGCCACACCTGGTGGCCACCACCATCCCACCCCAACACCAATCATCACTGAGAAGGAGGAGTGCTGGCTTGCTGTCACCTTGACCTGGGCAGCAGCCATCGCTCCCCATTCAGGGTCCCTTCACACATGCCACCTGTGGGGAAGCAGATGGATCAGAGAGGTGGTTCTTGCCTAGACTCACACCCTCCCACTGTCCTGCAATTTTACACTGATCTGACAGCTTCCCATGCAGACTTGGACTCTAGGCACTTGCGGTGGACACTGCACACAGCTGCATCTCAGTACTCACTCAAGGAGGGGCTTATGGGTCTGGCTTGAGGGGACAGGGTTCCCAGGTGCTGTGGGCTAGGTGGGACCCATGCAGGTAAGGCAGGGGGAGGGAATACTGTGAGTCTTGGTCCCAGAGCATGTGGGTTTACCCTTGTGTGTACCCAGAGAAGTGCCCTGCACCCACCCACAGTCTCAGTACTTGGTAGTGACACACCAATTTGGTGTAACTCTTAATGAGAAGTTAATGAAAAAAATTTTTTTTATTCCTAGCAACAAGAGGCACCATGGGGCCCAACCCCACCTGTGGATAGCAGTGACAGAGGATGGGAGACCAATGACTGAGATTGGGTGTCTCTGATAACCTCACAGCTGTGGAATGCACAGAGTCTGGGGATGTTTCAGTGCAAGGGCACAGGACGCTTAGCTGCTGTGTCAATGCCTTGCATGAGCAGGCTTTGTGCAAGAGTCCTATTAGCTCTGACCTTGATCTCAGGCACACAGGTCCATGAAAGGAAGGGATTCTTATGCTAGACAACCATAATGCTTCACCAGCTCTGCTTTCCAGGTTTCTGCCTGCCTTATAGTACCATTTAACAATGGACTTTCTTGAGAGCTACACAAAGCTCCTATCATTGCACTTTCCAACTGTGGATTGCAACTAGAGAAAAATTACATAGGATGACCTAATTTCCATAACTTTCCTGAATATAAAGAATTACATTGTCTTTAACCTAATAATGATATATATATATATATATATATATATATATATATATATATATATATATAAAGATTGCTGGCATAACTCTTTAGATCTGCATCTTCATCAGAGAGCAGAGTTCCACCTGATTCCAGTTTAATCTTCAAGGTCTGTGTTTGTGAATCTTTATTTTCCAATCCCCCTTCACCCCTCACCAGACCAGAGAGTTTGGTTGAACCCACCCAAGTTCCCAGGAGTGAACATGACTTTGATAAACTTTGTTACAATTGCAAAAAACCTGGTCATCTTCAAAATGACTGTAAGATTGAAAAAAGGGGGGGGGCTGCAAAAACAAACCAATCAGAAATGTACAATGTGTCATAAAGGATTTCATTAGGCTAGTCAATGCAGATATAAAGCAGACATGTCAGAAAACTCAATTATGTGTCACCTCTGAACCCAAGGTCAAAGGAGGAGGAACCCTTCTCATCTGCAGATGCAGATGTCTCATTCACAGATGTTTCCAGTTCAAACAGAAGATCCTTCCACAAATACTTTTATGCTACTAGAAGGATTAGATTTGATTACTACTGAGGATGCTCAACTCTGTCTTCCTGAGGAAGTTTATAAAATTCTTACCCAAACTCAAGGACCTCTACTGAAAGTAGTTAAGTTTGGTTTAATTTTGCCCCACTCTCACAGTGCTAAAGAAGAAAAATCTATAATTCCTGAAGTGAATGATTCTGATTACTCTGGTGTAATATACATTCAAGTTGGTCTCATATGCCTTTTTATTCTCCCCAAGGATCCTCTATAGCTCAATTAATTGTCATTCTTTATTTTACTGCCCAACAACCCCTAAATGAAAGAGGAAATAAAGGATTTGGTTCCAGTATTACAGGAGCATGTATAGCTTTAACTGCAAATAGATAAAAATTAATCCTTTGTTTAAATGAGCAGTCATTCACAGGGTTATTGAACACTAGTGCTGACACCAGTTATACCTGTCTCAATGTAGCCTTGTTCATGGCCCTTTCACATTTTGTGAATAAGTCTCTCCAGTGTTTCTGACAATTATTCTCTCATATTATTGTTTATCATTATATGGATGATATATTGATTTCTGGACCAATATTTACAGAACATACAAAGTAAGGAAATTTTAAAATATGCAAACCATCTGTGTTGAAACCAGAACAAGAATCCAGATCTCCAGTGTTCTGCTGTAAGACATTTCTCCCAACTGGCTATGTTGCCTTTTCCAAAACCATCAGATTACTATCTTGAGGAGTGTTTAGACTACAGCTGTTGTATAAAAAAAAGAAAATATTAGAGAAACCCCTTTAAAATACTGGGAAGAGGAGCTAGCCAGGGATGGACTTTTTCTACCCAAAAGAGTAAAGTTTTATCTTAATTTTATCCTTCTGAATATTGCTTCAAAAAGGAACATTTTATGTAAAGTGAATATATATATATATATATATATATATATATATATATATATATATATATCAAGATTATAAGAAAAAGTATTATGGGTTCTTTCTGGCACTTATGAAAACTACATTTTATAGATTTGGTGATATGTAAGTAATTCTCTAGCTTTTAAAAATTTGTACTTATTGTGATTTTACTCAGTCTATATATTCAATTCTGTTTTTAAAAAAAATGATTCTGGCCTTCAAAACTCCTGATCCAACAGTGACCAGCCCTCATGACCCTGCTACAAATAGAAGAAAAAGTATACCCAAATTTCCATCATATTGGCTTAGGATCAGACATCCTACCAGACTCCCAGAGAGCAAGAAATAAAATCAAGAATCAATAAATAGGATGGATTCAAACTATAAAGCTCTTCCTCAGCAAAAACAAGAATGTGAAAAGAGACCCTATGGAATGGGAGAAAATCTTTTCCACAGGCACTTCAGATAGAGAGCGATTCTCCAAAATTTATGAAGAACTTAAAATTTTTGCAAGAAAAACACAAAGAACTTAATCAATAATTGGGTTAAGGAACTGCATACTCACAGAAGAAGTTAAACAGGTGATTAACAAATATATGAAAAAAGTGTTCATCATCTCTAGTAATTAGAGTAATGCAAAGATTTTATCTTACTCCAATTAAAATGGCTATTGTAAAGAACACAAGCAATATGTGTTGGAGTGGATGTGGGGAAAAAGGCACACTCATAAATTGCTGGTGGAGTTGCAAATTGGTGCAGTCGCCCTGGAAAGCAGTATGGAGATTCCTCAGAAAATTTGGAATGGGCCCACTTTTTGATCCAGCTATCCCACTCCTCAGTATATGCCCCAAAGACTTAAGATCAACATACTAAAGTGGCATAGCCAGAGCAATGTTTACAGCTGCTCTATTCACAATAGCTAGATTGTGGAAACCATGTAGATGCCATTCAGTAGATTAATGAATAAACAAACTGTAGTATATATATACAGTGGAATATTACTTACTTTTAAGGGAGAATAAAATGGCATTTGCAGTTAAAAGAATGGAATTGGAGAATATTATGCCAAGTAAAATAAACCAATCCCCCCCCAAAAAAAAGGGTAAATATTTTCTCTGCAAATGGGATGGTAGGGGGTGGGGGAAAGAGAGTTAACTGAGACAGACATCATTACCCTGTGTACATATATGATTTCATGAATGGTGTTAATCTACATTGTGTACTACCATAGAAATGAAAAGTTGTACCCCACTTATTTACAATGAATAAAAATACAGTCTGTAAAAATTAAAATTAAAACAAAACAAAAAAGTGAACATTCTAAACTTGTACATCTACCTTTAAAAATTCTGGGACATATGCCAGGCAGAGTGGTGCCTGCCTATAATCCCAGAGACTTGAAGGACTGAGACTGGAGGACAGCAAGATCAAGACCAGCCTCAACAACTAAATGAGTTCCTATGAAACCAACTCATATACTACCTCAAAGTTGTAATAAAAGGGGCTGGAGATGTAGCCCAGTGGTTGATTACCCTTCATTTCCATCCTCACTATCAAAAAGTATGAGAAATATATTCTAAAAGACCAAGAGGTAGAGAAATGTTACTCCATGAGCACTGATGCATTTTTCTTTTAAAAATGAGCTGTGTTTGTCTCCTACTTTCCAGAATAAGAAGTTGAGAATAATAAACTTAAGTAGAGAGATGAGGATTTGCAAACAAATGATAATATGGGATTAGAATGATCACTAAACTCACTAATATTTTCCACTTGTTAAAATGTAGAACCTAGGTATTCCTGTTGTAGTCCATGAACCATCCAATTCACCTGAAAGAACTGAATGCACATTCTCAGGCTTGACCTGGGCCTACTGAATCCAGTCTGTACTTTAGCAAGATATCCAAGTGATTCCTATGTAAGTTAAAATTTGACAGCCACTAAAAATTCCTTAATAAGCATGATAAACATCACTCTCCTGTGTTCTTTCTTCCTCTCTGCCTTAATTCCTCTTATGGCTCATGAGATTAAAAAGAAAGTTTTTCTAAATAATAGATTTATACATTTATTTTTAAGAAAAAACTGCAGCTTTCTAAAAAATTAATAGAACCACCTATTTGTAAGTTGATACATTCTGTTCCATCATTACAGATGTGGAACACCTATAAAATCTTAAATTGTTCAACAAACATATCACTTGTGTTAACTTTGAGAGAATATGTGATTAGTATGTTCACAGATTTGAATACTTAGGACTTAATGGACTAAAAATCAAAATCATCTTTATGAAAGACATGGAAAATATTAATATTTATATAACTAGCTTTCCATCAATTAGAAATAGATTAATGACTTCTATAGAAATAAACAAAGAAGATGAACAGGCAACTCTAAAATAATAAAGAGAAATAAATGTTTGAAAAAGGGACAGAGAAATTGAGCCCTTCAAAAATGAAAATGAAAGTCATAATGGACTTCCTTCATGGTTTCACTGAATAGGATCCAAGAAGTTCACCCAGAATGGAAATAGCAATCCCAACTTGACCCTGGCAAGTTCTTGACTTGCACAATAAAAAAGGAATTTCAGGGTATATCAGAAGATGCATAAATATTTATTTAGAAATACAAGGTGATCATATAGAAAAGTAAAAAAGAGCCGAATATACACTCCAGGGGAGAAGGGGTGCAGGGACTTGAGACTGAGACTCATTTTAGAGGTAATTGGCATATCTTTTTAAAAGAAATTTTGTAGATAGTGAACATGAGAAGTGACAAGGGGTAGCAGGGCAAGGGCATATCTATCTGTTGAGCTCAACACTTAATTATGGACCATGGGGATTGTTACAGTTGCCTGCTCCTTGCAGGCTCTCTATGTTGATGTCATACAGTCAACATATAATGTGTAGAAAATACTAATGAGTCTCTAATGATATTTCCCCTTCACTTTATTTAGTCTAAAGGAAACATTATGAAAACTAGCAATATATATGAACATTAATTTGATTCACAATACTCTGAGATTCAAGTTCTTTTAAACAATTTATTTCTGGAGGAGAATAATCTTGGGGAGTAAACATGAGGGTGCTCATAGCAGCTTCTCATTTAAATTTGCTGTTTCTTTGTTGGTTTCTTTCTACCTATCCTTGTTTATTCTGCCTCTATCTCATGGGACATGGAATCATGTTTTTCTGTTCTTATAAAAGTTCAAATGTGAATATATATTTTATAGTAAACTATTATAGTGTTTTTTAAAAAAGCAGATGGTGATGAATCTAATAAGTCACTTGCTACCTAACTCATTAAGAAATGTCCCTAGTGGATTCTCAGTAGGTTCTCTGAGAAAAATAATCCCCCAAATCATTAGAAGGCAAGTTAAAACATGAATGTGTCCACAATGGAATATTGTGCATTTTTCATGTGCAAACAAAAGTCCCCATTCCCCATCCTAGTGTGGGGGGTGTTACTTACACCTGGACCTGTAAGCTTCTCCTGATGAGACCTCTCCCCTCTGGATACTTCAGTGTCACTCTCAGAACCCTGCCAATATCTAATTCCAAACTTACCACCACTAAACTGGTGAACAGAAACTGTAGGAGTATAACCAGCAGGCTATGGTTTAGTAGATCCTCCAGGTGATTCCATAGCAATTTGAGTTTGATCACCAATGGTGGAAATAAAGTGCTTTCATTCTAAATTGTTAGGAAGTGATTATCAGACACTTTTTTCCAGTCCTGGTGCCAGGCAAGAGAGAAACACATATAGTAATTTTATCACAAACAATAATACTTCCTGGACATATGAGGAGGAATCTTCAGCCTTGAGGAACTAGAAAAAAGATTCCAAGAAAATAATGTCTAAAATGAGACCTATTGAATAAATAAGAGGAAATCAATAGCCAGGACAAAGGGTGTCCCTGGGAAGGGAATGCCACATTCAAAGCAAAGTTTGAATTTTAACATAAAAAACAGAATACGATGAAGGGTCTTAGGGGATTTCCCCATACAAAACATCTTTAGAAGTGGATTCAGACAATGCACTGGGTTGTGGCTAGGCATGAGTGGAAACCAGAAGAGGTACTAGAAGATGATTGCTGCAGTTTAATTAAGAAATTACAGTGGCATATTGGATAGCAGAGAAGCAGCACCTGAAGGAGCTGTTTAGGAGATAGGACGTGCATGATTTGGATCTGCAATGTTCTGCAAAACCTCCCAAAGTTCTCTGGTACAACAATGTTCAGAGGGAGGCTCTTCAGGAAGTGGTTGGATTATGAGGACTGTAATCTCACCAATGGATTAATAAAAGATGATCTGGGGATGTGTCTTAGTGTTTAATCATCCCTAGGTTCATATCCTGGTTCAAAAAAATAATTCATGATGAATTTAGATAAATTTTTGTGTAGAAAATGAAAAGGAGAAGGTAAATGTGAAATGTACGTACTATACATTTTAATTCTATACAAATGAAAAATTTTAAAAAATGATATAATAAATATACACAAGATTTGCATAAGGTCATTAATTTTCTAAAATATTTCAAATTATTATGCATTCTTTCCTTGGTTTATTTCTTCTCATAAATCATAAATAGGAACTCAAAACTATTATAAAAAACAAAGAAATAGCTTTCCACTCTAGCAAGACTAAGCCTCTTCTGTTACAGCATTTACAATTAAGTTGGGGTTTCAGCGGGCATCAGTAGATAGATACACATGCAAAAGTTAGTTATTAATTCTCTTTGAAACATTTTTCCATTGAGGAAATGAGACTTAATAGAATTAGCCAAGGTAATTTTTAGAAGGGAGTAAGTAGGTTGCTTTCAACTTAAGGATGTAGTTGTTTTTATTATTATTATTATTACTATTATTACAGCTACTCTGTAGGAAATGCTCTATGTGATATCAAAACTCAGTATTATAAAACATGATTACAAATAAGTAAATCTTTCAAATATAATGCCTTCTGAAGCCCAGAAAGTATAGAAAACATCATCCTTAGGAATAATAGATGTAACGGACTGAAAAGTTATTTTCTAAAAAACATCAAAATATCATGTTAGATTCAGTTGACACTTATTATCCACATCTCATGGTAGTTGATGCATTTTGAAGCAGTTCTGTGCTCTCATAATTGTCTGGTTACATTTCCGGATGGCACAGGGTGCAAATGCTATGAACATGTACTTCAGGAAAAACCTAGAACAGCAATTTGCTGCCATGATTAAACCAAGAAATAGGTACAAAAAAATCTACTCTAGTTTCTGTGCCAACATCAACTGATGGATAATGTTCAGCAGATGGCACCAGAGACACTGCAAGAGAAGAATTCTGCTTCTGTTTAGGTCACTGCTTGCAGGTGTCTCCAGCACCAGTCTCCTGCTCTCCACCACATCCCACAGCTTCTTATGCACACTCCCTCCTGAGCTTACAAGTCTGTAGAACACAGGTCCTGCTGAAAAACCTTCCATAAACATGTGCCCCTGTTACCAGAGAGGGTGACATTCTAGCAAATTCCATCAGCACACTTTCTCTGCTCTCCAGTAGTCATAGACAAGCCCTCTCTGATGAGGTCTACATCTCAAACCTTGTGTGAGCTCTTTGCTTGGTTACTCAATCACAGTCCTACAAGCACAGTGTACACTGGCATCAATTACTACTATTTTTTACAACTCTCTTTACTTCATACTAGGAAACAGCCTGTGATAGTAATTCTTTACATTCAACATTCTCTGTTCTTGTTACTGTGTGACTTTCCTTTCCTCACTGGACCCAGAGTAGCAGAATCCTGAACACCACCAGAAAGACAGTGGTTGGCAATAAAATGATCTGAAAATGCAATATGAAGCTTGCTAAGTCAAAGCATTCATACTCTCCTGAATTTGACTTTAACTGCTACTTGCACAAATACTCCCTTCCTTTTCGAGATAAAAGGGGAGTTAATCTTACTTTCTTGAAAAAATTTTAAACAATTAACAACAGGATCCTCTGTTAAAAAATCATCTATTCTGATCTCAAAGAAGTCAAATGCCAACAGTGACTAACAGTACTGAGCATAACAATTACCAAAACTGTCATCCTTATGTTCTTGACCTGGAAATTTAACCAACAGTCAAAGTTTTAGAAAGGAGGATGCTTCAAGGATTTCAACTACTGCAAGCAACTTGAATAGTTTTTAACTGAAGCACATGATCTTTCTGGTATCCCTATTTCTCCTTTATAGACCTCTACAATTGTTAAAACACATAGAAAGGGATTAAAAAATCTATTAACAAATTCCTTAAACTTAATCAAATAGGCATGATAGGCAGGCTAAATACAGAAATCCAAAAAGACAGGGAAATTCCTAAAAAAAAATTTCAAAGGCTAAAATTAGTAAGGGTTGTGTTTTCTTGTCAGTAATATTTCAAGTTGAAGAGAATAAGATAGTTAAAAAGAATTCTGAGGGAAAAAAATTAATCCCAGGATTGTAGGAGCACAGGATGAAAAACAAATATATAAGCAGACATTAAGGGATTCATTTAATTTGTTATATCACTTTTTCAGCAGAAAAAACAATTTTGGAATAAAGTAACAGTAAATGACACTAAATAAACCACACACTTTTGTTACTGTGATAACATATAACAAAATAAACACCATGGAACCTGTGCAAGTATACACTGGACTCATCAGCATTATCCACAATACTCTTCCTACCTTACAGTAAGCTGGTTAGCAACCATACTTCATCTGCAATCTTAATTTATCTTTTCCAAATGGTCACACATTCACTATTGGGGATTAGGACATGGACCTATTGGGGGAAGGAAGTTGCATTGTTTACCTACCAGACTACCTAAACTATTTGTTCTCTATTCTTGAGTGGTACAATGCTCTGCATGGGGAAACAAACATAATTCATCTTAAATATGTACACTAACTTGACAAAATGTATTCCTCTGTCTCCCATTTCTCATTCAGGATACAGGTGAAGAATTGAAGATCCTGCAAGCATGGGTAGCAATAAACATGCTTTTATTATTGCTTAATGAAACCTGGAATTCATTTTTGCTTATACATAATGCATGGTCATACTTTTAAAATGGACTAAAGTCCTCTAACTGAAATAACAAGTACACCAGAGATAAACTGTACAAAAACATGAAAGCCCTGACTCTCAATTTTACTTAAGCACCAATGTGAAACACAATAAGCCATCACCTTTTTGTATAATTGTCAAGCCGTGACAACATACTGTTCCCATTTTTAAAATTCTGCATTTCTGATACCTTGGAGCACTGTGAGAAATTGTTCCTAAACATAAACTTCAAGCTTGAAACTGCTTAGGGCTCATTCTAATTACTGAACTTACTTTTTGGATAGTGAAAAGATACCAAAAGGGTTTATTTAGTGTCTTTACCAAAATTCAGTACTGCATGAGTAAAGATCCTGTACAAGACAGTTGTCCACATATTTTCTTAGCTGTATGCAGGCACTAGGATATATGTAGCAGATTCAAAATTCTGAAAATGTTAAAGTATTGAGATTCCAATTTGCCTCAAAAGGAAACATCTTTTAAAAATAAGAAATCTCCTTGGAGGTAAATGCTTTTATTTGTATCACTTAAAATAAATGAGAAGATATACTAGACCAAACACAAACACACACACACACACACACACACACACACACACACACAAATATTTAGGAGCAGGACTGATTTTAATAATGTTCCCTATTAACAGAAGGCAACAAAGTGTTAGAAAACAAGCAGACACTGACCTTTACAAACCTTAAAATAGTAATAAGAAAATGTTCCAAAAGCAAACATATTTATTGAGATCTGAATTCATAACATTTACCACACCACTGACCAAAAACCTTTCTATTGACTTACTTAATTTTTTGAATTAAATTAAATAATAAACATATTCAAATTTAGTATTTTTACAATCAAGTACAATGAAGAGTAAAAGACAGCTGGGCATGGTGGCACATGCCTGTATTACCAGTGACTCTGGAGGCTGACAAAGGAGGATCATAGTTCAAAAGTACCCTCAGCAAAAGTAAGGTGCTAGTAAGCAACTCAGTGATATCCTGCTTTTAAAAAATTCAAAATATGGCTGGGTATGTGACTCAGTAATTAATTACCCTGAGATCTATCCCCAGCATGACCCCCTCAAAAAAATTTGAAAGGAATGAATAGACAGGTAACTGGTATTCAAATTGCAAAGATTAAAACCAACTAATCAAAGTCTTTCTATAGTACATGGGTTGTAATTCAAACACTTCTTGCTAGCTCAAAGTTACTATGAAGAACAGTAGCAATGATGGTATGTCAGGAACAACTAATGGGCTGGGGCTGAGTGGTAGAGCACTCCTCTGGTTTGAGTGGCACCATGGGTTCAATCCCCGGCACCACCAAAAAAGAAAGGAACACCTCAAAATTCATAGACACAGTATTAATACTCCAATGGTTAAAAATTCAAACTTTAGTCATTTCTCATTTCTTCTTTGTGTGGTCAGATGATTCAAAACTCCTACTTTTTTATCTATACTGTATGAAGTCTTATCTGGATCAGCCTCTTCTGGACTATGGAACAACTATTTTCCTTGTTATTTGAGGTTCCTCCTCTTATTTTTTAACTCCTTCCACTCACCGTTTACAATACTGATAAATGAGGTATGACTGGTCCACACTGACCTCTGCTTAAATACATATGACTGCTGTGTGAGGTGCCTCAGTTTCTGCTGCCAAGTAAGTAATCTCATAATATCTGAAAAAACAGCACACAAAATAGCATTGCCTTTATTATTGATTATTAAAGCAACTATAAAACAGTATATAAAGCTTTGGGATGTTTCCAGTACATTAATGCATTTACATCTTCAAAAAATTTTATGTACACAGTATTGTTTTCAATGGTGGAATTAAAAAAAAGATATTAAATTAACTTGCTCAAGCCTTTATAACTACAAGGAACCAAAACAAGTTGAGGTTTAGGTGCATCTCACACAAAACTCTACGTCCATAAGCACTGTAGATCACTGAGTATAATATAATCATTATTTTACAGAAAACAAAAGATTCATAAAAATGCAGTCATTTTGTGTCTGAGATCATGTATCCCATCATGTATAAAATGAGAATAATACTTACATGCCTCTTTAAAAACTTGAAAATGTTGTAACACCAAAGATATAAGGGTCTAAACATACTGCCTGGAAAATCCAGGAAGCATCACTGTTATGGTTTAGATATTAACTGCCCCCCCTAAAAGCTCATGTATGAATCATGCAATGAAATTTAGAGGTAAAATTACTGGGTTATGAGAACCTTAACTTGGTCAATGTGTCAGTCCCCTGATAGGGGCTAACTGGGTGGTACTGTAGGAAGGTAGGATATGTATGGCTAGAAGTGGGTCCCTGGCCATGGCTTTGGGGTCTATATCTTGCCTGCAGTGAGGGAAATGGTCTCTCTCTGCTTCCTGGTGTAGGACCCTGGCTGTTTTCCTCCTCCACGTCCTTCTGCCATGAGGTCCTGCCTCACATTGGGCCCACAGCAATAGAGTCAGCCATCAATGGACTGAGAACTCTGAAGTTGGGAGTTCAAATAAACTTTTTCTCCTCTAAATTTGCTCTTTTCCACAAGCAAGATCGCAACAGCAGAAAAAGCTGACTAAAACAACTCATTGAGAAATATCAGGAGTTCTCCTGAAGCAATAGAGGCTTTGTCATTTACATAGTATTCTAAATGAATGGTTCCTTCTGAGCTGTGTACCAGATGTCCAGATGTATGTGGATGTAAATATATGACTTATGAGAGTGGTATGACTGACATTCATTTTATTAAGTGCTCTACAGATACAATAAAATCAGTGATAATGATAAGTCCCTGTCAAGAAAAAGCAAACTTACTGTTCATCATAAACAATGAGGTTGTTCAACTATGATAAATCCATGCTTATTCCTTACCTTCTTTTCCTTGAAAGCCAAATCAATTGCATGAAAAGCATAATACAGAAATAGATAATAGTATAGTAAAGTAGAGTATAATGCAGTTATAAATGAATATAGAATTTCTATATCCATTTCTAGTTATCATTGTTTCATAAAAGAAGAAAGTTCAAACCACTCTATTAAAGGGAAAAATCAATCCTATTAAAATATTTTTATAATATTTAAAGAAAACTTCTCAGGATGGGATTTATAATGCATTTTAACTCACTATGTACCCTGTATTCTTTTTCTTGAAACCAGATTTGCAGTGACTTCCTTTATGTGTTCCAAAATTTACTCTTATATTTGAGTATGAAGATGAAACAGGATTTTAAAATCCACTCTAGTTATCAAAAGACAAAGAATGAAAACATGAGAGTTCAGAGTAAAATGACTTTCAGGTATCACAAGAATAAATTAAGCAATCATTCTAAACATTGTAAACAAAAGACTGTTTTCTACTAGTCTTTTAAGCTATGGCATTTCTAAATATTTTCTTCTACTAACTTAAGACCTTGCTTTTGTTTTTTCCAGTATTGGAATTGAACTCAGGGCCTTGACCATTATAAACCAGACTTTATACCAGTTATACCCCCAAAGCTTAGTATTTTAATGATTGACTACCAAGATACAATGACACTTATCACAACAAAAGTTCTACACTATTTATCAACAGGCAGTTATAGAGATACACTGACTGATCCACCTTAGGTTTCCTTAACCAACAGTTTAAGCACCAAGTGGTCAGTCATTGATGTGCAGAAATTCCCTGACATGTTAAGTCAAGGCTCTTTCACAACCTGGGTTACTAAAGTGCAAGTTGCTAGGTCTACAAAATTCAGTCAGTCATATTTTTCATAGTTCTATCACTAAATCTACTTGTTACATGGCAGCAGGATTTTAACCCAGTTTTGTTCATGTTGATGATTTTATTAAAACAGAATTAAAGGATATACCACCACTGGGTGGTAACATTACTGATAATCTGTCTCTTCCTCAAACTTTAAAGTCTTTATACAGTGAATTCCTACTGCTATTGTAGGGGGAAAAATCAAAAACCAAATAAATGACCTTATATTTGGTACATTTAAAACATTTATTACAAATTAAGGGATCAAAAGAGAATCACAGTGGTTCATAAATGGGTAAGCACAAGACCTCTTTAAAAAATATCTAAGTCACACTGGATCAATTCTAGACAGAACATAAATACCACTTTCAAAAGAAGTAGCATAGTACATAAATACCTAAAAACTAATTTTTGAGGCCTATCAGAAAAACATTCAAATCCCCTATTACTATTATGAAAAATACACAGCTTGGGAAAATGACAGTTAGACATAACCTAATCAACCATCTATCAGAAGCTAAGTAGCTATTACAGTTGACAAAGCAATACTCTATTTATAGTATCCATTATCAGGAGTCAAAGAACCTAAGTTTACCTTTTGTCCCATCATCATTTTATATCACTTTTTTCAATAAAATTCTGACTTTCATCATTCCCACCAGTTATTTTCAAGAGAATTCTGAAGTTCTTAAGACCAGGCAAGCATATTGTTTTTGTTTAAAATTAAATGACTGAAAGGACATGCACCAAACTGAGAAACCATTACTCTGGCAATCCATAAGGAACAGACAAGGATGGGAAGCCCTGCAGGAGAAATTTGATTAACTTCAATTATTTTAGTAGTTTAAATCTCATCTTAAACATATAATTTTATATTTAAAAAAGGTAATGATCATATAAAATTAAATATGTTGCATTGGATTCCATGACATTTTCTTCTAGATGATACTTGGGAAATTTACCTTATCCACAAACAGGTATTCCATGTTAAATGCACTATTACAAGCTAAATTACTCAGGTTTTCATTGCCATAACAAAATGCCTTGGTTAGACTAACTATAAAGGAAAGAGCTTTATTTAGCCCACAGTTTTGGATATTCAACTGCACAGCACTGGCATCAGTTCACTTATAGTGAAGGCTTTCTCAGCTGCATCACATCATGGAAGATGGCAGTGGTGGTACCCATTTAGGAAAAGAAATTACATCCCAAAAACCAGGAAGTCAAAGAGTTGGGAGGGGTCAGGCTAAGGTTTTTATAATCACTCACTAATAAGAAAGCATTTCAAGAATTAACCCTTTATAGACCTTACCAAGGGGTTACATGAAAACTAACTCAGTGTCTTTCTAGGGCAAGTCCCTATATGACATAAGAACCTCCATTACACCCAACCCCTTTAACGTACTATCACCTCACAGATCTCCCCAAAGACACCAAGCTTCCAACACATGGACAACTGCGGAGCAAACCATATCAAAACAATAACATAGGTCATAGTCTCACACACTATCTCTCAGGTCATTTTCATTTCAAAGTGCTGAACTTCTTAATTCATGGAGAGATGACCCTTGAGGGATAAGCAATTGACCATGGAAGCTGCTACCCATAACCACTGGCAACTTTCAATCAACAGATTCTAAGAAGTGTCTTTGCATGATTCCATATTTCTCTCCATCCAGGTCACTAGTCATCAGGTCAGAAAGGAAACCAAAAGACAGTTGGAGTAACACAGACATATGATCCCTATTACTCAGAGGCTGAAACAGGAGATTGACAAGTTTAGGGCCACCCTGAGCAAATTAGCATGACCCTGTCTCAAAAATATGATTTAAAATCAGGGGGCTAGGGATGTAGCTCACCAGGACATCAATTAGCTTCAGTCCTCCTCTCTCTTTCTCTCTCTCACAATCACACACACACATACACAAAAAGAGTAACCAACAAACATGTAGTGTGGCTCAAAAAAACCTACAGCAAAGAGTTGTAATTCTGTATGATGAGCACTTTGAACTTGAGGTCACCAGCTAGCCTCAAAAACAAATTGTCTTTCTAAATTCAGTTCTTTCCCCTACTCCTTTTTTTATTCCCAAGGCAGGCCACAGAAGTTAGAATTCCTCTTCCCCAAGGTGGGTCATAGAAACAAAAGCTCCTCTCCCCAGGTCAGTCATAACAACCTAGATATTTTACTTTAACCTCCCTCTGCCATTCTGGGTTAAGACTGGTCATAAAGAAGTTCTCAGTCCCACCTTTTCTGATAGAAGACAGTAAAACCCGTCAATCCAGAAGGGGCCTTACCCAATAATGTGGAAGGACTGTAACAGAGACACAAGCAACAAACCTGAACAAATAGGTTTTGCTGTTTCCCCCTTCAGTCTATTAAATCATGTCATATCTTTTTGTGTAGTCACACTTCTACAAAGCTGTACTATTTTTTAGCTGTAGAAAATTTTAGTGTAAAGTCTATTTAAAATAATTTTAAAACATTAACAGTAGACAGCTATATAGTCTTAAGATTTGGACTCTTTGAATAAATTTTTAAAAATCATACATTTTCACCCCTACATAATTTTAGTTCAATATTTATTCTCCCCTACAGGGAAGGATCACCTATTTTTTAAATTTTATTATTTTCCTTCAGTGCATTGCCTCAATAGCTATCATAGTAAAAAATAGAACCAACAAAAATGCCCATTAGTAGAAAATATTGTTAAATAAAACACACAATCTAAAACTGTAGTTATATATAGCATACTTTGAGGCTGCAAGTATTTTTAAAATAATGGAGTGATTCTTTACATATTGATATGGAATTTAAGAGACATGAATTCAGATTAAAAATGCAAGTGGAAATCTGCATTGTGCCTCATCTGTACTTACATGAAAAGAAAAGTAATTCACATTCACTTGTATGTATACAAAGTGATAGTTTCTATTAGATTATTTCAGAGATGAGTGACTACCTCCCAGTAGAAAAACTAGGGGATGAAGGAAGAGATATCTTCAAACTATATATTTTTGTACCACTTAAAATTTGAACCATGTAACTATTTAATCTCTTATTTAAATTAATAAATAATTGAAATGTGCTTAAAACCTAAATGTAGTGTTTGTGATTATCTTTATAAAGTTGAGGGCAGGGAGAGTGACCAACTGATTAACCTCATAACCTCACTCTACAGTCATGCATTCCAACCTATACTAAGATTATGATCCTTAACAATAATATATTTTTAATACCAAAGTAAAAATTAAGAAACTAAATTAACACAATATTGACTTCAAAGGCAAGAGAAAAAACTAACTTTTGCATGGTAGCCATTAACAATGATAGACAACCAAAATAAATCTAAAATTTTTATGAACTCTTCAGAAATCTAAAAGTAATGTATAATCTTTGTTGGACCTTCCTGATATCACCAAAAGGAATAAAACAGCACAGTAAATAGTTTTATTCCATCTTTCATAGCTATATAAACACAAAAGAAATTGTGAAGTCAACTTATTAGAATATTGTAGTTCATTAGGAAGCTTGCTCAACTCAATAACATGGAAAATACATCAAATACAAACTGTTACTTTTAAGCATTTTTACATGTAATTCCAAGAAATCACATGCATACACTCATTTTTTAAATAAATAATTGATACTAATTACTCATCAATCTGAAAAACAAAGAACCCATACAGCAGTTCACAAAAAGAAAACCTGATTGCTACAAACACAAAACTCCAACAAACTTGTGGTGGGGGATGAGTGTCAAGTAAGTAAAAGACAGAGAAAGGGAGACATCCAGCAGTTAAAGTCAAACACTACTTAAATGCCAAAGACAGGGTTACTTTACCAGTAATCATTTTAATACCCATTTATTCATATTTCCTGAGCATCTACTGAGACATACAGAAAAAATAAAACACTGTTTTTGCTTTCCAGAATCTTATACTCCAATTATAACTGTTAGAACCCTCAAAATGAAATTAAGAATAGAAATTATCAAAGATCAAGTAGCTATAGGAACAAAAACAGACTTTACGACTACACAGACTGGAAAGGGAGGAGTGGGGCATGACTATGTATGAGCTAATTTTTTACATGGAAGAAAGAGGTAAGAAAATTTCTAATAGATAACAATTCACAAAAAGCCAAAAAAGGAAAGTAAAACTTAAAGTTTACTTTCTTTTGAGGACATATGTGGAAACCTAAGTTTGATCACAAGAAGAACTAAATTTTGAGAGTGAACTGGGGCCACTTAATGCTGAAAAACTAAAACTTCATCCCAGGGTTGATGAATAGCCTTTAGGCAGAGGCACAGTGATAAAGAACACAGACCTTCAAGGAAGAAAGGCTTAAAATACAATTCTGAGTTCTTCTACCATTAGCAAATCTGTCAAGCTTATGAAGTATCCACCTGTTCACCAATAAAGTGAGGATCACAGCAAATTCCAACATAAATTACAATGATCAAAAGAGAATAAAGCACTCAGATAATGACTGACATTAATAAACAACCAATAATTGTTTCAGGATTTTTGTTCTCATGAGGCAGAGACTACGATGATCAAGGGCTCATGTAGGACTCTTTAATAGGAGTATACACAATGAATGGAATGACAAAATCCTAGGGAGTAGGAATTTCTCATTTATATGTGATGGCTGGAAGAATGGAAATAAGCAAGAAGAATCAGGAAGCACAATGAAATAAGATGGCAACAACATATTTTTTAGGAGAGAGTGAAAAATCCAAGGTGATCTTTTGAGTAACAACAAACCCCATCATAATATGTAACAATAATACACCAATAAAAATGCAGAATAAAAAAGATGACCTTTTGATTTTAAGCTTGGATGACTAAAAAAATGTCAAGTTCATTAATATAATTGAGGAAATTAGAGAAAAGAGAATAAATTTGCAAAGCTACTAATTCAAAATAATATGACTGCCAGTCAGTGTTTATCAAGGAGAATATTTAAAAAAAAAGGCAAAAAAATGAGACTAGTTGTGCAGAATAGGGAGTCTTGTCAAGTGGGAAAAGGGGGACAGCTGAAACCATGGGGCTGTGAAATCACCAGAAGAGAAAACTCAACTCTAAAAAGAAAGATGAGAACCATACCCTAGGTAACAGGTAAAATTTGGCAGGAGAAAGAACATGAACAAAGGCTCCAGGAGGACAATGTGGAGGTGCTGGCATCTAGAAGGCATGGAGAAGGTAGAACTTCACAGCTCTGCACATTCCACAGTTCTTCAATGCTCATTATCACTTCAGATTACAAAATGAACTGACCTATTGTAATATGATTATTGCAGGATGCTTATAAGAGCTTGCAAGTTACAGAAGTGTTACTTATTCAAAGTCATTCCCCATCAGAACAGTGTTAATACATGATAATGATTTTAATTACCTATCTTTTGGTATCTAGAAGCTCAAGAAACTCTAACTCAAGAAGGTTGTCCTGTTTCTTGACATCCATTGGCACATCTGATTCTACCGATTACTCCTCTTGGTAGAAACCACTTTCCCATTCTCTGACAGCCAATTCTCAGGCTCTGTCCCTTCTACCACACTTTCTGGGTTTTTTTTATCTTAACAAAAACAGAACTATCAGGGAACAGAATCATTATGTCATTGCACAATAGTTACTTAATACAAATTAGCTTTTAAATAAGAGTCTAGTACTGTGCATTGGGACTTAATAAATTTTGTGTTCACTTCTCTAAGAAAGAAAAAATTCCAGTAGATTTTAAACTCTGGAGATCAACTCTGATGATTTTAAAAAAAATTTCATAGGACAAAAAATAGTTGATTTGATTCAGACTACTCATGAATACATGTCTCCAAAAGGATATTGCAGTCAAACTGGAAAATAAACTTTCAATTCCTTTCCATCAGCAATAAGATAGCTCTTAATTTTTGAAAATACACAAAAAAGCAATATTTCCCCAGGTTTATCCCCATCCAGAGCTAAAAGTCAGCAGTCTTAATATACTGTATAGAGATTTTGCTCTGCCTAAAACCACTATAAAACCCACTAAAAACCAAAATAAATTAAGAAATAATCAGTAGCAGATATGCTACTTAGATATGACTAATTTTTATCATGAACTGCCAATAAAAGCTTAAATCTTTTATTGTCTAGGTTTCTTCTCAAATACATATTGGTCATACTATATTAACTTCAGTATTTTCCTTACTTTTTTATACTACACAATTGTCACATCTGCTAAAGACCTAAAACAAATTAAAATACTATATCATGACACATCTTATTGATGCATTTTAAGAGACTGTTAAAAGACCAAAAATTAAATAAGCAATTTCAAACTTTCTGTACTTTTTAGGAACCTCTTTGTGTTCTTTTGAACATACTAGTGTATTATAAGTTCAACTGGATCCATTAAAATAATGCTTAATGATATTATCCAAGTTGTAAAAATTAAACAGCTGTGAAAGCTACAATTTTAAATTTACCATAACATAGAACTGTGACTAAAGCAACACAATCTCTCACCTTTATGGTTAACAGCATAAAAACAAGTTTAATATTTTAATAATACATTACCAGAAACTTTATTGTTTTGTTTTGTTTTTTGCAGTACTGGGGATCGAACTCAGGGCCTTGTGCAAGCACTCTACCAGCTGAGCTATCTCCCCAGCCCTACCAGAAACTTTATATAAAAAGATACTATTTTAGTTTCTGGCTATTTATCATTTAGACAATTTTCAGTGCACATTATTATTTGCATCACTATTTTACCATTTTAAAGAAAAAAAACTAAGATGAACAGTTCTGTAAGGCAATTTGTATAAATTGTCACATCTGCTAAAAAGGAAGAGCAAGGAAAAGCAATTCAAGTTCTTGGATTAAGTACACATGGATATATGCAGATATCATTATTAATAAAGCAATGGAACCTTCAACAATTTAATCTCTCAAAGCCTAATTATTAATCTACAGTATTGGGGAAATTCTACTACTTTTGGTGTTATGGGAAAGCTACTATTATCAAGAGCAAGAACTAAAATGCTATGGGTGTTTGTGAATCTTTTCAAGCACAGTTCCCACATAAAATGCTACACAATTTAGCCTAAGATCTCAGACTACATGCTTAGATGCAGACTGCTTATGATTTTCTCAGTTCTGTTTCCCTTGAAATTTCAGAAAACTAGCACCAAGATAAAAACAACAGTACATCTGTAGAAGGCACAATATAGTGATTAAACCAGCTCTCTGTACACAAAATACAGAATTCAACAGGGATTTGCTTCCTGTCTTAATTGTAAGCAGTATAGTAACACCCTTCCACTTCTGCTTAACTCCCTATGGTTACTTTTCAAAATATTTAAACCAGGTGCTTCTCCCACTCCACTCCCTAATAAAAGCTCTGGGCCACTGGTTTTCTGCTTTACCTTTCTTTCACAAATTGGCCACTTTATATTCAAGGAATTAAATGTTTTCATCTGACCATATGATAAATTTATTTAGAAAAAATTAAACTCCTTAGTAACCATTTTTATGAAATAATTCAGCCACACATAAGCTAAACTTTAAGATTTGTGTAAACACATTACTCAGCCTGTTTTATATAAAAGTATCACATCTGGCCTTGGACATTCTAAAGGTTCACCATGTTATGTTTCAAAATACTGGTCTTTTAAAAGCAACTGATAATTGAAAATTTGTAAACCATGTTCAGCAATAAAAAATAACTACACAATTGTGCAGCTTTTAAAGAGATGAGGCATGTTAATAAAATTGAGGGATATTTGTGATGTATTATTGGCCAATAAAAGAATATACTATATATGAAAAAATATATACTATATATGAAAAAGAGACCCTGAATGACTCTATACACTTCAAGTCTGGTTACCCATTAAAAAAGAAAATATCACAGGCTGGGGGGAAGGGGAGAGGCAGGTGATTCCTTTTTTGCAGCTTCATTTTTTTTCTTAAAGAACAAATGGTACTTTGAAATTAGGTAGAAAAAATCTCTTGTTAAAAATGTACTCCTAAAGGCTGGGGAGATAGCTCACTCAGTAGAGTGCTTGTGTTGCAAGCACAAGTCCCTGAGTTTGATCCCCAGTACCGCAAAAATAAAATAAAATAAAAATGTACTCCTCCCTTTCTCAAATTCTTCTGATTTGTTCAAAACATAGTTATGATTTCTCAAAAATAAAAACAGGAAACAAGTAATAACTGAAAGAAAAATCATGAGTTCTACTCCTGGGTCCTTCCCAGGATAGTGTTTAAAGCATCCCAAGCAACAGGACAGGCATAGCACTACCCACCAACATAATTACACTCACTCACACAAGCAGAAAAAGGAAGAAAATGTCAGTTCCTGCTCTCATGTCTTGAGTCCCTCTCCAGTCTCAGGCACCCAGAGTCCTAGGTAGTTTGGATTCTTTTCCATCAAAACCAAAGGAGCAGGACTGGGATGTGGCTCAGTGATAGAATGCTTGCCTAGCATGTGTGAGTCCATGTTGGATTCTCAGCATAGAAATAAACTTGTTAATAAAACAAATGTGCATCAAAAACTGAAAACACATTAAAAACAAAACCAAACCCAAATGCGAAAGTCACTGGAGGATCTGAAAAGGCTGGGCTGCAGGGTTCTGCCACAACAGTGTTGGGGGTCTCCAGTTAAAGCCAGACTTGGGGACAGGCAGTTAGTTTAGAAATAGGGGATTGGGTCAAATGAAAGAAATGGAGACCATGAGAGCCATCTGCCTCTGGAAGTTGGAGACTGCCCCTGGGAGAATGGAATATCAAGGATCTCCAAAGCACATTGATCACCAAATTTACCTGCTCTTATCAAGGACTTCAGGCAAGGAACTTCTAATTAATGTCCTGGGCCCTTGCCTGGCTGAATCACTTTGGCCCTCCCACTGCCCCCTCCATTTCTGACTTTTTACATCTCACCTGCAAAACCGAGCCTTGTAAAGTAGGCAGGAAGGAGAGAAAAGGGGGGGAGAGAACTGGAGAACAAAACGAGACCTTAACCTATAAAAGATGTAGGGCGTGCTCACTTCATGGGATTCTAGAATATCAGTCAAAGCCCTCTTCTCCCTCCCAGGAGAAATCTGTATTATTACATTTAAATAAAACCTGATTAATATTCTTCCCTTGATGTTCTCTAATGTTCAAGCTTCAACATTTGCGGAAGCAGAACTCATCATGGGTAAATGGTGTTACGGTCCCCACCCCAGGCACCAGTCACAGGACCAGCCAAACACTCAGAGCCTGGCCTTCACCCAGTCCCTGACCTCCCTGTGTCCAGCCCAGATTTGGGTGCAGCACCTGCCAATCACCTGGAGTCCTTGACCTCCCGTCCAGCTATGCCCAGTACCTGAAACCTCCCTGCCCCGATCCCCAACCTCCAGGCCCAAACACCTGGGTTCTGGCTGTAGCGCTCCTGCTGCCCCAGACACACCCATCTGAGACCCCCCCAGGACAGTAGCCTTCCCTGAGGGCAGGGCAGTTGCCTCACCTGAAGGCGGTGATTGGTCCAGCATGTGATCCAGGCATTGGGACCCTGCCAGCTCTGAAGCAGACAGACACCAATGCTCCAGTGGACACAACACCAATGCCCCCACAGCACCAGGGTCCACAGAGTGTGCAGGCCTAGACCTGAACCAAGTGGTTGCCTATCCTGCCCTGGCTCCCTGAGAGCTGGGCATGCGCAGAAAGCCACGGTGACCTGGACACACCCTCCACGTGGCTTCAGGTCTAGACCCCCAATCAACACAAGGCCTGCTCTGCGGCCCAGAGGCATCCACCAGAGGAGATCCCAGGAGAGCAAAGCCCTGCCTTGTGCCCTCCTGCCCATATCAGGGCACAAGGGAGCGTGCAGGAGCAGCACGGGCCAGGGTGAATTGCTGCAGAGGTCTGGGGATGCAGGCGCCTCAACATTCCCACCATGCACCAGGGACAGGGCCTCCCAGTGCTGGGTGTTTTCACCATGCTTTTCTGGGTCAGGGAGGATGCTTCAAAGGGGGACTTTCAAGAGGCTTTTTTGGAGGGTCCTTGCTGAAGGGTCTAAAGTGTTCAGGGCCTTCCCATGATGGGGTCATTTTAAAGTATCCCTTCAGGGGACAATAGCTGTGCTGTCCTCCAGGCTGGGCTCCTTTCCCCCTGGTGTGGGAGCAGTCAGCCCTTGGCCCTTGACCCTTTCCAGATGTGCATGCCTACAAGTTGCCTGCCCATCCCTGAACCATGTCCAGCCAGCAGGGATCCATCCAGGAGCCCCCTCCACACCACCAGCACCTCCCGGCCAGTGGGGGTTTACTCTACCCCCTGCACCGCCCAGTCAGTGGGATCCATGTACGAGCCTTCCCCACCCCGTATGGCACTTGGCCAGCAGGGGTCCCTCTGGGAGCCCCCTCCTCTATGACCCCTGCCAGTGTGCACTGGGTGTTCTAGGCCTTAGCTGGTGCAGCTGCTGGTCGGGCAGGGCCAGAGAGAGAGATCTGCATTTTGCAGATCTATTTTTAGGGGGTGGGATGCAGGAAGTGGAAGTCCTCACCAAGTACAGGGGGCGCCACTAGCTGAACCATGCTGAATCCTGCCAAAAGAAAGCAGATCCACCTGGTAAACTATGTGGAGGATTACCTGGACTCCATCGAGTCTCTGCCTTTAGACCTACTGAAAAATGTCTTACTGATACAGGAGATGAATGTGAAATGCCAAAAAAATCCTGAAAGAATTGAAAGTGCATTATGAGAAGTTGAAAAGAGAGGCAGATATAACCCAAAATGCTGAGTGCTGTGCTGCATCCAGAGAGCCCTGATTTGGAACCAGGAGCTGGAAAATGAGAAAATTCAGATCCCGAGTCTGATGGTATAGTTGGCAGAAAGCCGGAACAGACAAATGGACGGTAACATGGAACTCTTTGAGGCACCTAAGAGATCAAGGATACCACTGGCAACAGCTGCAAAGTTGGCCAAGAGAAGGCAAAGAATGAGACATTTGCACTGGCAGAAAAGCCAAATTACAAGCTTACCCTGCAGCTACTCAACAATGTGAATCAAGTGATGAATGTATCTAATAATAATCATGACCATGATGACATCACCTCAGGAACACCGAAGGAAAAAATAGCAAAGACCTCAAAGAGGAAACAAAGTAAAGACCTTGAAGAAGAAAAAGCACTCCACAGGCTCCATGGCCAAAACAGAGAAGAAAGCAAACCCTGCAAACCTATCCAGTGACTCAAATGAGCCTACATAGTATCTGTGAATCAGGTGGCCTATGGAGAAATGATACATTGTGAAAATAGCAAGTGCCCTGTCAGATGGTTCCACTTCTGCTTGGGACTCAATCCTAAACAAAGGGCAAGTGGTGCTGTACCAAGTGTCGGGCCAGAAATGAGAAAATGATGGACAAAGCTTTGCAGAATTTTTTTTAAAAAAGAAAGCCTATAAGAGGTTTGTGGGCATTCACTAGTAGAACAGAATTAGTCAGGTATGTATCGTATTCCCACTTATGTCAAAGTGTGTGGATTGTCAAATGTATATTTTCAAAGAATGTTAGAAAAGGTGCAGTTCCCTTCTTGGGGAGGGCAGTGATTCTCTCTAACTTTTATTTTCACTGGTACATGTGTAAGAAGACAGTGGACTGTAGATCAACATTTTAGGAACTACAAATTACCTGTTCGAATTAAACACTTTAAAAAACTAGTGTCCACATGCTTTCCCAAAGTCCTGCCCCCATGTCCATGGTAAGTGCTTTCTGAGCCTGTGCCCCTCCCCATATGCCATAAGTCTCTCAACTTGAGTTTCTGAATATGAACCTTCAGATCCCTGAGACCTTGGTCTGACTGGGGGATGGAGCTAAGGACATAAGGGCTTGAACAGCCAACGAGTCACACTCAACAGACTGAAGATGCTGTGTGCTCTCAGAATGCTTAAGCATCCTGCAATCCATTACATGAAGGAAAAACTGTTGAGGAGGAGAGGGAGAATGGCATGTTGATAAGGCAGCTAGGAAAGCACTGCCACTAATGATCCTCAATCATAAAAGCCTTACTCCTGCTTGTAAGATTCCTAGAAAACAACACATTTTTTACAGTAGATTATAATTTACATAAAAGGTGTCATGTCTCTCCTAACTACCCAATGTCACATAGTTCTGCTTTTCTGTGTGTGTCTTTCTCTGTGTATTCCCCTCAAAACCACTAGTCAATTAGAGCATGATTGCATCCAACTTCCCGACTGTACTGATTTTCAGTCCTATTAAGAGTGATTGAAGACCAACCTTACAGGTTTCATAAGGTACATTAGAATTAAAACACCCTCAATGCCCAGGTTACTGGTTTACATGGAAAATGATCATGTACAAAGTATTTAGAAAGAACACATGAGCAAGGTCAAAGCTCCAAATCATAAAATAACTTAAGAATCAAGGGTTGGGGAGATAGCTCAGCTGGTAGAGTGCTTGCCTCGCAAGCACAAGGCCCTGAGTTCGATCCCCAGTACCGCAAAAAAAAAAAAAAAAAAAAAAAAAAGAATCAAGTTGCGGGTAAGGTGGCCAACCATTCAGGTTAACATCATTTGAGTCTAAGGTATGAGTTCATACCCAGGACTCTCAACTATGCAAATCTCTACCCATCGGCCACCTGTAGTGTAGTTATGGGCCACAATCTATGTAATCTCATCTCTGGGTCTCTTGCCTATGCCCAGAGCACTCCTAAGTAATGGACTTGCAAAACAATTTTACAAGATGAGTTTTCTGCAATTCCAAGCAGAAATTTTAGCACATGAAAATATTTTACCATAAGCAAACTAAGTACAAATAATAATCTAAGTTAAAAGCAGGGCTAAAGTCATTGAACATCTGTTTTGACTTGCCTTTCTTCATATATTTTCTTTTTTTACTTATTTTTATTGTAAACAAATGGGATACATGTTGTTTCTGTTTGTACATGAAGTAAAGGCATACCACTGTGTAATCATACATCTGCACAGGGTAATGGTGTTTGATTCATTCTGTTATTTTTTCCTTCCCCCTACCACACCCACCCCTCTTTTCCCTCTATACAGACCCTCCTTCCTCCAGTCTCAACTCTCTCCCACCCCATATAATGTGTCATCATCCACTTATCAGCGAGATCATTCATCCTTTGGTTTTTAGAGATTGGCTTATCTCACTTAGCATGATACTCTCCAATTTCATTCATTTGCCTGCAAATGCCATAATTTTATTACACTTTATGGCTGAGTAATATTCCATTGTATATTCATAACACAATTTCTTTATCCATTCATCAACTGAGGGACATCTAGGTTGGTTCCACAATATGGCTAATGTGAATTGAGCAGCTATGAACATTGATGTGATTATATCTCTGTAGTATGCTGATTTTAAGTCCTTTGGGTATAGGCCAAGGAGTAGGATAGCTGGGTCAAATGGTGGGTCCATTCCAAATTTTCTAAGAAATCTTCACACTGCTTTCCAGAGTGGTTGCACTAATTTGCAACCACACCAGCTATGTATGAGTGTACCTTTTTCTCCATATCCTCTCCAACACCTATTGTTGCTTGTGTTCTTGAAAATCTCCATTCTAATTGGGATGAGATGGAATCTTAGGGTAGTTTTGTTTTGCATTTCTCTTACTACTAAAGATGGTGAACATTTTTTCATATGTTTGTTGATTGCTTGTAGATCTTCTTCTGTGAAGTGTCTGTTCATTTCCTTAGCCCATTTGTTGATTGGGTTATTTGTATTCTTGGTGTAGTGTTTTTTGAGTTCTTTATATATTCTGGAAATTAGGGCTTTATGTGAATTATTAGTGGCAAAGATTTTCTCCCACTCTGTAGGCTCTCCCTTTGCATTGCTGATAGTTTTCTTTGCTGAGAGAAAGCTATTTAGTTTGAATCTATCCCAGTTATTGATTCTTGCTTTTATTTCTTGTGCTATGGGAGTCCTGTTAAGGAAGTCTGATCCTAAGCTGACATGTTGAAGATTTGGACGTACTTTTTTTTCTATAAGATGCAGGGTCTCTGGTGTGATTTCAGGTGCTTGATCCATTGTGATTTGATTTTTGTGCAGGGTGAGAGATAGGGGTTTAGATCCATTCTGCTGCATATGGATTTCCGGTTGTTCCAGCACCATATGTTATGTTGAAGAGGCTATCTTCCTTCCATTGCATATTTTTGGCATCTATGTCTAGTATGAGAAAATTGTATTTACTTGGGTTTGTGTCTGTGCCTTCTATTCTGTACCATTGATCTATCTGTCCATTTTTGTGCCAATACCATGCCTTTTTTGTTACTATTGCTTTGTAGTATATTTAAAGTTCTTGTATTGCGATACCCCCTCTTTCATTCTTCCTGCTAAGGATTGCCTTATCTATTCTGGGTTTCTTATTCTTCCAGATGAATTTCATGATTGCTTGCTCTGTTTCTATAAGGTATGTCATTGGGATTTTAATTGGAATTGCTTTGAATCTGTAGAGCACTTTTTGTAGAATGGGCATTTTGACAATATTAATTCTGCCTATCCAAGAACATGGGAGATCATTCCATCTCCTAAGGTCTTCCTCAATTTCTTTCTACAATGTTTTGTAGTTTTCATTGCAGAGATCTTTTACCTCTTTGGTTAGATTGATTCCCAAGTATTTTATTTTTTTTTTCTTGAGGCTATTGCAAATGGAGTTGTTTTCCTCATTTCCCTTTCAGATGTTTCATCACTTGCATATAAAAAACCTTTAGATTTATGCATGTTGACTTTATAAGCTGTTATTTTGCTGAATTTATTGATGTGGTCTAGAAGTTTTCTGGAGGAATTTTTTGGATCCTCTAAATAGAGAATCATATCATCTGCAAATAATGACAGCTTAAGTTCCACTTTTCCTATTCGTATCCCTTTAATTTCTTTAGTCTGTCTAATTTCTCTGGCTAGAGTTTTGAGGACAATGTTGAACAGGACATCCCTGTCTTCTTCCAGTTTTTAAAGGGAATGCTTTCAGTTTTTCTCCATTAAGAATGATGGTGACTATGGGCTTAGCATAAATAGCCTTTACAATGTTCATGTATGTTCCTACTATCCGTATTTTTTCTAGTGTTTTGAGCATGAAGGGGTGTTGTATTTTGTGAAATGCTTTTTCTGCATCAATAACCCATATGATTCTAATCCTTAAATCTGTTGACATGATGGATTACGTTTATTGATTTATGGATGTTAAACCATCCTTGCATTCCAGGGATGAACCCCACTTGATCATGGTGCACAATTTTCTTAATACATCTTGGGATACGGTTTGCCAATATTTTGTTAAGGATCTTTGCATTTATATTCATCAAGGATATTAATTTAAAATTTTCTTTCCTTGATGTGTCTTTGCCTGTTTTGGATATAAGGGTGATATAAGCTTCATAGAATGAGTTTGGTAGGGTACCCTCCTTTTCTATTTCCTGGAATACTTTGAGAAGTATTGGAATGAGTTCTTCTTTGAAGTCTTGTAAAACTTGGATGAGAACCCATCTGGTCCTGGGCTTTACTTGGATGGTAGGTTTTAAATGGCTTCTTCTATTTCATTGCTTGATATTGATCTGTTTAAATTGTGTATGTCCTCCTGGTTCAGCTTGGGAGGAGCATATGCCTCTAGAAATTTGTCAATGTCTTCAGTAGTTTCTATTTTATTGTAATACAAATTTTAGAAGGAGCTTATCATTATGTTATGTAACTCAGTGGTGTCTGTCATGATGTTTTCTTTTTCATCATGAATTTTAGTAATTTGAATTTTCTCTCTCCTTCTCTTTGTTAGTGTGCCTAAGGGTTTGTCTATTTTGTTTACTTTTTCAAAGAACCAATTTTTTGTTTTGTCAATTTTTGAATTGTTTCTTTTGTTTCAATTTCATTGATTTCAGTTGTGATTTTAATTATTTCCTGTCTTCTACTACTTTTGCTGTTATTCTCCTTTTTCTAGGGCTTTGAGCTGTAATGTTAGGTCATTTAGTTGTTGACTTTTCATTCTTTTCTGGAATGTGCTCCATGCAAAAAATTTTCCTGTTAATACCGCATTCATAGTGTCCCAGAGATTTTGATATGTTTTATCATCATTCTCATTGACCTCTAAGAATTTTTTTATCTCCTCCCTGATTTGTTCTGTTATCCATGCTTCATTCAATAGCATATTATTGGTCTACAGGTGTTGGAGTAATTTCTCTGTTTTATTTTGTCCTTGATTTCTATTCTCAGTCCATTATGATCTGATAGAACACAAGGCAGTATCTCTATTTTTTGCATTTCCTAAGAGCTGCTTTGTGGCATAACATATGCTCTATTTTCGAGAAATTTCCATGTGCTGCTGAGAAGAAAGTGAAACCGCTTGTTGATGGATGGAATATTCTATACATGTCTATTAACTCTAGGTTATTGATTGTTTTATTGAGTTCTATGGTGTCTTTGGTTAGTTTTTGTTTGGATGATCTACCTAGTGGTGACAACAGTGTGTGAAATTCACCAGAATTATTGTGTTGTGATATAATTGATTCCTGAAATTGAGAAGGATTTGTTTGATGTAGAGGGATGCACCATTGTTTGGGGCATAAATATTTACTATCATTTTGTCTTCCTGATTTATGGTTCCCTTAAGCAGTGTGAATTGTCCTTCCTTAGCCCTTCTGACTAACTTTGGCTTGACATCCACTTTATCTGATATAAGGATGGAAATCCCTGCATTTTTACTGAGTCCATGTGCATGGTGGTTTTTTTCCCATCCTGTCACCTTTAGTCTGTGGATGTTTTTGTCTATGGGATGAGTCTTGCAGGCAGCATATTGTTGGGTCTTTCTTTTTAATCCATTCTTCCAGTCTATGTCTTTTGATTGATGGGTTTAGAACATTAATGTTCAAGGTTATTATTGAGATTTGATTTTTATTCCCAGTCATTTGGACTTATTTTTGGTTTTTACCTTAGCTTGGTTTTCTCTTTAAACGGTTTTTCTCTAAGGTAGTTTCTCCCTTTGCTGACCTACATTGTTGTTTTTCATTTCCTCCTCATGGAATATTTTGTTGAGAACATTCTGTAGTGCAGGCTTTCTATTTGTAAATTCTTTCAACTTTTGTTTATCATGGAAATATTTTATTTCATCTTCAAATCTGAAGGTTAATTTTGGTGGGTATAGGATTCTCGGTTGGCAACCATGTTTGTTCAGAGTTTGAAATACGTTTTTCCAGGCACTTTTAGCTTTCAGAGTCTGGGTTGAAAAGTCTACTGCTATTCATATTGGTTTCCCCATATATGTAATCTGATGCTTTTCGCTCACAGCCTTCAAAATCTTATCTTATTTTGAATGTTTGGCATTTTCATTTTAATGTCCCTTGTTGTGAATCTGTTGTGATTTTGTGCATTTGGTGTTCTCTAAGACTCTTATATTTTATTTTCCATTTCATTCTTCAGGTTTGGGAAATTTTCTGATATTATTCCATTGAACAGGTTATTCATTCTTTTGGTTTGTATCTCTGTTCCTTCCTTAATCCCAATAATTCTTAAATTTGGTCTTTTCATGATGTCCCATAGTTCTTGGATTCTTTTCATGATTTTTATCATCTTCTCTGTTTAGGCAACTTTATTTTCAAGATTAAATATTTTGTCTTCATTGTCTGAGGTTCTGTCTTTCAAGTGGTCTAGTCTTTTGGTGATGCTTTCCATTGAGACTTTTATTTGGTTTATTGTTTCCTTCATTTCAAGGATTTCTGTTTGTTTGTTTGTTTGTTTTTGAGAATCTCTATCTCTTTGTTGAAATGATCTTTGCTTTTTGCAGTTGCTCTTTCAGCTTATTGGTACTATTTTTCATTGCCTGCATTTGCTCTCTTATCTCATCCTTTGCTTCGCAAATCATCTTAATCATGTATAATCTGAAGTCCTTTTTTGACATTTCTTCTAACATACTGTCGTTGGATTCTATTAATATAGAATCTAGATTTTTTTGGATAATTTTTCCCTTGTTTTTTCATGTTGTTCATGTATCTTCTCCTCTAGCAGTGCAGATCTGGGGTATTGCAGATTTCCCCCTATAGACTTATAGTGGCCCTATAGGTTTCCAAACCTTTTCTTGAAGGGGAGATCAATATTAGCAGTTCCCAATTCAGACAGTATGCAATCCTAGACAAAATAGCCCCTATGAGGACAATAACAAAATTGTCATAATAAGCAGAATGAGTTCAAATATTATCTTCATTATAACAAACAGATTTGCAATATGGTCTGTAGTTTCTAATGGAGGACAAAGAGAATGCAGAGGGATGTAGGATGTAGCTGTTTATGGGATAAGAAAAGAATACACAGAAGTTCTAGATTATAGAAAGTGTGTGAGTGTAATCATAAGAAATTGGATATTAGCATGCAAAAAGTGAGAAAGAGACTCTGAGGGAACAGGTAAATAAAAGGAAAAGAGAGCAAGTAAAGTAAATAAATAAAAACTTAACATTTTTCATTAAGGAGAAAAAGGAAAATCTACAGAATAACATAATATAGTAATGAAACCTCCCAGTCTTCAGTAGTCTGATGCATGAGAGGTACCTGACACTGAGCTTCAAGTCTCCAGCAGGGGTCTCAGGATGAGATTTGCCCCACCTAAAGATCTGAGCTACGGCTTCCAGGATTATCCAAGATGTCTTCTCTGGCTTCCAAATGTGTTGTCAAATGGGGACCTGCATCTCAGAATGTGGAGGTGATCAGCTGGAGGTCCTGGAGTCAGGGTGCGATTGGTCAGGCAGGGGTCCTGGAGATCAAGTGTGTGTGGTGTGATTGGGGGATCCTGGAGGCCGGGTGCAATCAGTCGGTCTGGAGTCCAGGTGATAGGATGCAGTCATTTGATCTGGGGGTCCTGGTGGCAGGGAGCAGTCAGTCGATGTGAGGTCCCCTGAGGCAGGAAGTGATTGGTTGGGCTAAGGGATTCTGGAGACAGGGCTAAGTCAGTCCAGTCAGGGGTCCTAGGGGGCCTGGCTATTCTCTCAAAATGCCGACAGCCACGTGTAATCAAACCTGCAGTTAGTGTGACAGAGAACTTCCAGGCAACATCAGGCAACTGGCCCTCCACTGGCGATCTGCAGTCAGTCTGCTGGCAGCTGTCTGACAATCTGGAGGTGAATATCGGGTGGTGAATCATGTGTAGGTGAAAGTCCCATGTATTTTCTTTTTCCTTCTGCTATAGCACTTTTTCAAAACTGTATTTCTACTGAATTAACATTAAATACAGTTTTTTTTCTCTTTTTTGTGCTGTAACCCATGGGCTTTTGCATGGGAGGCATTCATTCTACCATCTGAGTTATATCTCCAGCCTCTACTCCTTTTTTAATAAGACTACTAATATGTGCTTTGTTAATAAAATGTACCAAGTGTTATGAGAATAGTTGGACTGCAAATAATCAAACTAACAGCTCTTTATCTTTCTGGGGTACACATACCTCAGGGGGCCACCCATCTTCACCCTCATTCCATTTCTGATTTTGTCTCCATTTAACACTTTTAGCACATCATTAAATACTTGTGTATGTGTATTGCTACTCTTTGTAACCCATAAAGAGTGGGTGCATTCCTAATGTGTCCCCTCTTTCTTCCTAAAGCCTGGTACAGGATTTGCTACAATATTAACATTTTACACCCATTGTTTGCTATAATATTAATACCCATTGTTGAATGATAATTTAAATTATTTTATCTTCTAGAATTATAGATCTAGATAGACTTTGATGTAGATGACCCATGGATAATGTATTCCTAGAGTTCTTCATCCATTGTTAGAGCAAGTATGGTCATAGCCATAAAGGTAACACTTGCTCTAATTTTTCATACTGCGTGACTTCAATTTTTATTATTAATCAGAAAATACTCCAAGTGTGGTATAGCTCTTTGGCACTTGGTTGAGAGTACAGTGTAAGCAGAAGCCTTGTTATATCATAAAGACTTTTATTTAAATGCATAAGGCATTCAGCCAATGTTTAATAAACTTACTGTGTTCAACATATAAACTGTTGTCATCATCCTTGGAGTTCACACCTCCTGCAGGCATGACATTAGCATTGCCATGTTTTCTTTACCATAAAACACATAATACCTTCCTGATTCCTTTTTTTTTTTTTTTTTTTTTTTTTTTTTTTTTGCTGTGCTGGGGATTGAATCCAGGGCCTTGTGCTTACAAGGCAAGCACTCTGCAAAATATGCTATATCCCCAGGTTGTTATTTTGTTTTTAATATTTAATAATTTCCTACCACCGAGTGCTATGTTACAGGTTTCAATCATGGTTTGCTTGAGATAAAAGCAGGAGGATCCCCTGAGGTGAAAGTGTCAGAGCCTGTATCTTCCTGGCTTTGGGCTGCTTTTGGGAGAACAGGTAGAGCAGAACAACTTGGAACTTCATAACTTCTTCACCAATATAATGTGTTCCTTGTGTTTCATGATCTTAGAACACACAGGGCATTTGAAGTGAGGGGGTTAGGACTGGAAGGAGCCTGAACCTGCTACTACTGGTTTCTGATCCTAATCCATGGCCATAATCACCTTTTTGCTTAACAACCAAGTTCTGCTTCTCTCATATCCAGGTGACACTATGACATCACAGTGAGCAGAAAGGAATTGATTGGACCCCATGCTTCTCAATTCTCAGTCTGAGCATGAGACAGTGACTGAGGTTGATGTCTCCATGTCTCACTGTGCAGGTCACATTCCCTGTGTCTCATGAGGTTTCCTGGACCTGTGCTGCCCTCTTCCTGCATCGCCTGTAACTTCATACTGACACCTGCTCAAGTATTCTACCAGCTTTCACAAGTGGAAATTCTATCAGGAGAAACATTCCAGAAGCTCTCAGTCGAATTGATACATTTCCAATCCCTGTCTTAAAATATGTAGACAGATTCCTATGAGCCATTAATCACCAGGATGTATGAACCTAGCCCAAAGAACAGCACCATTTCTTCAAAATTACTCCACTGTCCTAATGATATCTAGTGACAACGTGTTCATCATTTCAACCACTTTAATGGAATAGTGCCAGGGAAATCCTTTGGGTCAAGAACTGTTGACCAGAGAATTTCAAAGCTGAGTGTATAGAAACAGAAAATTTAAAGGGGGTCAGTAGGAACAATATAGACGGTGGGAATGAATGCTTGTTTCTAAAGAGCTAATAATCTGTTTTTGGGAGAAACATATCACACAGGGTTAGTGCTTCTGAGCCTTCACCACACAGAGCAGAACAGGAAATCAACTTCAGAGGGATGAGTACCAAAGTAGCTTGATTCCTGTTAGTTTCTCCTCTTTTGTAAAATTTTTAATTTTATTTGTTCCAATTAGTTGTACATGACAGTCTCCTTCTTTTTTTATTATTATTGTATACAAATGGGATACATGTTGTTTCTCTATTTGTACATGGAATCAAGGCATACCATTTGTGTAATCATACATTTACATAGGGCAATGATGTTTGATTCATTATTTTTTCCCTTCCTACCCACCCCTCCCACCCCTCTTTTCCCTCTATACAGTCCTTCTTTCCTTCATTCTTACCACACTCCTTATCCCTAACCCTAAACCTAACCCTAAACCTAATGCTAACCCCTCCCACCACCCATTATATGTCCTCATCCGCTTATCAGCGAGATCATTAGTCCTTTAGTTTTTTGAGATTGGCTTATCTCACTTAGCATGATATTCTCCAATTTCATCTATTTGCCTGCAAATGCCATAATTTTATCATTCTTCATTGCGGAGTAATATTCCATTGTATATATATGCCACAGTTTCTTTATCCATTCATACACTGAAGGGCATCTAGGTTGGTTCCACAATCTGGCTATGGTGAATTGAGCAGCAATGAACATTGATGTGGCTGTATCTCTGCAGTATGCTGATTTTAAGTCCTTTGGGTATAGGCCAAGAAGTGGGAAAGCTGGGTCAAATGGTGGTTCAAATCCAAGCTTTCTGAGGAATCTCCATACTGCTTTCCAGAGTGGCTTCACTAATTTGCAAGCCCACCAGCAATGTATGAGTGTTCCTTTTTCACCACATCCTCGCCAACACCTATTGTTGCTTGTGTTCTTGATAATCGCCATTCTAATTGGGGTGAGATGAAATCTTAGGGTAATTTTGATTTGCATTTCCCTTATTACTAGAGATGTTGAACATTTTTTTCATATATCTGTTGATTACTTGTACATCTTCTTCTGTGAAGTGTCTGTTCATTTCCTTAGACCATTTGTTGATTGGATTATTTGTATTCTTGGTGTAGAGTTTTTTGAGTTCTTTATAGATTCTGGAAATTAGCGCTCTATCTGAGGTATGGTTGGCAAAGATATTCTCCCACTCTGTAGGCTTTCTCTTCACATTGCTGATAGTTTCCTTTGCTGAGAGAAAGCTTTTTAGTTTGAATCTATCCCAGTTGTTGATTCTTGCTTTTATTTCTTGTGCTATGGGAGTCCTGTTAAGGAAGTCTGATCCTAAGCCAACAAGTTGAAGATTTGGACCTACTTTTTCTTCTATAAGATGCAGGGTCTCTGTTCTGATTCTGAGGTCCTTGATCCATTTTGAGTTGAGTTTTGTGTAGGGTAAGAGATAGGGGTTTAATTTCATTCTGTTGCATATGGTTTTCCAGTTTTCCCAGCATCATATGTTGAAGAGGCTATCTTTTCTCCATTGCATATTTTTGGCCCCTTTGTCTAGTATGAGAAAAATTGTATTTATTTGGGTTTGTGTCCATGTCCTCTATTGTATACCATTGATCTACCTGTCTATTTTGTTACCAATACCATGCCCTTTTTGTTACTATTGCTTTGTAGTAGAGTTGAAGATCTGGTATTGTGATACCCCCTGCTTCGCTCTTGCTACTGAGGATTGCTTTAGCTATTCTAGGTTTTTTTATTCTTCCAGATGAATTTCATAATTGCTTGCTCTATTTCTGTAAGGTACATCATTGGGATTTTAATTGGAATTGCTTTCAATCTGTACAGCACTTTAGGTAGTATGGCCATTTTGACAATATTAATTCTCCCTATCCAGGAACATGGGAGATCTTTCCATCTTCTAAGGTTTTCTTTAATTTCTTTCTTTAGTGTTCTGTAGTTCTCATTGTAGAGGTCTTTCACCTCTTTTGTGAGATTGATTCCCAAGTATTTTATTTTTTTCGATGCTATTGTGAATGGGATAGTTTTCCTAATTTCTCTTTCTGAAGATTCATCACTTATGTATAAAAATGCATTGGATTTATGAGCATTGATCTTGTAACCTGCTACTTTACTGAATTCACTTACGAGTTCTAAAAGTTTTCTGGTGGAATTTCCAGGTTCCTCTAAATATATAATCATGTCATCAGAGAACAGGGATAGTTTGAGTTCTTCTTTTCCAATTCGGATCCCTTCAATTTCTTTGGTTTGTCTAATTGCTCTGGCTGGAGTTTCAAGGATGATATTGAATAGAAGTGGTGAAAGAGGGCATCCCTGCTTTGTTTCAGTTTTTAGGGGGAACACTTTCAGTTTTTCACCATTTAGAATCATATTTGCCATGGGCTTAGCGTAGATGGCCTTTATAATGTTAAGGAATGTTCCCACTACCCCAATTTTTTCTAGTGTTTTGAGCATGAAGGGATGCTGTATTTTATCAAATGCTTTTTTGCATCTATTGAAATAATCATGTGATTCTTAACTTTAAGTCTGTTGATATGGTGAATGACATTTATTGATTTCTGAATGTTGAACCAACCTTGCATCCCTGGGATAAAACCCACTTGATCGTGGTGCACTATCTTTTTAATATATTTTTGTATGCGATTTGCTAAAATTTTGTTGAGAATTTTGCATCGATGTTCATTAAGGATATTGGTCTGAAATTTTCTTTCCTTGATGTGTCTCTGTCTGGTTTAGGTATCAGGGTGATATTGGCTTCATAGAATGAGTTTGGGAGGGTTCCCTCCTCTTCTATTTCATGGAATACTTTCAGGAGTATTGGAATGAGCTCTTCTTTAAAGGTTTTGTAGAACTCTTCTGAGAACCCATCTGGTCCCGGACTTTTCTTTGTTGGTAGGCTTTTGATGACCTCTTCTATTTCATTGCTTGAAATTGATTTATTTAAGTTGTGTATGCCCTCCTCATTCAGTTTAGGTAATTCATATGTCTCTAGAAATTTGTTGATGTCTTCGAGGTTTTCTGTTTTGTTAGAGTATAGATTTTCAAAATAGCTTCTAATTATGTTTTGCACTCTCCTTCTTTTAATGCAGCTAAACTTGAATACATGTTGACATCATGGTCATGATCACTCAGGTTTGTTATTTTTCTATAAGTGAGTTGCTTTTTCCAATGGTGTATTATATAAAAATGCTCTAGCATATATTAAACCTCTCTGAAAATCTCCACATATTCATGGCAGCACAGGAATGAAAGCAAAGGCACACACAAGAATCACTCACAGCCTTCCGTCAGGGCCACTGTGGTCATGTGAACATTTGGTGTCTCTCTGGTCCCATGGCGTGGATATAATATTAGGGATCAACAGTGGTCTGCCTTCTTTGTGAGTCAAATGATCACAAGTGCTAGTGGTCTCATGAATTGGGTGGGATTAAGTTGATACTATTGAAATCCAAGCAGGATTTCAGAACATTGTTTCATGAGTCCACATGGAATATTACAAGATGACTATCTACAGTCTATGTGTTTGTTCATGCTAATTATTGATAGTTCCTGCTCCATAATGACTTTTTAATGGGAGATTCATTTAGAATGTATTTATTTAAAATTCTTTCTCATCTTTCAATGTCTGGGCATAGCTCCTTCAAAAGGACATTGTCCCTTAACTTCCCACTGAGTTTTTTGCAAGACATGATAATCTGACAAACAATTTGCATCTCAGTCCATAAAGCCAGAAACCTCAGGAGAGAGACCATAACATATTCCCAGTCCAATGTCTACAGGTCAATGTCTGCAGAGAGGGCAGCAGGTGCACATCCAAGTGAAAAGGTCAAAAACTTGGGGTTGATGCCCATGTACTGTGGGAGGAGAAAGGCATCCTCAGGTCAGAAAAGAATGTGGGAACACAAAAGATGGGTGTCCTCTGTTTCTCTTATATTCCACCTAGTACAGCCACCTACACTGAACATCACACCAACTTTCCTGAACATGCTTTACTAACACTCTACAACTCCAAGCTTCTCTCCATCCAGCCACACTGACACCACACAGTGTCCATAACACAATGATACAGAGGCAACAAGTTCTGCCCTGAATTAGACCAGGAGGAGTCTTGTCTCCTCTCTGCTTCTAGAGCTGAGGAGCAGCAAGGGAACCTTTGGGAAGAGGACCTTTCTCTACCCTTGTAGGAAATCCTCCCAGTGACCTCAGAACCTGGCTGCCCCTGAGACGTGTTCTCAGCAGGTGAGGCACCAGGAGGAGTTGTAGCAGCCCAGCCTCACACTTCTGACAGAGGAGGTTATTCTGAAAATCTTCCTATGTGAGCCTCTCTAGTGGTGCAGACTCCCTTGAACAAGTGAGATCCTTGGTAACCATGAAGGAGAGAAGCTGAGGGGAGAGGGGGAGGGACTGGTGTGTAAACATGGAGAGTTGGTTCTTCAAGTTTCAGGAGGCTGAGTGTGGTGCCGTCAGGCCAGGTTCTCCCCTATCCTGACCTGCCTTGTGTGGAAAGTGCTTGGCAGATGTGAATGAAGAATATTTACATCAAGAGATGATCCTGGATGAACCAGGTGGGCCCTGAATGCAGCTGAGTTTTTCTCATAACAGAGAGGGATGTCTAACACAGAAGAGGAAAGGCCATGTGAACATAGAGACAGACACTGGGGGAATGTGGCACATCCAGGGAATCTACAGCCTCCAGAAGTCGGAGACACAGGAGGCAGAATCTGCCCAGAGCCTGCATAGAAAGAAATCCTACCCCTAGTGGCCTGGACCTGATCCATGGATTGCAACCCAGCCATCTGTAACACCCCAATTGACTGTCTGCTGGCTTAAGTCAAGAGCCTTTTAATAACTTTTTACAACCGCCCTAAGTGACTAACAGAAACAGGGTTCAAAAACCCCAGACTGAAGGTGCTGAGGTCATTTGTAATCTAATTTTACTTTCCAGTGCTACACATAAATGGATAGAAAGAGATTTCTATGGTGGAAAAATGCACATTTTCCCCACAGTGTATGATACCAAGCAAAACTTCACTGCCCCAAGTATGCAGAAGACAGGTAGGTACACACCATTACATGGGATTGTGTCCAAATGAAAAAGACTTCATTGCAGGTTAATTAACATGGAGGCAGTAGAACAGATCACATCTTCATCTCCTCTTGGCCAGTCAAGAGGGCTTCTAAGTACTTTGGGGAGTCGATGATGTCTTGGGTGGTCTTGAATGAATGTAGTTTTATCTTTGAAAGTTTTCACTGCTGTTTTTCTGTATTATGATTTTATGGTCAGCAACCCAGCTCTTCATTTTAGTGTGAAGAGCTTCCAGTTCTTCATCTAAGCTTCTGTTGGTTTGAGAATTTTAGTTTTACCCAGTTCAGGGCCATCCTTAGGTCAGACTTCTAGGTGCCTCCCAGGACATGTTCTATAAAATGTCACACATGACAGCTGGAAATGAGAAATTACTTTAAAGTGCTAGCAGTAGGGGAAAAGGTTCAGCTACACTTTGATTGTATAATTAGGAGTCAGGGGCCTTGTGGATGTTTGGTAGAGGTAAAGAAGAAAATATACTTGGGGAGGTCAGTGCCTGTGGCTGGCAGTTGCCAAAGTCAGGATTCTACCTCTTGTGGAGTCCTGGAGACAGGGCTTATTCTTATGATGATTTTACTCTTAGGAATGATTATCAGGTCCTTGAGAGATGCTTCTGAGTTGCAATGGTTTATATTTGCAATTGTAGGCCTTAGTAAGTGTCCAGCAGTAAGCTTGACCTAGAGCAGATCTTGGTTCCATATAACCAGGTAACACTGTAAATATTGACACTAAGAACTTTTAAAAATAAAAACTGACTGGGAATATCTTTAGTAGCATCTTCATTCCAAGATATTTAAGGGTGCATAAAACTGCCCTGGGCACTTTTCTCCAATAAGTGTATATATGTCATGGTCCATGGTATGGTCCACCTCAGGACAACCTTGGGATCCTTAGTGTTCCATTGACAGATGAGGGGACATTCATAGAATGGGCATTTGCCCACAGTCATATGGAAGGGAAGGGCAGAGAAGAGGCCTGACAGAGCTGTCCCCAGTCTGCTTTCTGAGATGGCCTGAGACCTTCAGCAGCCTCCTTGTGTAGCAGCAGCTGGGGTGAGATTGCTGCCTTAGTGGTGACAGGAGGAGGCACATGCCCTGAAAAAAGCTCAGCTACTTACAGAATGATATATATCCAGTTATGCCAGGCACCACGACCAGGGCAGTGTGAGAAAGAAAGAGATGGATCCAGGCCTGGTTTCTGTTACTGCCAGGCTGGGACATGTTGGTCCTTAGGTAGGTCTTGCAGAGGATGAGACCCTCTCTTCTGAGACAGAAGGAGGAAAACTAGAGACAGGGTCAATTTTAGGAACCCATTAGCCTCTAAGTCAGAAGAAACATGAAGACCCTCAAACATGAACAGCAAGCAAGTGCTCATTCCATGTGAAGTGATTCTGGTCAGAGGCAAAACACTTGAACATCATCCTGTGCAGGAAAACATCATGTCCACACACTGAGGATCAGCATCCTCTTTCCTCATGAGTCAGAGCAGCAGAAGAGGAAGGAGCCAAAATGGACCATGTCCATGGGGTTGGTTCTGAGGCTGCTCCTGCTCAGGGAGGGCCAGGATGCTGGATTAATCTGTGGCTGCCATGGGGAGTCATTTCACCCTGGTCTCAGTGGTTCAAACAGTAGAGATGTGTCTTTTCAATGTTCTGGAGATGGAAGGTTCAAGATCAAGGGGCAGCAGATATATTTAATGTTCCCTTCTTTCTGTGTCCTTAGAGGCTCCTCCTTGATGCCTGAGAGTGCTGGAGAGATCTCCCTAGAGAAAGAGCTCCCTCAGCTTCTACTCAGAAGGATATTCTCCTGTGAAATCAGCATCACATGGGTGACCTTGTTTAACCTCCTTTCCTTCCTGTAGACCATTTCTCCAAACACATCAACAATGGGGTGGGGCATCAACATATGCATGGAAGTGGCATTATCAACACTTAAGAGGTGACCTTAGTGACCCATTAGAGGCAGGTGCAAAGGCAAGTCTGGGTTTCCAGTCTCAGAGCACTACCACAGAGAAGTTTTGCTGTACAACTCAGCTCCCTGGAGGCTTCTCCATATTCTCCTCAACACACAGACCCCTCCCCAACTCAAGTCTGCAGTTCTCTCTGTAGTTAAGGAACAGTATCACTCTATTACTTATCTCCTATTTCCAAGATCAAGCTTCTTTTTGCAAATTATGGTCTCTTCTCCCACCTAATGGTGAACCTGTGTCATTGCATCTCACAGTGAGAGTCAGGCCTAAGGAAACTTCAGTTTCTTCTCTGTTCCTGATGCAGCTCATCCTATTGCATCTGTCACCAGAGGCATTCTGTAGAGAACACAAAATCATTACTCATGTGATCCAGACATCAAGTTGAGGACACAATATTAAGAGACAAGTCTATATTCCGGAAAGTTAATAGTCCTGTGACAGGGGTTGGGCACTGGGTTCCGTGTGAGATGCCACAGGAGTTGATTCACAAAGACTTCTGAGAGCATAATGGCAGGGGTGGCTGGAGCCCTGTTCTCCCAATCTAGCTCTGTCAATGTAGCCTAGTGCCTACCATTCCAGAAGTCTTCCAGACCTGACTCTAGACCACAGCAACTACAATAGCTGGGGAAAGACTTGAGGGCACCAGGCCTGTGCCTAGCAACTGGAGAGGATTGTGTTCTGAGTTTCAGCACCAAGAATGAACTTGGGAATCTTTCAGACCAACACTGAACATCAGAACCTCCTGCCATGATAAAAAAGATCTACATGTGATCTATCACACACAGGGCCACACATGGCCTTTGAGACTAAGCACTCTGAATAACAAAGTACAAATGAAATGCTTAATGTAAAAGTCAATTTAGTCTATTTTTATGGAGTCACTGTGGCTAGCGTGCACCACATGAGACAGCACAGTTCTAAAAGCAGTAGCAGCACAGTCACCGCACCCATCAGAATACTAATTGACAGGAACACAGACTGCTGCATGACACGGCAACAGTAACAGACATTGGCATGGCCTGCCTCGAGGATACTTTTTTGAGGCTGATGTTGCCATCAGATCCACAGTCACTGAACCACAGGGATCCTGGGACTCAAATGGAAGCATGGTGAGCTCAGGTAATCCAGTGGTCTGTTGGACCTAGTTCAGGTACATTTCCCACCTGTTTGCTACTATGGGAGTTGAGTGTCCCCACAGATCCATGAGTTGAAGGCTTGACCCTATGGAGGTGCCATTTGGAGGTGCTGTGGACCTTGGGGTAAGGGGACCTCATAGGAGGCCCTTAGATCCTGATGGCAATATCTCAAAGGGGATTATGGTTACCCAAGGCTCTTATTATGCCTTGTCCTCTTTGTTTCCTGGTTTATAAGGTAAATGGTGGACATTTTCTCACACCCTCCCATTATGTGCTGTCCTTGCACAGGGTTCAAAACAAGAGGGACACCTCACATTGGACAGGAACCTCCAGAATCTGAGCCAAACCAACATTTCCTCCTTATAAGTTATTTTCTGTGGTGTTTCATTTTAGTAAGGTAAAATGAAGTGCAGCATAATAGGTGAAGCTCAGGGAGATGCAGCAGGCACTCTGGAGATGGAAACAGACACTGCCCTGAGGTTTGAACTCTGGAACACCTGTCTCTGCCCTGTGTCCTGCCTGCCTGTGCAGATATCCAGAGAAGGAAGTGTGAGGACTCCCTTCCCCAGGGTCCACAGGAGCCTGCAGACTCTCAGGAGACTCTGAGTAGGCATGGCACAGAGCACACTCTTTCCAGCCATTCTCTTCAGCTGAAGACCTGACCCAAGAGGATGCTCTACTAACACTCTCCAGAGGAAAATGGGTGAGTGTCCACCTACTTCCTAAAGAACTTAAGCCACTGTCTCAGGAGGTACATCTGAGGACTGTGATTCAGTTTTTGTGTAACAAGTCCTAGGACCTGTAGGGAGCACTGACAAGGTGGATTTGAAGGAGTTTCAGTCTGGGTATCACCAGCCGAGTCTCCGATACACATATGCTGTGTGTGTTTTTTCTTATGTTTGACAGAACCTGAATCATTTCATAGAAAGAAATACAGAATGCAAAGTATCTACTGTGTGTATCCAATGAAATATAAAATTCATTACAGTATAATTTATTTTGATCATCAAGAACATCTAAATGGGCTTTTTATATTAAAGAAATCATACCATTAGAGTTGAACTGGAAACAAATTGGATAATAGGTCAGCAGGTTCCCTTGCTTCCTTAAGACCCAGATTTTCCCTTCTTTATTTTGAATATAAAATGTAAGATGCTTAACTGACTGAAATAGGGTATTGAAAGTCGTATCTTTGAAGTGGAAGATGCGATAGTAGAAAATAGCCTAGTTGAACTAACCCTAACAGAGAATATAAAGCATGGTATCCTCAGGGAATTCCTTGAACAGGAGGTGAGGTCAATAACTACTTTAGTTTTGCCATTTGGAGGATCAAGATGTTTATTTCCTGAGATAGAGACTGGATCTCAGAAGACTGGGATCACCAAAGGAATCAGATTTACCTGCACCTATGGTCAGTCAGACACCTCAGAGACACCTCAGGGCATCTGAGTGTGTGGTCAGTCAGGTTCCTCCGGAGAAAAAAATCCACAGGAGATAGAGGACTGAGCATGTTATCATATGTAAGGGCCTTATTATGAAGATTTTATACACACTTTTCAGGAGGCTGAGAAGTCCCAAGATCTGTAGTGGGAGAATGATGGACCCAGGAAAACCAATGATGTGTTTGAGCCTGTGATAGATTCAAGATCCATAAAAACCCATGGTCCTGTGAAAGTTCTCATCACCAGTGTAGGGCTCAAGCAGTCAGGCAGGAGAAGATCTTCCTTACTCCCATGAAGGTGGGCTTGTGTTCTATTTGGCCAAGTTGTGAGGTTCACCCACTTTAGAAAAGGCTCTCTGCATAACTCAGCCTACATATTCAAAGGCTAGTCTCATGCAAAACCCCCTCATGTATACACCCAGGATACTGTTTCACCAGACACATGGATGCCCTATGACCAAGGCAAGAGAACACAGAAGACTGATCATAACTGTTTTGAAGTGAGTGGCCATCAACCCAGCTGCTTTAAGTCTGCTCCCTCAAACTGTCTCCAAGTTATTTCCTTCTTGGTCCTCCTCATGGGGTGATGAATTTATAGACAGTTTACTAGGTGTTGAGCTTTGAAGATGCAGCTGCTGAAGGTCAGAATTGCACCATTGTTGCTTATCACCACTATAACAGAAGCTCCATAGGGGAGATGGGTTTAATTTGATCTTGTGTGTGTGTGCATAAAGCAATGCAAATTATCTGAAATATATTAAATAACTGTTTGTCAGGGTTACTCAATACCAGACCATATTCTTTTCACATGGGGCAATGTCATTTCCCACATTCACATTTTTTACTACAATTAATTTTGTGTAACACAGTTTTTAATGTTTTAAATATTTTTAGGGTACACCTGTGTCACACCTGGTGTGCACATTCTTCTACAATTATCAAAGCCCCATTCTCTGGAATGTTTTTAACCTCCCCAAACTAAAACTCTGAATTCAGTAAGTAATAACTCTTTGTCCAATTCCCTTTTGTTTAAAACCAGCAGGTACTTGTCCTCAGGACATTCTACTTTCAGGTTTCTTATAAAAGTGGAAATCATTCAGTGGATGTCCTGTTACTGGCAAAACACTCCTTACTTGCTGTCCTAAACTTTCCTCCATGGGTAGAATGTGCCAGAATTTTCTTCCTCCTAAGGTTTTTTTTTCCTGATGTATACTCTGCTGTAGTTGATCTCCTCATTCATGCATGGGAACTGGTTCCTTTCCACCTTTGGCTGTTTTGAGCAATGCTGTGAACATTGGTGTATGAAGTGTGCTCAAGGTTCAGCTCACACATCTCTGGTGCTTCTTAGAAGAGCAATTGCAGTAGCCTGGGTTGATTCTGCATTCAACATTTAGGAGTTCCAGGATGTGTTCCACTGTGGCTGGACCACTATACTCACAGTCATGCCCAAGGCTTCTAAGTCATCCACATTCTGCCTAAGGCTTGTCATTTGTTGGTGTTTTCATGAAGCCATGATAATGCAGGTGCAATGGGATCTCACAGGGGCTGCAATCTGGCTTCCTAATGATTACTGATGTTGCACATTTGCTCATGTATTTATTAGCACTTCGTGAGTCTGGTGCAATGCTTGATATTTTGCCCATGTAACTGTTTTTTATTGTTATAGAATTAAACTTCTTCACATACTGTGAACATCTTTCCTCACCTCATGTATGACTTGTCATTTTTTCTCTCAATTTCCTGTTGCCTTTTCACTCTGCTCACAGTGCTCTCAGAAGGGCATTTAGTGTGTGTGTGTGTGTGTGTGTGTGTGTGTGTGATGAAGTCCTATTTATCATGTTTTCTTTTCTTGCCTTTTCAACATTTGAGAAGTTGAAAACCATGATGGTTTCCCTTTGGGTTATCGGTGTAAAGTTTTACTGATTTGGTCCTTAAATTATGGTCATTCATCCATGTGGGGTCAATCCTTGTGTAAGGTGTAGGGTTAGTGTCTTACCTCCTTGTTTTCCACATGGATATTCCATTTTACGCTATTTTTCAGTTTCCATCCCTAATTTATTGGCTTGCTACTTCAAATAAATTGAACCTGTCTATATGTGAATTCTTTTCTGTGTTTCCTTTGATGATATGTTTACATATGAACCTGTATTGTGGAGTGTTGATATGTAGGCACAAAGCAAGTTTTGAAAGGAGATGGTGTGAGACATTCAAATATTTTTTACATGTTTCAAGATCCCTTTGCTATTCAGGCCCCTGGGGATTCTACACAAAAATTAAAGTGAATGTTTTCATTTCTTCAAAAATTATGTTGCCATTTTTATGGTTGAGATAGCAGTGTCTCCCAGAATCTCAAGTGTGAGATAACACAGAAATGTTCAGAGGTGAGAGAAGTAGATAATGAGAGGGGCAACATAAACTGTGGGTTAATCCACTGGTATGGATTAACTGGGTGGTAACTTAGGTAGGATATGGTTGAAGGAGGTAGGTCACTGGGATTGGACCTTTGGGGTTTACATTTTGTCCCTGGTGAGCAGGGTTGTCTCTCTGCCTTCTGGTTGCCATATTCTGACTTGCTTTCTTCTCCCAAGACCTTCTGTCATGATGTTCTCCCTCACCTGGAGCCACAGAAATGGAGTCAGCCAGTCATGAACAGAAGCTCTGAAACCATGAGACAAAATAAAACTGTCCTCTTCTTAGTTTTTGTTAGGTATTTTCATCTCAACAATGAAAAACTTTCTAAATCAGTCACTTTGATAGGGATTGAATTCAGTCTGTAAATAAGGGTGCAAAGCATTTGTGCCTTAACAGATTCAGTTTTCCAGTCTATGAATGTGACTTGAATTTCCTTTATTTCTGTTATTGTTATTTTTTTAAATTTATTTATTTATTTTTTTAATTTTTTTTACATTTACATAGGGTAATGATGTTTATTTTATTTTTCCCCTCCCCCCACCCCTCCCACCCCTCTTTTCCGGAAAACCATATGCAATAGAATGAAATTAAACCCCTATCTCTCACCCTACACAAAACTCAACTCAAAATGGATCAAGGACCTCAGAATCAGACCAGAGACCCTGCATCTTATAGAAGAAAAAGTAGGTCCAAATCTTCAACTTGTTGGCTTAGGATCAGACTTCCTTAACAGGACTCCCATAGCACAAGAAATAAAAGCAAGAATCAACAACTGGGATAGATTCAAACTTAAAAGCTTTCTCTCAGCAAAGGAAACTATCAGAAATGTTATTGTTATTTTTATTCATTGAAATTTTGTACTTCAGATTCTAAATGTCTTTAACCTCATTGGGTAAGTATATTCTTAAGTATTTATTTCTTTTTAAACATCTTGTAGGTTTAATTTTTCTAAAATGTCTTCTTCATATTGTTTCTTTTCAGTGTGGAGAATGCAGCTTTTGATGACTATTGAATTTTTATACATTTTGCTCAGGAGGCCCTGAGTAGACAGGGCACAGTGTCCACTCTCCACAGTCACTGTAGCTGGGACTGTTGAGAACTTTCTTGACTGGTAACCCACCTGATCTATAAACATCAAGTTCTTCTTCTTAGGACCATCCTCCTCTTCCAAAGTTTTCCTAGATTTGGGTAATTTTTCCACTCTTCTCTATGGCTAGTGTAGTCTCAGTGCAAACAATTACTTTCCTTCCCAAATTTTTATTCTAAATAGACCTCTGGCTTTAAGGCAAGTAAGCATATTTCTAGCTGCTATGGAGCTTTTTCACTGGCTGATGCAGGATATTGTCCCAATACATGATGCTGTTGTGATAAGCATCTTAAAAGGAGAAAAAAAATCCCATTCATTTCAGGGAAAGTAGTCTGCACAACTTTGGTTGAACAGGCAGTGACCATCTTCCTTCCCTGTGGCATCCACAGTGACTTTGGAAAGTACCAGGAGGACAGAGGTGCTGGCAGCATAGAACTCTTCCTCAAGTTCTCAGTTCTGGCTGGGTCTCAGCTTCACTGCATTAAATAGTCTTAGTAAACTAGGCTGTGGCCTGCTGATGGTTGTGCAGAGAGTGGTAACCTTCTTCATATTTCTAAACCAAGAACATCCTGGATATCAAAAAGATTGAATCCTACATGGATGAAAAGATTCAAATATTTCCATTATTTTTTTGACTGCAGCATCTGAATGTTCACTCTTCAGAACATAATTGCATAAATAATAGGTTTCCAAGTCTCAGTAAATGGAAATTGGCAGTGTAAATAGTGGTCCTGATACTGGGTTGTTTTCTTTGACATAAGCCTGCTTCCATTTCTCTTTCTCTCTCTCTCTTCTCTCTCTCTCTCTCTCTCTCTCTCTCTCTCTCTCTCTCTCTCTCTCTCTCTCTCTCTCTCTCTCTCTCTCTCTCTCTTTTATCATACTTTGCTAAAATCAACTCCTTTACAAGCATTTTTCAAGGCCCTAAGCAACTTAGCAAGAGTCTGTCTCAAAGTAAAACATGAAAAGGGCCCAGGATATGGCTCAGAAGTTAAGGGATCCTTGGTTCAATCCCAGGTGCCAAAAATAAAAAATAATTACAGACATTGCTAAGGTTTTGACTCGAACTTTTCACCATGATTTCTAGATGAAGATCAGTTCAGTGTGGCCAGTGAAGAGGTGGTGGACCTTTCAGAAGTGGGACCCAGTGAACCTTGACAGGTGACTGGGGCTGTGGTCCTGGAGGGACTAGTCCTGGTCCCATAGAGAAAGGGAGTCCTCTCCAGAGAGGGTTTTCATAAAGCAAGACCACACCACAGGAATGGCCACTGCAGCATGCAGCTGGTTTTCTTCCCACTTACACACCACAGTGTAACCAAGGCCATGAGTCCTCACCTGATGACAACAGGTGGGACTGCCAAGTCATGCACTTTCAGTGTGGAAATCCAAGTTAGACCTCTTTTGTTAACTTGGGTCAGGTGTTTTATTGTAGTAACAGAAGTAACACAAATATAAATTTCCTGTTTTTACTGCTAAAATGACTTTTAATTCAAATTGTCTCATGTGGATTCATTGGAGCTACAGAAAACTCTCTTAAAGTAAACCATTCTAATATTATGTTGAAACTTACAATCATATCAGTCAAAATACTTGCTGAAATGCATGTCCTTACCCAGCACATTTGAGGTGCTTCAGTACCATGAGGACTCTGCTGCTGCTGCTGAGTTCTGGGCAGATTCTGAGTAGCAGGGCAAACACTGCTACATCAAGATTTAGCTGGTTTTGCTTTTATTTTTGTCATGAAGAACTTTTCAGTGGATTGTGCAAGGACCTCATATGCTGCTTGAAATTTCTTTCTTTTAAGAAGTCCTCAGGGCTGGGCAGAGCTGGGCAAAGCTGCAATTCTGGCTCATCTGTCACTCAGCACAGGCCCCATGTTCCAGGTGTCCCAGGTCAGATTAGGACAGCATAGATTTCCCTGCAGAAAACATGTTTCCCCCCTGGGGGCCACAGGACAGATTCATTCCACTGTCCTGTTAGTGGTGACCTATCACTCTATTTATCATTAAGAAAATGGTTTACAGTATTTCTTTTTCCATTCTTCTTTCCTTCCTTTCTACTTCCCTCCCTCTCTCCCTCCCTCCCTCCCTCCTTCCTTCCTTCCTTCCTTCCTTCTTCTTTCTTTCTTTCTTTCTTTCTTTCTTTCTTTCTTTCTTTCTTTCTTTCTTTCTTTCTTTCTCTTTCCATTATTTTGGTGTACTACAGATTGAACCCAGGGATTTTTAACCACTGAGCAACATCCCCAGCCCTATTTATGTATTTTTAAACACTTTGAGGCAGGGTCTTGTTAAATGACTTAGTACATCACTAAATTGCTGAGACTGGATTTGATCTTGAGAGCATTCTACCTCACCCCCCCTAGCCAGTGGAAATTCAGGTGCACACCCATGCATCCAGCTCTAAGATTTCTTAAGGACAATTCTGTTACAGCCTATGAAGACAGGAATACAACAGGGAAGGAGAAATTCTATCATAATTCCAGCCCTTCCTGCCTCAGTCTCTCCAATGCACTTAAACACAGGACACTGCCTCTCTGCAGAAGAGCTGGCCACAAGCCCAGACAGGTGTCCAAGCTCTTTTCTAGAGAAGTTACAATGATTTTAGAAGCAAGTTTTAGTTTCTTTCATCTCTCTTGAGAAGGTTTAACAAATAAACCCATAAGGTCCGAGCATGTGGGAATTTGCAATAGTTCAGTGAAAATGGAAAAGACACAGGTTCACTCTATTTGGGTTTTACAGTCTTCACCACATTGGATGTTCAAACTTGGGCTTAATGCCTCCTGGGCCAGGGAGTCTTATGTGAGTTTCAGTTCATGTCCTTCATATCTGTTCCATGGAGATGTGCTTGGCCAAGAGTTTCTGCTAAATTCTATTCATTAGGATCAAAATCCTCGAGAATCTATATGAACTCTCACTGCTTTTATAGGCCTCTAAGCAGATCCCATGTGCCCCCAATGTCTGCTCCTTCCCTGGGCTGGGAGAGGCTTACCTGTCCTCACCATGCACAGTAGCATGGAACTTGTGCTCAATAAACTGCAGAAGGCACAGTTGTGTGTGTGGAGAACTTGGCCCTGTGAACTTCACTATGCTTCTAAGTGGAATTGAACAGAAAATTAAGGTCCCAAGGCAATCTTTGTCTGGAGGGTTGGAGCAAGCCAGGACCCAAGGATGACTATGGAGTCACATTCTGATTTTCCTAGTGGCAACTTTAGTTTACATTTGTGGAAATGAGCTCTGTGCATTAAAATTCAGCACATTCCTTCAGCCACTGGTCTAAATGGGAGAGGCTGGAGCAGGGGCTCAACCAGGGCTGAGCTCAGGCTGGAGCTGCCTGAGAGCTGCAGGCTCTGGCCCTGGGCTGTGAGAAAGCAGCTGATCTCCAGAGAAATGGTGCTAAGGACCTGGGGAAGCACAAGCCCTGCCCTCAGGCTGACTGGCAGAGGATCTAGTGAAGGAAGGTGCTCAAGACCCACTGTGGCTGCTGAGCCAAGCAGAGAGCCCAAAGCCAGGTTGAGGAAAAGATAAGGAGTCATAACTGGGCCTGGGTCTCTGGGTGACTGTGCTCAGTGCTGACCTCACTGGTCCTGAGGGCAGAGACCCTGGGTGTGCCAAAGAGGAGGACAGCAAATCACAGCCTACTCTCACTCAGAATTCAAATATTCTTGGAAATTAAAGGAGTACTGTACACCATACATATACTACATAAATTATAATTTGTATAGCTATATCTGTATAAATATGCATCAGTCATAAAATTATTTGTATATGTACACATCGTACTGTGATTATTTTTATAATGTATGATTTTCAGGTATTTTTATTTTTGATTTTTTATTTGTTTGTTTCAGTTCTGGTGATCCAATCATGACCTCAGAATTGCTAGGCAATCTAGAAACTCTATAGCAAGTTTTTAGAAATTTTATTTGAGATGGTATGTAATTTGCTCAAACCAGCCTCATACCTGTGATTCTCCTCCTTCAGCCTCTAAAGCATATGGAATTAGAGTCTTGTGCTACCAGTTATGGATGATCATAAATCTGCTACAGTGAGGTTGGACATTGACATTCCCAACTCATGGCATCCTTCCCACCCCAGAAAACTGAGCAATATGGTCTGCCCTGTGCTCCTGCCTCCTGGAACAATGGCCTTCCAATTGTTCAGGACACTGGGTAACCTGAGGGGCTCTAGTTGTGCATAGAAACAGGTATCATAGAGTTGGGTAGAAGTTCTTGTCCCCAAGGGGTCAGAAGTTCTGTGTCCAGAGCTGGGCATGGACCACTCCTCCCTGGTGGCTTTCCCACAGTCAGGGCAGAACAGCTGCTCAGTGACTACATGGCCACAGGACAAACCCATCCACAGCTGCTGGTGGTCACCCCTCTGCCTGGAGAGGCAGAGGAGCCTCTGGCAGCTTCACAGCTCATATGATGCAAGGAGAATGCTCACAATGGACCATGTTGACCACACATACAGTTTCTGCTGCTGCTGTCCTATCTGGTCTCTAAAGATCACCATGCACCATCTTTGACTTTCCCATGAGAATTCAAGGAGTGGATTCATAAAGCAGGCCAAGGGCCAGGATGTGCAAGTAAACAGTGTTGTGACCCATATGAGGACAGCCATGAGTGGGATAAGAATTGACAGGTATGGATTCAAAGTAGGAGGGGGCAGGACACAGAAGACCCAAGCAGGAGTGCAGAGGAGAAAGTCTCGAGGAGCCCAGGAACAAGAGAGAAGGGATGGAAAGGGGAGAGAGTGTGTGATTTCAGAGCTGCCCCCAACTGTGCCCCCTGAGAAGTCCCCAGATTGTAAGCAGATCCTGGGTAGGAGCAGCACCTGGAGGGAGGTTTGTCTGCTAGTGGTGAGAGGAAGACTTTCAGACCTTCAGGGGCCTTGAAGGAAGTGTGACTGCTAGTGGCCAGAATGACCCTGCCCACAGCCCTTCCAGTTAGGCAGGGTGTACATAGGGCAGCAGGAGATTCCGGAGCTCAGCATTCAGGCCATTCATGGGCCTCTTCATTTACTCAGGACATGATTTCCAGGACATGTGGCCATGAATGGGACCCCTCTTCTGGCCACATGTGCAGAGAAACCCTGAGAAATTTACTGTTAGTTGATAGTAATATGTTCTTTCTTGCACACTTGCACACTTACAACACATTCTGTTATTTTCTTGCTTTAGATGTAAAAACCATACATATTTTTCTGAACTGTTCAGGGTTGAGGTTAAATTAGGTAGTTGTGCACAGTTTTCAGGGAGATAGTGACAGCCATCAGTGGGGATTCTGTCACTAGGACTGGAATTCAAGTGCCGCATCACATCTGTCTCTTCCATATGCTCTGTAAGCAGCTGAGTAACCATGGAGTCATTCCTGGAGTCCAAATCATTTAGCTCATCTTCTCTTCCACTGCACTTTTATTGACCACTTCCAGTCATTATTTTTGAGGCATAAGAAAATAAACATTCTGAGATGTGCTAGACTTAATTACAAGGTCAGGAGCATGCAGGGGAAAGAGAGTAGTAGAGTTAACCAAGTGAGAGTTACAGGCAAAGTCAACAAGACTGGTCCATTTTTCTGATTGTGAAAATCAGGGGGCCAAACACCAGGGCCATGGAATCTTAATTCCTATGAATTTCCTTGGCTGTTAATCCAATCCATAATCAACACTGCTCTTTGGTACTGCCTTTTTATCCCTAAGATTTTCTCCTTTTATATAATCTTGCTCCTCATTGTTATAACCAGCATAGGGTCAGCATAGAAAACACAAGTCTTTTTTCCCCAAAACATCCATGAAAATCTTTTCTGTGGCTTCATGGTCAAGATGGCATATCTCCAGCTGCTATAGAGCCTTGCTACTGGTCACTGCAGGTGCAAGTCCCAGGATCTGGTGCTATCCTGAAGATCACTAATCTCTTTTATTTCAGAGAAAGTACAGTGTTATGTATTCTGATTTAAAAGATGTTGATAATTTTGCATCTCTCTGGCATCCTCAGAACTCTTTGGATATATCTGGAAGACAGAATTGATGATCTCACAGGTGATCCGGTAGTCCTGTTTTCAGTTCTGACAATATCTCAACTTTGGGGAAAGAATAAGAATTATCCCGTTTCTAACACCAGCTTCACTAATCATCATCTCAAATAACCAGAGCTTCCAAAAATTTAGTTTATAGTCTCAATTCACTGTACTGAAATACATGTGGCTTAGGATGTGATTATCAGATTACTCAAGGCTTCAGAGGTGAACCAAAGAAACAATAACTTCCAGAATCTGTTTGTGCTTTCCTACAACTTTGACCACCCTCATCAGATTACAGTTTTCCTGTGCACCACTACCTAATTTAACCTCAACCCTGAACAGTTCAGAAATATTACAGTTTTCTCTCTTTTCCTATATTATAAAGTTCATAACCAGGATACCTAGCATGGCTTGTCCATCACTCTCTGAACTTCCATACTCCACAGTTGTGGTGATCTACTTTTTCAGAATTGGTGTGGTCATCTCTGTCCTGCTGGGACTGAGAAGTGATGCAGAGGACCCTCCCTTTTCCCTTCTATCAAAACCTTTCAGAGAACTTCAGAGCCTGGCTTCTTTTGAGAAGTTCTCTCAGCAGGTGGAGATAGCAGAAGGAGCAACTGGTACAACTCAGCCTCACACTTCTGCTTCTCTGGGAGGATTATGTCATGGTCTGTATTACTATGGAAGGGGGACTCTTATACTGTTGAGAGTAATAAGTGGCAACATCTTAAGACTGCAGGTTGCTGGTGGTGACAGTGAAATCTGTCCCAGTTCCACTACCAGTGAACCTCCATGGGGTCCCAGAATGTAAACAGGTTGCATAATAGATAATGAGCTTAGGAATTCTCCTTCATTTCTGCTGATACCAGGATGTCCTCAATAGATGCACTGTGGAAGTGGGAAAAGCATATGTTGTTCTCATGTTTATCATGGATCTGGGAATTATCGGATTGTGCTTTGAATGATAAAAAAATAAATAAAGAGACATTCATTGTTAGATATCACACTGAAAGAAGAAACCAGTGATATTAGGCATGTTGCAGGTTGGAGGTGGTTGGAACCAATCCAGAAATAAAATGCACTTGAAAATTTGCCAGTGCTTGTGGTACAAGTTTCCTGCTCAGTAAGTCTGATCGGATATTCGGATAATCTTGAGCCACTCCAGTTTTGATATTCAGGTTTTACCCAAATTGGGTCTTCACTTTTCCCTTTTAACTGAGCTGTTTCTGTTTACATTTGTGATATTGTGGTGTATTCTTTATTTCAAGAGATGGGTCTCATGGTGCATATTCCAAATTCAACTCGTTTGAATTGTACTTCATGGTTATAAGTGCTGTGTTTTGAAGAATGCCTTTTCTCATGGTTCTGTGCCAGAAAATCTATGAATCAGCATATGTATAATCAGGTGTCCCTTGAGAGCAACAAGAAAGAGCCACAAATTTGCAAGGGCTTTGAGGTCCTTGCAAGGGGAATTAGGGTCTGTAATGATGACTGCTTACAGGATGAACTAACAAGTACTACCTCCTCTATTAATAGAGTATGTTGAACCTGAAGAAGTGTCATGGAATTTGAGGGTAGACCATGATTGCCTAGTAGTATTAGAATGTCTCTTCATTGAAGAAGGTTTTCAGCACCAGCATCCTTCTGCTTCTGCTGTCAACAAAATATCCTTGCTCTCCCTATTAGAATATTAATCTTGGAAGCTTTTCATCATAGCCCTTGTAGCATTGTGCATGCTTCTCTCTGGAATTATGCCATGTAATCCTGTGTTCCTTGTGCCCTCAGCAGGCTCTTATATGATCCACTGGCTTGAAGGTGGTATCTTCCTGGGGCTGCTAAATGGACTGGGGGAAATTTTCCACAAGGCCTTGTGCCAGGCTGGCACTAATCTGCTCAGGAGAATGAAAACATGTGGAAGACAGATAGGCCAGATATTTCTGCATCTACAGATGAGTGTAGGTGGCCCTGGAGTTCCCATGCAGATAAATATCTGAGTGCAGTCTAGTTGTAATGCCACAGACAAGTAGGTGTGGCCTTGCAGGTGTAAAGAGCACAGAATAACACTCCTGGCATGACAGCATCCTCCTATCCTCTGTCCAACATGCTGACTGATTGACCCACATGCTTCCATATTAGCCTTCAGAAGAGGCACCCAACTTCACCTAGAGCACCCACTTCCCAGTTTAAAGCTGTCACCTGACTGAACTTTCTAGGAAAAAAGGAGCAACCCTAGGATTGGGTGTGAAGTGACCCAATTCAAAGATTACCTAAGCCACTATGCTCACTGCATGTTCCACTGCCCTAAGCTCTCACCAGTCATGATTCGATGTGGTTGCTAAGGACCTAGGCTAGTTTCCTGACTAGGTAATTCTGGGTGTGCCCAGTGTTGGAGGAGTGGGATCAGAAGGTGTTGGGAACTGTGTCAGCCAGAAAGGTGGCTGATCACATCGGCAGTAAGGAGGTTAATTGACATAAGCACACTCAGTTGATTTATCACTGTCTGGGCCTACTCATTTTGACCCTTGCCATGATGGGGCAGCTGGCTCCTTGCCTGATGGCAACTGACTGTGGCCATGCACTCCGCCTCCTGGAGGGAATATAAGTGGGTGGTGGGTGGGGGCACAACAGTAAGGAGTGACAGTAAGCAGCAGCAGCTAGCAGCAAGAGGTGGAGAGAAGTCACTAGCAGAAAGGAAGAAGAAGAAGCGGCAAGCAGATAGAAACAGCTAGCAGAGAGAAGCAGCAGACAGCAGGGGAAGGCAGATCACAGAGCGGAGAATTGAGAACACACCTCTGGATCACAGATAGGTAGATTGCTGTATGCAGGATGCATCACTAAGAAGCACCTCAGATAGACGCACCCTTAGCTCACAGGATGCAGGATGCACCTTTAAGAAGCAGCAGAACTAAGAAGATATAGATCTCTGAAAGTGTAGTCTCCCTCTCTTAAGCAAAACCTCTCTTTCTCTCTTATGCAAAGTCTCTCTCTCTCTCTCTCTCTCTCTCTCTCTCTCTCTCTTAGAAAAGCCTTTATTCCTCAATAGCCCAGGGAACAAGTGAATAAGTGAGAAAGCAGCCCACTAAAAGAAAGATAGAAGCAGTTCGTTTCCAATCCATCACTGACAAAGACCCGTAAAAATTTTTGCTGCAGGCAGTGACAAATACCCGCGAATTTGGCAACGCAAAGAGTCAGTGACAGGAAGGAAATAGTCTGGAGGTGGTGCTCAGCTTGGTGATGCATGTGTCTCCAAGCACACCTCCAACCAACCAGGCCCACTGGAAATGGTGGGTGATAGTTGCCCTGTGTCATGAAGCCCTGTGGGGCCAAATAAGTGTAGTGATACCTAGTGGTCTTGCAGCTTAGTGTGAGCTGTCAGGCTTCAGAGGAGTACCTTGTCCTGCCTGCTCCTGGAGGGATCCACAGACCACGAGGCATTGCTCTACTGGACGAAGAGGTTAAAATCTCATTTTGGAAAGCCTGAGTTCCCTGGCACTCAATAACTTCTTCTTGCCTCTGACCTTCAAAACTGAGTTGGGGCATGTTTTCAATCTTTGTGTGAAGCAGCCAGGAGCAGAGGTTTCTCTGGTTTCCATGGCAACCATGATGCCATCATGATGTCAGACCTGCGGTGCTGGCGGCAGGTCACTGAAGCCACTACTTGAACTCCATGTTGCACAAGGCTCAGAAAAAAAACTGTGGAGAGAAACCAACTGATCTCCAACTGGATCCTGGAACCACCCAGTCATTCCCATCTGACCTGCCCAATGACTACCCCTTCCACCTGGATAAAAAGAGTTCTCCCATTTTTGCTCTCATGTCACAGAAGCATTAGTAACCAAGTGAGGCATTGTCCTCAGTGCAACTGAATGCAACTGAATTATTGAGAGATCAGGGATATGAATTTCAGCCCTTATCCTACTCTAATAATTCTTGAGAGTAAATGCTACAAATATACCAAGAGGAAGATTAAAATTGGATGAGGAATGTTTACTATCTTCTAGCAAATATAGGTTCTGGGAACCCATAGGTTCCATGAGAACCATCACCACTTGACTTTGCCTGTTTATATTTCCTGACATTGTCTGGCTATGTTGATGAGGCATTCCCTCATTGAATGAAACTGGCCTTTCCCGGGAGAAACACCTTCCTCTAACTCACCCCTACTTCAAATGATAGGCAATATCCACAACCATCACTGGCTAGTACATTTTGCACAGCACTCTGCTGGTCAGAGCTTTCCAAAGTTAAATGTCAAAAGGAAAATGAAAAAAAAAATCAAGGAATGTTTCAGATGATTGTGAACGTAATGTCTGGGGATGCAATGCCGAATGTTCACCAAAATCTCCTTTCATACTAACAACTTGAGCATATTCTAAAACCCACAAAGACCTGCCTCTCCTAGTGCCCTGTCCTTCATGGATAACTGATAAAATTTTCTGCTCAAGGGTCAACTATAACCTGTTTCCTCCTTAAGTAAAGATGGGATATTTATTTTCTTCAGGACAAACCCCTAGATTGTATGTCTTGAGATACAAAAAGTTTCATTTGCAAGATTGCTGTAAAAAGGAGAATTAAGAATTACCTAGTCATTGATTGACTTTGTCTATGGTTATTTCTCTGCATAGAAGTGCACAGACACAGAACCTCAGTGGATCAAGTCATGTACCTTAAAGGAGCTCATCCTGTGATGACAATATAGGTCATCCCTTGCAGTGCAGACTATGCAAGCTGAAAGGTTGGGGTTTGAATCCCCAGCACCTAGGACTGGGAGAGAAAAACACAAGAAAAAAACTTCTGAGGGTTCCAAACTTCCATCCTCTCAAACTATTTCTTTGTTCTCCTCTGTTATTCAGTGAAATTGACACTGTTTAGGATATACTAGCTTCACCTGCAAGCAACTTCCATTGACACCTTTCAGCCCTTTGAGTGAGATGCACTCAAAGGGAGCACTGAATCCCCATTCCTCTGCAGTGCTTAAGGGTATGTGTTTCTTCACATCTTTCAACTCTCATTAGTTCAGATGTTACATCTCACATGTGACTATGTTATCCCCTTCTTTTCCCAGCAACTTCTCTAGATAGGCAATGTGCACCAGGTGGCAGTGGCAGGAAATTCAAATGACACCTCATTGGCCCTTGCCAATTTTGAGACTTTTTGGACACAATCCCACACTGCCAATGAAGGGGACTTCCACACCTGAGCACTTTCCATGTGAAATGCAAGGTCTAGTGGAAAAGCAACATGTGAAGGCAAAAGACAGCCACCCCTGGCCCTGATTTTTCTGGTCAGTTTTACTTTGCATTGGCTTCCTTATGACTTGAGGAAAAACAGGAAGATATGGAATTGAATCCATGTTTGTACAATAGCATTCAGGAGAAATGGGGGAATTTACCACCTACTCTCCCACTATCACTGGAGTCTCAGGATTTAAAAGAGCAGAGCTAATGTAGAGACTCTGGTTAATTTTGATGCATGTCCTCAATAGATGCACTGTGGAAGTGGGAAAATCATATGTTGTTCTCTTGTTTTCCATGGATCTTGGAATTATTGGATTGTACTTCATAAGGAAAAAAAAATCATTCCAGGATCTCACACTGAAATTAGAAACCAGTGACATTAGTTATGTTGCAGGTTGGTGGTGGGTAGAAGCAAGTCCAGAAATAAAATGCACTTGACAATTTGCCAATGCCTGTGGTACAAGTTTCATGCTCAATAAGTCCAGTCCCACACTTGGATATTCGTAAACCACTCCTGTTTTGAAATTCAGGTTTTGCCCATGTAGGGTCTTCACTTTTTCCTTTTAACAGAGCTGTTTCTGTTTACATTTGTGATATTGTGGTACAATCTTTATTTCAAGAACTGGGTTCAGTACTGCATGTTCTGAATTATACACATTTAAATCCTAGTTTGTTGGTGTACGTGCTTGTTTTATTTAAAGACTTTCCTTATGGTTTTGTGCCAGAAAAAAATAACATTTAGTATGTGTATAATCAGTGTACCTTGAGAACAGCAAGAAGGAGCCACTAATTTGCAAGGGTGTTGAAGTCCTTTCAAGGGGAGTTAGGGTCTGTAATGATTGTTTCTTACAGAATGAACTGGCAAGTACTACTTCTTTTTTTTTATTGTAAACAAATGGGATACATGTTTCTCTGTTTGTACATAGAGTAAAAGCATACCATTTGTGTAATCATAAATTTACATAGGGTGATGTTGGTTGATTCATTCTGTTATTTTTCCACTTCCCCCCACCCCTCCCATCCCTCTTTTCCCTCTATACAGTCCTTCCTTTCCCCATTCTTGCCTCCCTCCCTAACCCTCACTCTAACCATAAAAACTAACCCCTCCCATGCCCCATTATGTATCATCATCCACTTATCAGCGAGATCATTCTTCCTTTGGTTTTTTGAGATTGGCTTATCTCACTTAGCATAATATTCTCCAATTTCATCCATTTGCCTGCAAATGCCATAATTTTATCATTCTTTATGACTGAGTAATATACGATTGTATATATATGCCACAGTTTCTTTATCCATTCATCAACTGAAGGGCATCTAGGTTGGTTCCACAATCTGGCTATGGTGAATAGGGCAGCAATGAACATTGATGTGGCTGTATCTCTGTAGTATGCTGATTGTAAGTCCTTTGGGTATAGGCCAAGGAGTGGGACAGCTGGGTCAAATGGTAGTTCCATTCCAAGTTTTCTAAGGACTCTCTATACTGCCTTCCAGAGTGACTGCACTAATTTGCAGCCCCACCAGCAATGTATGAGTGTACCTTTTTCCTCACATCCTCGCCAACACCTGTTGTTGCTTGTATTCTTGATAATCGCCATTCTGATTGGGATGAGATGGAATCATAGGGTGGTTTTGATTTGCATTTCTCTTATTACTAGAGATGTTGAACATTTTTCCATATGTTTGTTGATTGTTTGTAGGTCTTCTTCTGTGATGTGTCTGTTCATTTCCTTAGACCATTTGTCGATTGGGTTATTTGTATTCTTGGTGTAGAGTTTTTTGCGTTCTTTATAGATTCTGGAGATTAGTGCTCTATCTGAAGTATGATTGGCAAAGATTTTCTCCCACTCTGTAGGCTCTTTCTTCGCATTGCTGATAGTTTCCTTTGCTGAGAGAAAGCTTTTTAGTTTGAATCTATCCCAGTTGTTGATTCTTGCTTTTATTTCTTGTGCTATGGGAGTCCTGTTGAGGAAGTCTGGTCCTAAGCCGACATGTTGAAGATCTGGGCCTACTTTTTCTTCTATAAGATGCAGGGTCTCTGGTCTGATTCCAAGGTCCTTAATCCATTTTGAGTTTAGTTTCATGCATGGTGAGAGATATGGGTTTAGTTTCATTCTTTTGCATATGGATTTCCAATTTTCCCAGCACCAATTGTTGAAGAGGCTATCTTTTCTCCATTGCATATTTTTGGCCCCTTTGTCTAGTATGAGAAAATTATATTTATTTGGGTTTGTGTCTGTGTCCTCTATTCTGTACCATTGATCTACCTGTCTATTTTGGTACCAATACCATGCCGTTTTTGTTACTATTGCTTTGTAGTACAGTTGAAGTTCTGGTATTGCAATACCCCCTGCTTCATTTTTCCTGCTAAGGATTGCTTTAGCAATTCTGGGTTTCTTATTCTTCCAGGTGAATTTCTTGATTGCTTGTTCTATTTCTGTAAGGTACATCGTTGGAATTTTAATTGGAATTGCATTGAATCTGTACTAGGCACTTTTGGTAGTATGGCCATTTTGACAATATTAATTCTGCCTATCCAGGAACATGGAGATCTTTCCACCTTCTAAGGTGTTCTATAATTTCTTTCTTTAGTGTTCTGTAGTTCTCATTGTAGAGGTCTTTCACCTCTTTTGTGAGATTGATTCCCAAGTATTTTATTTTTTTCGAGGCTATTGTGAATGGGGTAGTTTTCCTAACTTCTCTTTCTGAAGATTCATCACTTATGTATAAAAATGCATTAGATTTATGTGCATTGATCTTATATCCCACTACTTTACTAAATTCACTTATGAGTTCTAAGAGTTTTCTGGTGGAATTTTCCCGGTTCCTCTAAGTATATAATCATATCATCAGCAAATAGAGATAGTTTGAGTTCTTCTTTTCCTATTCGTATCCCTTTAATTTCTTTGTTTTTTCTAATTGCTCTGGCTAGAGTTTCAAGGACAATATTGAATAGGAGTGGTGAAAGAGGGCATCCCTGCCTTGTTCCAGATGTTAGGGGGAATGCTTTCAGTTTTTCACCATTAAGATGATATTAGCCATGGGCTTAGCATAGATGGCCTTTACAATGTTAAGGAACATTCCTGCTATCCCTATTTTTTCTAGTGTTTTGAGCATGAAGCAGTGCTGTATTTTATCAAATGCTTTTTCTGCATCTATTGAAATAATCATGTGATTCTTGACTTTAAGTGTGTTGATATGGTGAATTACATTTATTGATTTCCTGATGTTGAACCAACCTTGCATCCCTGGGATGAAACCCACTTGTTCATGGTGCACTATCTTTTTAATATGTTTTTGTATGTGATTTGCTAAAATTTTGTTCAGAATTTTTGTGTCGATGTTCATTAAGGATATTGGTCTGAAATTTTCTTTCCTCGATGTGTCTCTGTCTGGTTTAGGTATCAGGGTGATATTGGCTTCATAGAATGAGTTTGGGAGGGTTCCCTCCTCTTCTATTTCATGGAATACTTTGAAAAGTGTTGGAATGAGCTCTTCTTTAAAAGTTTTGTAGAACTCGGCTGAGAAATCATCAGTTCCTGGACTTTTCTTTGTTGGTAGGCTTTTGATGACTTCTTCTATTTCATTTCCTGAAATTGGTCTATTTAATTGTGTATGTCCTCCTCGTTTAGTTTAGGCAATTCATACGTCTCTAAAAACTTGTTGATATCTTCGAAATTTTCTATTTTGTTGGAGTATAGATTTTCAAAATAGCTTCTAATTATGTTTTGTATTTCAATCATGTCTCTTTTGATATTTCCTTGCTTATTTCAAATTTTGGTGATTTGGGTTCTCTCTCGTCTTCTCTTTGTTAGTGTGGCTAAAGTTTTATCAATTTTGTTATCAATTTGTTATCAATTTTTCAAAGAACCAACTATTTATTTTGTGTATTTTCTGTATTGTTTCGTTTGTTTCATTTTGTTGATTTCAGCTCTGAGTTTAACTATTTCCTGTCTTCTACTACTTTTGGTGTTGGTCTGTTCTTCTTTTTCTAGGACTTTGAACTGTAGTGTTAGGTCGTTTATTTGTTGAGTTTTGCTTCATTTATTGAATATGCTCCAAGAAATAAATTTTCCTCTAAGTACTGCTTTCATAGTGTCCCAGAGATTTTGATATGATGTTTCTTTGTTCTCATTTACCTCTAAGAATTTTTTAATTTCCTTCCTAATATCTTCTGTTATCCATTCATCATATAATAGCATATTGTTTTTCTCCAGGTGTTGGAGTAGTTTCTGTTTTTTACTCTTTCATTTATTTCTAATTTCAATCCATTATGTTCTGATAAAATACAAGGAAGTGTCTATATCTTCTTCTATTTGCTAACATTAGCTTTGTGGCATAATATATGGTCTCTTTTAGAGAAGGATCCATGTGCTGCTGAGAAGAAAGTGTATTCACTCTTCATTGGATGGTATATTGTATAAATGTCTGTTAAGTCTAAATTATTGATTGTGTTATTGAGATCTATGGTTTCTTTGTTCAATTTTTATTTGGAAGATCTCTCCAATGGTGAGAGAGGCGTGTTGAAATCACCTAGTATTACTGTATTGTGGTCTATTTGCTTTCTGAGATTGAGAAGGATTTGTTTCACATACATGGGTGAGCCACTGTTTGGGGCATAGATATTTATGATTGTTATGTCTTGCTGATTTATGCTTCCCTTAAGCAGTATGAAATGTCCTTCTTTATCCCTTCTGACTAACTTTGGCTTGAAGTCCATTTTATCTGAAATGAGGATGCATACCCCAGCTTTTTTGCTGGGTCCATGTGCATGGTAAGTTTTTTCCCATCCTTTCACCTTTAGTCTTTGTATATCTCTTTCTAAGAGATGAGTCTCTTGCAGGCAACATATTGTTGGATCTTTCTTTTTTATCCAATTTGCCAGTCTATGTCTTTTGATTGATGAATTCAGGCCATTAATATTCAGGGTTATTATTGAGATATGATTTGTATTCCCGGTCATTTGACTCATTTTATTCATTTATTTGTTTATTTTTGACACGACTTGGTTCCTCTTTATTTGAGAGTTCCTTTAGGATAGCTCCGCCCTTTGCTGATTTGCTTCTTTGTTTTTCATCTCTTCTTCATGGAATATTTTGCTGAGAATGTTCTGTAATGCTGGCTTTCTTTTTGTATATTCTTTTAGCTTTTGTTTATCATGGAAGGATTTTAATTCCTCATCAAATCTGAAGGTAATTTTTGCTGGGTATTGGATTCTTGATTGGCATCCATTTTCTTTTAGGGCTTGAAAAATGTTATTCCAGGCCCTTCTAGCTTCTAAGGTCTGGATTGAAAAATCTGCTGATATCCGTATTGGTTTCCCCCTGAATGTAATTTGGTTCTTTTCTTTCACAGCCTTGAAGATTCTGTCTTTATTTTGTATGTTAGGTATTTTCATTATAATGTGCCTTGGTGTGGGTCTGTTGTAATTTTGTGTATTTGGAGTCCTATAAGCCTCTTGAATTTGATTTTCCATTTCATTCTTCAGATTTGGGAAATTTTCTGAAATTATCTCATTGAATAGGTTGTTCATTCCTTTGGTTTTTTTCTCTAAGCCTTCCTCAATCCCAATAATTCTCAAATTTGACCTTTTCATGATATCCCATAGTTCTTGGAGATTCTGTTCATGATTTCTTACCATCTTCTGTTTGTTCAACTTTTTTTTCGAGTTTAAATATTTTGTCTTCAATATCTGAGGTTCTGTCTTTCAGGTGTTCTATCCTATTGGTTGTGCTTTCTATGGAGTTCTTAATTTGGTTTATTGTTTCCTTCATTTCAAGGATTTCTGTTTTTTTTTTTCAATATCTCTAACTCTTTATTGAAATGGTCTTTTGCTTCCTGTATTTGTTCTTTTAACTGTCGATTGGTGCATTCATTCAATGCCTGCATTTGCTCTTTCATTTCATCGTTTCCTTCCCTTATCATGTTAATTATGTACATCTGAACTCCCTTTCTGACATTTCTTCTGCCATGCTGTCATTGGATTTTATTGATGTAACATCCAGATTTGTTTGAGGCATTTTCTTCCCTTGTTTTCTCATGTCGCTCAGTTATCAGTGGACTGCTGAGATGTTGCAGATTTCCCCTATTGACTTATAATGTCCCTGAAGATTGCTAGTGTATCCCCTCTTATCCTTCAGTAGCCTGAAGTCTTAGAGGAAGTTGATACTGCGGTGCTCCCCAAGAAAGCTGCCTCTCTAGGGGTGGTGGTCTTCAGGTGGGGTATATTCCCTGCTAGTGGGCAGAGGTGCCTCTACTTGTTGACCAATGGTCATCTAAAGGGGAACTAGGCTGCGGGCTGAGGCAAGGCCTGTTTGGGCCTGTGTCTGGTTTTACCGTCCTTGTGGGAAAACCTCACCCGGCGGGCAAGACTCATCTGATGGGGAGGTCTCGCTGGTCAGTTCCCCTCCTAGAGGTTCCCCTCAGTCCACAACTACCGCCTGGGCAGGGCAGCCTTCCCAGGCAATGTTCCCAGGGGTCCGGACCTACTTCCTGGGCCTGGGAGCCCTGCCCTTCGCAGATGAGTCTCCTTAGGTAGCCCCTCCTCAGAGAAGATGCCCACAGTCCTGGAATCTTCGCTCCTCCCCTCAGCTTGTCTCTGTGTAGCTCTTTCAAGAAAAGGTGCCTAGGTCCCCAGACCGGACCGTGCTTTGCACCTAATGGCCTGGCTATGCGACCCCTCCTCTGAGCAGTCACTTGGAGCCTTGTACATATGCTCCAAGCCCCAGTGACCCGCAGCTCGTCTCTTCCTCCAGGCAGCCACCCAGTGTTCTGTGTGGGCGCTTGGAGACCAAGCAACTCACTGCGCACCTCCACCTCCTCAGGACAACCCCCCCCGTTGTTCAGGCGGTTGCTGAGTCCAAAAGCTCGCTGCCCAACTCTTCCTCTGGCAGCTGCCGGAGCCCCCGCAGCTTGCTCCGAAACCAAGCGGTGTGCTGCAAGTACTACTTCTTGTATTTCTAGAGTATGTTGATCCTGAAGACGTGTAATGGAATTTGAGGGTAGACCAACATGGCTGAGTAGTTTGAGAATGTCTCTGCACCTAAGAAGTTTTTCAGCACCAAAACCTTTTTGCTTTCTTGCCCCCAACATGTCCTTGCTTTTTCCCTTTGAATATTCATCCTGGAAGCTTTGCATCATTGCCCTTTTCAGCATGGTTTATGCTCCAATCCGAGGATATGCCATGAGATGCTGTGTTTCTCATGCCATCTGCAGGCTCCTATAACATTCTCTGACTTGTAGTCATCATCCTCCTGGTGCTGGTAAGATGACTCATGGCAAGTTTCCACAGGACCTATAGCCAGGCAGGCACTATTCAGGTCAAGAGAATGAACACATGTGTGAACACATTTCTGAATCCCAAGGTGAGTTGAGGTGGTCCTGGAAATTCCCAGCAGGTAAATTCCTGAGTGCAGTCTAGTTCTAAGGCCACAGCAAGGAGTTGTGGTTTTGCAGGTGAAGTGAGCACAGAACATCTCTCCTTTCTTGTCAGCATCATTTTGTTCTAAATCCAACCTGCTCTGTGAATGACTCCCACCTCTCCATATTAGCCATCAGAAGAGCAACCCACCTTCACCTAGAAGACGCACTTCCCAGGTTCCAGCTGTCTCCTATCCAAACTTAGTAGGAGAGGAGGAGCATATCACAAGATTGAGAGTGAATTGTCCCAATTAAAAAATCAACTAAGCCACCATGCTAACTGCATGCTCCACTGCCCTGAACCTCAGCAGCATCATTCAGTGTGGTTTCTAGTGCCCTCGACTAGTTTCCTCACTAGGATATTCTGTGTGGGCCCAGTCCTGGATGAGTGAGTTCAGAAGGAAATAGCACTGGAGCAGGTGCTCTGCTTGGTGATCCATGTGACCCAAGCATGCCTGCACCCAAAATGGCCCACTGCACCTGGTGGAGGATAATTGCCTGCTGTCATTATGCCCGGTGCAGCCAAATGACTGCAGAATCACCTAGCAGACTTGGAGTTTAGTGTTAACTGTCAGGTTTCAGAGGGTTTTCTTGTCTTGCTTAGTCCTGAAGCAATCCATCTACTCCAGGGCTGTGCCCTGCCCACAGCCTGGCTCCTCATCTACTGGTCGACAATGTTTGGATCATGTTTGGGACAACCACATTTTCCTGGCATTCTCTCCTTTCGTCTTTCCTCTGACCATCACAACTGAGCTGGTGCTTGTTTTCAATCTTGGTCAGAAGTGGCCAGGAGCGGAAGTGTCTCTGTTTGCCATGGGAACCTTGATGCCAATGTACTGACATGCCTTTCTTCTGTGACCTCAGGCAGTATCTGAGGTGCAGGTTCCATGTCACAGCAGCTGCTCCTCAAAATTCATATATCCCGAGACTTGGAAAATCTCCCTGCAGAGAGAAACCAAGTGTGTTCTCCAACCAGAGCCTGTAATCCCCGAACCATTTACACCCAACCTGCCCGATTCCTTCCCCTCCCACCTGGATTACAGAAGCCTTCCCATCTTTTGCTCTCATGTAGCAAGAGCACTGGTAACCAAGTGAGGCATTATCCTAAATGGAGTTGAATGGAACTGAATCATTGAGAGATCATGGATATGAATTTCAGCCCTTATCTCACTGTAATAAATCTTGAGAGTAAAAGTTGCAAACCTAAGGAGTGGAAGGTTGAAATTGGATAAGTCATTTTTCCTTTCTAACAGCAAATACTGGTCCTGGGAGAGCAGACCCCAAAAGCCATCACCACACGGATTTGCTTGTTTATATTTCATGACAATGTCTGTCTAAGATGATGAGGCATTCACTCATTGAAGGAAACTGGCCTTTCTCAAGAGAAATACCTTCCTCTACCTCAACCATTCCTAAGATGATAGGCAATATCCAGCACAGCACTGGTTTGTGCATTTTCTACAGCAATCTGCTGGCTAGAATTTTTCAAAGTAAAATAACCAAAGGAAAGGTAAAGAAAAAAAAAAAAAAGAACAAGGAAGGTGTCAGTAGATTGCCAATGTAATGGCTAGGGATGCAATGGTAAATGATCCCCAAAAATCTTCTCTCATACTAACAACCTGAGCATATTCTAATTCTCACATAGGCCTGCCTCTCCTCATGCCCTGGCCTCCATGAATCACTGATATAATTTTCTGCTCAGAGATCAGTTACAACCATCTTCCTCTTTAAGTAAAGTTGTGATAAGTCTTTCCCTCAGGACAGAGCATTAGAGTGTGGAACTTGACATGCAAAAAAGTTTATTTGCAAGATTGTTGTGAAAAGGAGAATTAAGAATTCCTTAGACATTGTTTGGCTTTTTTAGGGCTGTTGTCTGCACGAATATTCACAGGCACAGAACCTGAGGGGATCAAGTGATGTACCTTAAAGGAGCTCTGCCTGTGGAGAGGATTTGTCCCATTCTTTAGGATGCTTGCTTTAGGGCGCTTGATTTACAGGTGGAAAAACTGAGATTCAAATCCCAGACTTCTGGGGTGGGGGAAAAAAAAGAAAAAAACAGGACAAAACACTTCTGAGGGTGCCAAACTTCCATCCTCCCAACATTTTTTTTTCACCTCTGTTAATCATTGAAATCAAGAATGTGTAACATGTACCACTTTCACTTGCAAGTAATTTCTTTTGACACCTTCCATCAGGGAGCTGTATTCAAAGGGAGAAGTGCATAACCAGTCACCTGCATTTCTTAAGAGGATGTGTTCCTTCACATCATTCAACTCTCCTTATTTTATATGATACATCTCACTCATGAGCATGCTATGCCCATATTTTTCCAGCAACTTCTCCCAATTTTCAATGTGCACCAGGTTCAGTGGCAGGAAATTCCAAATGATACCTCACTGGTCCTTGGAAATATACAGACTTTTTGGACACACTCCCAGACTGCCAAAAAAGGGGATTTCCACACTTGAGCACTTTCCCTGTGATCCACAATGTCAACAGGAAAAGGAATAAGTGAACACAAAAAAACAGCTGCCCTTGGCCCTGAGTTTCCTGGTCAGGTTTACTTTGCATTGGCTTGCTTATGACTAGATGTAAAATGGTAGGATGTGGGGTTGAATCCATGTTAGCTTCTGCTGATAGCATTCAGTGGAAATGGGGAATTTATGACCTCTTCTCCCACTATCATTGGAGCTCCAGGGTCAGAAGGAACGGAGCACTTGTATAGAATCTTGTTAATTTTTATGGATGTCCTCAAGTGATGCCCTGTAGTGGTGGGTAGAGCATGTGTTTTTCTCATGTTTACCACGGATCTGGGAAATGTTGGATTTTGCTTTGTAGGATAAGGGATGACCAAATAACCATTCATTGCAAGAACTCACACAGAAAGAAGGAAGCCAGAGACATTAGGCCTGTGACAGGTTGGTGGTGCATAGAAGCAAGTCAAGAAATTAAAAAAAAAAAAAACATTTGACAATTTGCAAATGCCTGTGGTACAAATTTCCTGCTCAGCAAGTCTGACCACACACTCAGATATTCTTGAACCACTCCTGTTTTGATATTCAGTTCTGGTTCTTCACATTTGCCTTTTAGCAGAGCTGTTTCTGTTTACATTTGTGATGTTGTGGTGCAGTCTTTACTTTCACAGCTGAGTTCATTGCTGCATATTACAAATTCAACTGGTTTAAATTGTAGTTCATTGGTATAAGTGCTGTGTTTTAAATAAAGTCTTTTCTCATGGTTTATGTGCCAGAAAATCTATGAATCAGCATAGGTATAATCAGCTGTCCCTTGAGAGCAATAAGAAAGAGCCACGAGTTTGCAAGGGCTTTGAGGTCATTGCAGGGGATATAGGGTCTGTAATGATGGTGGATAAAAGAGAGCACTGTCAAGTACTACTTTCTGTATTTGTAGAGTTTTTTGAACCTGAAGACATGTCTTGGAATTTGAGGGTGGATGATGATGGCTGAATAGATTTAGAATGTCTTTTCATTGAAGTAGGCTTTCAGCACCAACATCCTTCTGCTTTTGGTGCCAACAAAATGTCCTTGCTCTCCCTATTTGAATATTCATCTGGCAATCTTTTCATCATAGCCCTTTCAGCACGGTGCTTTCTTCTATCTGGAGTTATGCTATGTGATGCTGTGTTCCTCTTGCCCTCAGCAGGCTCTTACATAATCCACTGGCTTGTAGTCAGCATTCTCCTGGGGCTGCTAAGTGGACTGGTGGAAATTTTCCACAGGACCTTGTGCCCAGCTGGCACTTCTGTGGTCAAGAGAGAGAACACATGTGTGAACACAGATAGGTCAGTCATTTCTGCATCTCAAGGTGAGTTGAGGTGTCCCTGGAATTTCCCAGCAGGTAAATTTCTGAGTGCAACTTAATTTTAAGGCCACAGTCAATAAGGAGTGGCCTTGCAGGTGGAGTGAGCACAGAATATCTCTCCTGGCATGTCAGCACCATCCTATCCTCCATCCAACATCCTGAGTGAATGACTCTCATGACACCACATAAGCCTTCAGAAGATGCATCCAACTTCACCTAGAAGACCCACTGCCCAGGTTCCAGCTGTTACCTGGATGAACTTTCTAGGAAAAAAGGAGCAACATGCAAGATTGTGTGTGTGAAGCATCCCAATTCAAAGATCACATAGCCCATCATGCTCACTGCATTCTCCACTGACATGAGCTCTCATCAGGCATTATTCAGTGTGGTTGTTAGGGCCTTAGGCTAGTTTCCTGTGGAGGATATTCCAGGTGTGCACAGTCCTGGAGGATCAAGTTAGGAAGGAAATAGTGTGTTTCCCAAAGCACACCTCCACCCACCCCACTGGAACTTGTGGGGGATAATTGCCTGCTGTCATGATTTCTATTGCGAGCAGACCTGAAGTTTAGTGTGAGTTGTCAGGCTTCAGAGGAGTTCCTTGTCCTGCCAGGTCCTGGAGGGATCCATGGACCATGGGGCTGTGCTCTTCTGGACGAAGAGGTTAGAATCACATTTTGGAATACCTCAGATCTCTCGCACTCCCTCCCTTCTTCTTTCCTCTGACCATCACAACTGAGCTGGTGTTTGCTTTCAATCTTGGTGTGAAGTGGCCAGGAGCAGGAACTTCTCTGCTTTCCATGGGAACAATGACACCATCGAGCTGTCAGGCCTTTCATCTGTGACCTCAGGCGGAATCTGCATTGCGTTCACCAGGTAAAGGGAGCCTCTCCTCAAAAATCCTTGTTGCTCAAGTCTCAGAAAAACCCTCTGGGGACAGAAAACAACTGTTTTACAACCATAGCCTGGAATTACCTAGCCATTCACAACTGACAGGCCCAATGCCTGCCCTTTCTGCCTGGATTACAGGAGTTCTCCCATTTTTGCTCTCATGTCACAGGAGCACTGGTAACCAAGTGAGACATTGTGTTCAGTGAAACTGAATGCAAATGAATCATTGAGAGATCAGGAATATGAATTTCAGCCCTTATCCTACTCTAATAATTCTTGAGAGTAAAAACTACAAACCTACGAGAGGAAGATTGAAATTGCATGAGGAATGTTTCCTTTCTGCAAGCAAATATGGGTCCTAGGAACCCAGACCCTGAGAGTCATCACCACTTGCCTGTTTATATTTCCTGACAAAGTCCAGCTAAGTTGATGAGGGATTCCCTCATTGAAGGAAACTTGTCTTTCCCAGGAGATACACCTTCCTCTACCTCACCCGTAACTGAGATGATAGGTAAGATAAACCACCATAACTGGTTTGTGCATTTTGCACAGCACTCTGCTGGTCAGAATTTTCCAAAGTAAAATTCCAAAAGGAAAAATAAAAAAAAATAGATCAAAGTATGTGCAGTAGATTTTGTGTGCAATGGCTGGGGATGCAATGGCAAATGAACCCCAAAATTCTTTTGTTGATGTCCAATGTGGACCAACCCCCAGAGAGTCAAAGTGCACACACAGTAATGCAAGTCACACAACAAGGTTTTATTTAAAGCAAGCTGAAGCCTGGACCATGAACTCTCTCTCAGACCACTACATTGACTGAGTAGGGAGCAGCCCCAAGGGGTGAGAAAACATTCTATTTAAGAGATTTTCAAGCATTTACAAAGATCTTTCCATTATTGATTAATGTTTGAACAGATAAACATTTTTCTTCCTTTGGTTGCATCCTGCCTATTTATGAATCTCATTGGGTCCTGCCAAAACTGAACATTCCTGGAGGAAAAAGGGAGGATGGAAGGGGTGAACTAAGCAGGAGATGAGTCAGGTTTAGACTCCCCTGACCTTGATAGATAAGGTTTCTGGGCAGCTGCACATTCCTCAGACAGATATCTCTTAACAGTCTTGATAAGCCTGGAGGCCCAGCAAGTCCTGTTTGTCCTGTATTGGCTCTTCAGTGTTAGCACCTGCCTGCATCCTGGTGGTTAAGATAGTTCCTCATTCCTTAGTGTTTGCATGCCCTTTCCTGTGGGGGTGATTTACAGGCCAGTTCACAAAATGGCTTGTTCATACAAGATTCTTGAACAGATGTCACCTTGTTCTCAACATTTCCCCCTTTAGTTGTTCATTATGAGGAATCATTCTCATTTGGTCATTGCACATTTCCATCCTCTTTGGCCGGTACTTTCTCATATTATTGCCTTAGCACCATCAGTTGGATTGTGCTTACACGGTTCTTAACGAAAGCTATTAACATATTTAGATTGCAGGGGCCAAAGGTTAGGAATAAGAATAAAATAATAAGCAGACCCAGTAAGGTAGAAATCAAGCTGACCAACCAAGGGTAGGAATTGAACCATGATTCAAACTAGCCCTGTTGTGCCTCCTGTTCCTTCTTTAATTTTGTTAGTACTTTTCTAACTTTAGCCATAGTTTCTTTAACTACTCCCAAATGGTCAACATAAAAGCAACATTCTTCATCTAGGGCCACGCATGATCCTCCTTACTGTAGGAAAACCAAATCTAACCCCCTCCTGTTTTGCATCACTACTTAAGCTAGGGAGATGAGGGATTCTTGAAGGTGGGAAATGGAGTTTTCTATCCTCTCAATATCTAGATCAATAGCCATTCTTAAACTAGAGTAATGTTGGTTCTGGGTTGTTAAGAAAGCTGTACCTGTTCCGGCTCCTATTTGTCTCATACCCAGAACCATACTTAGGGTAAGGGCCATAAGAGGTTCCCTCTTGGTTCTCAGGGGAATTCCCTCTTAGTTGTTAATAAAAGTCCTCATCTGAATGGTACAACATCCTGGGAACTAGCCTAACAAAAACACAAAAACCCCAGGAGTTATTGATCACCTATGTGTGGGCACAAGGTGTGAGTCCTGTAGAACAGGCCCACCAAGCATCCTGCTAGGGAATTAGGTATTGACTTGAGTTGCCCTGCAGTACAGTTTGGTTGCACAAGGACTGATGAGATTAAGGTATATGGCCTATACAGAGCCCTTATCCAGTGACTTGTTGTAAGGCTAGGGTACATTTTGACTGCCAGTGACATTCAGCAGAACTGTGGGAAGGGGTGTAATTTCCTAGAGTTGCTATGCCTTCATAGTACAGTGGGACTGTATCATAACACAGCCAACAGGATTCAGTTATATTGGGTTTAGAGCTATTTAGGAATAAGTAGGATTGTTTCAGAAGAGCTAACAGGGGGTCTTCGAGGGTCTCCACCAGAAAAGTGACAGATTCCGATGGCAAGGTCTTGGTGACAGGAAATGTGGTTGAGAAATGTGTTAGGCACAGTTTTGGGGTGCTGGTTTACTGAACAGATTGTCTGCTTGGGTTAAGTACCTGGTTGAGACCCAATGCTGTTTTGCTCAGGGATCTCTTGACTAGCTTGAAAGAAAAAAATAGTTCAGGATCGTACACACTGGTAAAGCCTTAGTCCCCAGGTTTTTCCAGTCTCCCAGTTTGGCTTCTTTCCCATGGGGGTAAACTTTATGACTAATGGGTTGCAGCGTACCTTTGTGGTAGCTAATGGGAAGGCAGAATGTCCTGATTGGTCTTTGTTATAACATGGCCCATAGTTTTCCCTTTTACTGTCCTGTTCACAATAACCTCATCCCACTTCTTGCATGTTTCCACCCCTTTCCACTGAGATTAGGTCTCCAATGATCGGGAGGACCACGTGATCCACCCAGTAGATTCACACCCCCATGCTTTACACTAGGTGCTTTCAGGACCTCCACACTTGGCAATTTGCTTTCTATCTAGTGAGTGAGCAGGGCAGACATGGAACCCTAGGCTTCTGATATTGCTGTGACTCTCAGTGGTCTTACACCCATACCCCGGGAAGGGTTCCTGGTCTGAAGGGTCCCATGCATCCCCCACAAGGTCACATAAGTCCACCTGGAGGTCAGGGAACCAAGTTCCTTGGGGGACTAAGTTTGAGGAGGTGACATTGGCTACTTTACTGGTTTCCACATTGATGATAATCCAGGTTTGGTTCCGCGGATTTGCTGTTTTCTCGAACCAGCACAGTACTTACAATTAGAAAGCAAAGGGCTACTTCCTGGAGTGTTTTCAAAGTTATTTTGAACAGTGTGTGCATATTGCCTTTTACTCAAGTGGGGAGACAGGTGTTCACTAGGAACAGTTGGAGCCAGGAAGTTGCTAGGAAGAGTTGGGTCACCCACATCCTTCCTCCAGAAGCTCAACTTCAAGGGGGTTGTCGCTGCACTGTCCACACCTCTGCCTCTTTCTGTTCCTCAGTGCCAGCATGGCGTAGGTGTGAGTGATGCACCCAGGGTCCAATGCCATCAACCTTAACAGCAGTAGGAGTAATCAAGACAACCATGTAAGGCCCTTTCCAATGTTCCTCAAAGGTGTGGGCTTGGTGTCTCTTTACCCATACCCAGCCCCTGGAACGATGCCACGTTACAGACTCAGAGGGTCATGGACCTCATAAAGTGAGCATACCTGGGGCCAGATTTCATGCTGCACCTCATATAAAGCCTTCAAACTGGCTAAATAATTAGGAGCCCCATCAGAGCCTTGGTCCAGTAATGTATGGACAATTATAGGGGGTGGAGTCCTGTATAGAATTTTAAAGGGAGTCAATCCATGAACATAGGGTGAGTTCTGAGTCCAGAAGATGGCATAAGGCAGGAGGGTCAACCAGTCTCCTCCGGTCTCAATGGCCAATTTGGACAAGGTCTTCTTTAAAGTCCGATTCATGCTTCTTACCTGCCCTGAGCTCTGGGGACTGTATTCACAATGCAACTTCCAGTTGGTCCCCATGGCTTGGGCAAGTACTTGCAGGAATTTACTGATGAAAGTCGGCCCATTATCTGACCCTAACATCTCAGGAACCCCATACCTAGATATAATCTCTTCAAGCAAGGCCTTGGCTACCACTGGAGCTGTTTTCTTCTTAGTGGGAAAAGCCTCCACCCACCCTCAGAAGGTATCCACCATTACTAACAAGTATTTGTAACCATACCTCCTGGGCTTGACTTCAGTGAAATCCACTTCCTAGCTCTGTCCTGGTGCCCTCCCCCATACCCAGGTACCTGTATATAAGAGTTCCTTCCTACTGTGTTTCATAGCCTGACACCCAGCACAATGGTCCATGATTCGCTGGATCTGGGCTGCCTGATGTGGAAACCAGAGGTGGGCCAATTCAAGGAGGGTCAGGAGATTCCTTTTTCCCAGATGGCTGGTTTGATGCAGGTTGGTGAGGAGAAACTGTCCCAGTTCTGATGGCAGGAAAAGTCACCCTTTGGGGTCACGATGCGAGCCTTGTGGATCAGGTCCTGCACTCTGGTGGTGGTGAACCCATTTTTGGTCTTCTGGTGTGTAGTCGGGTTGTGGTGGTAGTCACGGAAGCTCAGCCACCTGCAGGGTCAGAGCCAGAGTCACAGAAACTCTGGCTACTTGTCTAGCTGCTTCATCTGCATGTCGATTTCATTCAGCTTCTGGAGTCTTGGAAGACTTGTGGCCAGGAACCTGCATGACCTCAACCACCTGGGACTTTTTCACTGCTGCCAACAGCCTCTGGAACTCATCCAGGTTGCACAGTCCTCTCCCTTCTGCAGTAATGAAACCCTGCTCCTGGTAGATCATCCCATGAATGTGTACAGTGCCAAAGGTGTAGAGGCTATCAGTACAGACAGTCGCTCACTTTCCTTCTGCCCTTTCAAGGACTTTGGCAAGCACGACCAATTTGACCTTTTGTGCCCAAGCCCCAGTGGCAGGGAGGCACTCCAGATAACATTTCCTTCTTGATCCACTATTGCTACTCCCGCCCAGCACACCCTGTTCTGAACAAAGCTACTCCCATCCATGTACCAGATCAACTCACTGATGGGGAGAGCATAGTCCTGCAGGTAGGGGTGCACCTGGGTCACTTCGGCCATGATCTCTTGGCAGTCATGTAGAGGGGCCTCCAGATCTGGGGTTGGCAGCAGGGAGGCTGGGTTCAAGGAGGCTGATTCTGAAAAGATGATCCTAGGGGAGTCTAGCAGGAGCCCCTGGTATTGATTTAGTTGGGCATTTTTTATCCATCTACCTGGGGGGTGTTTCAAGACACCATCAATGGTGTGAGGTGTTACCATCTTCAAGTGCTGATGGAAGGTGAGCTTTCAGCATCCTTTACCATCAAGGTGACTGCTGTTATAATTTGCAAACATGGGGTCCAACCTGCCACAACCAGGTCTAGCCTTTTGGACAAGTAGACTACCTGGTGCATCAACACTCCCTTTGCTATTCCCTTCCTCTCATCTACAAAGAGGTTGAAGGGCTTCAAGGGGTCTGGTAGCACCAGTGCTGGGACCTCTAGGAGAGCTGTCTTAAGTCCTTCAAATGCTTTCTGTTGTTCAGTCCCCCAGACCCAGGGGGTTTTTTCCTTAGTGGCCTCATACCAGGGTTTAGTCCACTCCACATACCCTAAGATCCACAAGCTGCAATAGCCAGTGGTTCTTAGAAATTCTTGGACTTCTCGGGCCAAGGTGGGGACCAGGAGTCTTAGGATGGTCTACTTCATGGCCTCTGTCAAGCACCTAGTTTCTTCCTTTAGTTTGTACCCTAGGTAGGTCACAGTCTGCATGCATATCTGTGCTTTTCTTGCACTGGCCCTATAGTCAAGTCACCCAAGTTCCTGGAGGAGATCCTCCATTGCCCTTCAGCACTCAATCTCAGAGGGGGCTGCTAGTAACAAGTTATCAACATATTGCAGTAGAGTGACAGAGCTGTGGTTCTACCAGAAGGTGTCCAAGTCCTCACTCAAAGCTTCATTGAAAAGGATGGGGGAGTTCTTGAAGCCTTGTGGTAGCCTGGTCCAAGTAAGCTGCCCAGGGATTCCCACATCTTCATCTTGACACTCAAAGGCAAAGATGAGTTTGCTGCTGGGTGTCAAGGCTATGCTAAAGAAAGCATCCTTCAAATCTAGGGTGGTGTACCAAACATGTGCCAGGGGCAGATGACTTAGCAGGGTATAGGGATTGGGGACAGTGGAGTGGATGTCTACAACATTCTCATTCACCTTTCTCAGATCCTGGATTGACCTATAGTCTTTTCCCCCTGGCTTTCTGAGGGGAAGGAACAGGGTGTTCTGAGCTGAGTGGCAGTACTGCAATATCCCCGCCTACTGGAGTTGACAAATGTGTGGCGCAATCCGTCTATGCGCCTCGGTAGACATCAGGTGCTGCTGGACCTGGACTGGGTGTGCAGTGGTCTTAAGTTCCACAATCATTGGGGGTCAGTGTGCTGCTATCCCTACTCCTACTTCTGCCCATGCCTGTGGGAAGGTCTCTACCCAATAGTTCACCTTGGAGGGTCACTTAGCCTGAAAGAGGAGTTCCCCAGGAGAAAACAGGTGAAATTCATCTGCAATAGACATGGTCAAAATGTGGAGGGGTTGACCATGGCCATGCGTGACCTTGATGCCATCTGACTCAAAGTGAATGTGGGCCTGCACTTTAGTTAGTAAGTCCCCTCCCAAAAGAGGGGCTGGAAATTTGGGGATGACCAGGAAAGAATGGTTTACCTGGTGTCGACCCAGAACCACCTGTCACTTGCTAGTCCAATGATAGGCTTTGGATCCAGTGGCTCCTTGAACTAGACTAATCCTCTGGGACAAGGGCCCGGTGGGCTTATTGAAAACTGAATACTGCGCTCTGATATCTACCATAAGTCCCACTGGTTTCCCTTCCACAAATATGGTTACCCAAGACTCAGGTAGGGGTTTGGACCCCCATTTCCCCTAGTTGCTGTCCGACCCTGCCAGAAGGACTCAGGCATCACCACCCTTACTATCTCCTAGCCTCTCTCACCCCTGTAGTTTGGGACATTCCCACCTCCAATGCCCATGCTCCTTGCAGTACGTGCACTGTACTCAATCCAGCTTTGCCTGATCATGCCGAGGGTAGATAGGGCCACTCCTCCCAAAACTTTGTCCCCCATCCCTCTTACCTCAGCCAACAATGTCTTTGCCATTTCTCTCTTTTCTCCTGCTCTCCTTATCCTGGTGCTCTCTATCTTCCTTTCTCATTATTTCCTGTAATTCCTGGTTCTTTTTCCTAATTCTGTCCTCTCCTCGGGGATCTCTTGAGTATTGAACACACGTTCCACTACCTTTATAAGATCCCAAATAGTCATTCCTCCTAGTCCCTCTTGTTTATAGAGCTTTTTCCTAATATATGGGGCAGCCTGATTTATAAAACACATGATAACAGTGGATTGATTTTCCTCTGCCATAGGATCTCAAGGGGTATATTGTCTAAATGCATCATAAAATCATTCAAGGAAAATGGCCGGGCTTTCATTTTCCCCTTGCATCACAGCTTTTACCTTAGCCAAATTGGTAGGGTGGCGAGCTGCCCTTCAGAGACCGGCCATAAGAGTCTGGCGGTAGACTTGGAGATGCTCCCTATCTGCAGGCTTCCCAAAATTCCACTCAGGTCTGTTCAAGGGGAAGTGATCATCAATCAGGTTTGGTAGGGTGGTAGGTCTTCCATTGTCCCCAAGGACATTCTTCCTTGCTTCCATGAGGATTTGCTCACACTCTTCTGTTGTGAATAGAGTTCTGAGGAGCTGCTGACATTCATCCCAGGTGGGACTGTGGGTATGCAAAATGGACTCAAACAAATCAGTTAAACTCCTGGGGTTCTCAGAGAAAGGGGGGTTCTGGACCTTCCAGTTATACAAATAACTGGAGGAGAAGGGTCAACACTGATAGGTGCATTCCCCTCCTTCTTCTCCCCTGAAGAAGACCCAGACAGGTAAAATAGGGGCTCCCATTGAAGATGATGAGGGTTCCTCATCATTGTTCTCCTCCGGTGTCTCTGAGGACATAGTGCCCCTGAGGGCCTAGGTCAGGGTGCTGACAGGGAAGTGGAAGAATCAGCACCCTGCAGTAGGACCTGGGACTGCATTGGGGCATAAGGTGGAGGATTCTCCTCCAAATCCAGATCCAAGAGAGATGGGTAGTGTCCAGACCCTTCTTGGAGGACTGGTTTCTCAGGTTTCTCAGGGGAAGGTGCAGGAGTCTCAGGAGAGGCTGGGGGTGGTGATGGCCCCTGGGTAGTCACTGCCAGAACTTTGGCTGGGGTTTTGGCAGTTTGTGGAGTAGAGGGCTAAGCCAGAATGGGGGATCTTCCACCAGGGCCTGCCGTATTAATATGTAGGGGTACTGGTTGGGGTACCCCTGCAAACCAGGCCTATTAATGATATCCCAGACTCTTTTGATGACTTCTAAAGGGAAGGTGCCCTCAGTTGGCCAGCTGACATTGAAGGTTGGCCACTTCATGGAGCAGAGTGTAGCAAACTTACCTTTCTTTAGGTGTTCTACACCAAAGTTCCATGCTTTGGCATGGACCTCTGAGAAGTGACTCAGGAGGAAAGTCTTAGGAGTTACCTGAGCCTGTCCCATAAAAATGAGGAGAAAAGGACCAAGCAGACTGAAAAGAATGAGGGAAACAATACCTACGGTAAAGCAAATTTTCACAGGAGGTCTCTAACATCCACCAGTGAGTCAACCACACCAATCTCACAGGCACAATGCCCTTCTCATTAAATCTACCAAATTCAGATAAAAGATCTTTACCAAATAGCCTCTCAAATGTCCACTGGGGATGTCAATGCAACTCCTGATTCTTGGTGACATCTCCCACGATTTCCAAAGTGGAACCTCCATGGTCACTTGCAACCCTTTCCTTCCACCAAATGAATTCTCAACCAAACTCAAATGGGGATCTGTGTACCACCAAATGAATGTGGCCAATACTCCTTCAGGGGCAAATCTCCTTAGAAATCTTGGTACAGTGGACTGTTGTCACTCCTAAGGTGGAGTTGGATGAGCCTATTCCAGACAATCCCCCAAATATTGGGGTCCAATATTGACCAATCCCAAGAGAGTCAAAGTGCACACACAATAATGCAAGTCACACAACAAGGTTTTATTTAAAGCAAGCTGGAGCAGGGACCAAAATCAGCCTCTCAGACCACTAAAATGGCTGAGTGGGGAGCAGCCCCAAGGGGTGAGAAAGCACTCTATTTAACAGATTTTCAAGCATTCACATACAAAGACCTGTACATTATTGGTTAACATTTGAACAGCTAATTATATATCCTCTTTTGGTTGGGTCCTGACAATTTATTTGAATCTCATTGGGTCACGCCAAAACTGAACATTCCTGGAGGAAGAAGGGAGGAGGGAAGGGGTGCACTATGCAGGAGATGAGTCGGGTTTAGACCCCCCCATCCTTGATAGATAAGGTTTCTGGGCAGCTGCACATTCCTCAGACAGATATTTCTTAAGAGCCTTGATAAGCCCCAGGGGGCCAGCAAGTCCTGTTTGTCCTGTATTGGCTCTTGAGTATTAGCACCTGCCTGTATCCTGGTGGTTAATATAGTTTCTCATTCCTTAGTGTTTGCATGGCCTTTCCTGTGGGGATGGTTTACAGACCAGTTCACAAAATGGCTTGTTCATACAATATGGCTGCACAGATGTCACCTTGTTCTCAACACTTTCATACTAACAACCTGAGCATATTCTAATACCCACAGAGTCCTGCCTCTTTTCATGCTGTGTCCTCCATGGATCACTGATATAATTATCTGCTCAGGGATCAGCTATAACTGGTTTCCTCCTTAAGTAAGGTGGGATATTTCTTTCCCTCAGGACAAACCCCTAGATTGTGGGTCTTGAGATGCAAAAAAGGTTATTTGCAAGATTGTTGTGAAAAGGAGAATGAAGAATTCCTTGGTCATTGATTGGCTTTGTCTAGGGTTGCTTCTCTGCATAGAACTTCACAGACACTGAACCTCAGGTGATCAAGTCATGTACCTTAAAGGAGCTCTTCCTGTGCTGATGATATAGCCCATCCCATTGGGTGCTAGCTTTGTAAGCAGAAAGACCGAGGTTCAAACACCCAACACAGAAGGATGGGGAAAAAAAAAAAAACAAGAAAAAACACTTCTGAGGAAGCCAATCTTCTGTGCTCTAAACCTTTTTTTCTCCTCTGTTATTCAAGGGAATTGACACTGTTCAAGAACTACAAGTTTCACCTGCAACCAATTTCCATTGACACCTTTCAGATGGGATCTGCACTCAAAGGGATTAGTGCATCTCCAGTCACCTGCATTGCTTAAGAATACATTTTCCTTCACATTTGTCAAACTCATTAGTTCAGACTTTACATCTCACTCATGCATATGCTATGCCCATCTTTTTTCCACAACATCTACAGATAGGCATTGGGCACCAGGTTGCAGTGGCAGGAAATTCAAAATGACACCTCACTGGCCCTTGGCAATATCAAGACTTTTTGGACCCAATTCCACACTACCAATAAAGGGGCCTTCCACACGTGAGCACTTTCCATGAGCACCACAATGTCAACTGGAATACCAACATGTGAAGACAAAAGACAGCCACCATGGCCCTGATTTTTCTAGTCAGTTTTAGTTTGTATTGACTTGTTTATGACTTGATGAAAAATAGTAGGATTTGGGGCTGAATCCATGTTAGTTTGTGCTGATAGCATTCAGGAGAAAAGTGGGAATTTACCACCTACTCTCCCACTATCATTGGAGCTGCAGTGTCAAAAGGAATGGAACACTTGCATAGACTCTTGTTTATTTTGATGGATGTCCTCAATAGATGCACTGTAGAAGTGGGCAAAGCATATGTTGTTCTCATGTTTACCACAGAATTGGGAATTATTTGGTTGTGCTTTGTAGGGTAAGGGAGAAACAAAAACATTCATTGCAAGAACTCACATTGAAAGAAGGAAACCAGAGACATTAGGCATGTGGCAGGCTTGGTGGTAGGTAGAAACAAGTCAAGTAATAAAAAGCATTTGACAATTTGCAAATGTCTGTTGTACAAGTTTCCTGCTCAGTAAGTCCGATCCCACATTTGGATATTCTTAAACCACTCCTGTTTTTATATTCTGGTTTTGCTCAAGTTGCCAATGTTGGGTCTTCAATTTGCCTTGTAGTAGAGATGTTTCAGATTACATTTGTGATATTGTGGAGCACTCAAACTGGGTTCCATGCTGCATATTCCAAATTCAACTCATTTAAATTGTAGTTCATGGGTATAAGTGCTGTGTATTAAAGAAGTCTTTTCTCATGGTACTTGTGCCAGAAAAACTATGAATCAGCTTACATGTACTCAGCTGTCACTTGAAAGCAACAAGAAAGAGCAATGAAATTGCAAGGGTTTTGAGTTCCTTGCAAGGGGAATTAGGTTTTGTAATGATGGTTGCTTACAGAATAAACTGGCATGTACTTCTTTCTCTATTATTAGAGTATGTTGAACCTGAAGATGTGTTGTGGAATTTGAGGGTAGACCATGATGGCTGAATAGTTTTGGAATATCTCTTTATTGAAGTAGGCTTTGAGCACAAACACCCTCCTGCTTTTGGTGCCAAAAAAATGTCTTTGCTCTCCCTCTTTGAATATTCATCTTGGAAGCTTTTCATCATAGCACTTTCAGCACAGTTCATGTTCCAGTCTGGAGTTATGCCATATGATTCTGTGTTTCTCATCCATCAGCAGGCTCTTGTATCATCCACTGACTTGAAGGTGGAATACTCCTGGGACTGCTAAGGGGACTGGTGGAAAATTTCCATAGGGCCTTGTGCCAGGCAGGAACTAGTCTGGTCAAGAGGATTAATACATGTGTGAACACAGATAGGCCAGGCATTTCTGCATCTTGAGGTGAGTGTAGGTGGCCCTGGAATTTCTCAGCAGGTAAATTTCTGAGTGCAGCCTAGGTGTAAGGCCACAGTCAAGAAGGTGTGGCCCTGCAGGTTTAGTGAACACAGAATATCTCTACTGGCATGTCAGCACCACCCTATCCTCCATCCAACATGCTGACTGAATGACTCCCACTTCTCCATATTAGCCTTCAAAGAGATACCCACCTTCACTTAGAAGACACAATTCTATGGTTCCAGCTCTCATCTGGCTGAATTTTCTAGAAAAAAAGGAGCAATCAGCAAGATTGGGTGTGAAGTGTCCCAATTCAATGATCACCTCAGGCACCATGCTCACTGCATGCTCCACTGCCCTGAGCTCTCACCAGCCATCACTCAGTGTTGTTGCTAAGGCCCTAGAATACTTTCTTGACTAGGATATTTTGGGTGTGCCCAGTGATGGAGGAGCAGGTTCAGAAGGAAATAGCGCTGGAGCCAGTGCTCAGCTTGGTGATCCATATGTCGCCAAGAACACCTCCACCCAACCAGGCCCACTGGAGATGGTGGGGGATAATTGCCTGCTGTTTTGATGCCTGGTGTGGCCAAAGGAGTGCAGCAACACCTCGTGGACCTGAAGTTTAGTGTGAACTGTCAGAATTCAGATGAGTTCCCTGTCTTGCCTGGTCCTAGAGTGATCCAGGGACCACGGGGCTGTGCTTTCCTGGTCGAAGAGGTTAGAAACACATTTTGGAAAACCTCAGTTCCCTGTCACTCATTCCCTTCTTCTTTCCTCTGACCATCACTAGTGAGCAGGTGCTTGTTTTCAATCTTGGTCTGAAGTGGCCAAGAGCAGAAGCTTCTCTGGTTGCCATGGAAACCATGATGCCATCATTCTATCAGGCTTTTTTTCTTTGACCTCAGGTGGAATCTGTGGTGTGGGCACAGGTCACAGGAGTCACTCTTCAAACTCTGGGTTGCCCAAAGCTCAGAAAAACCCTCTGGGTTGAGAAACCGAGTATGTTCTCATACCAGAGCCTGGAATCCCCAAGTCCTTCACACTTGACATGCTTGATGACTGCCCCTTCCACTTTGATTAGAAGAGCTCTCCCTTCTTTTGCTCTCATGTCACAGGAGCTTTCATAACCAGCTGAGGCATTCTTCTGAGTGGAATTGAATGCAACTGAATAATTGAGAGAACAGGGATATGAATTTCTGCCACTTACCTCATTGTAATCATTCTTGATGGAAATAGCTGCAAATGTAACATTCTGATGATTGAAATTGGATGAGGAATGCTTCCTTTCTGCCAGCAAATATTGGTCCTGGTAACCCAGACCCTGAGAGTGATCACCACTTGCCTTTGCTTGTTTATATTTCCTGACATCATCTGGCTAAGCTGCTGAGGCATTTTCTCAGTGAGTGAAGCAGGACTTTCCCAGAAGAAACAACTTTCTTTACCTCACACATACCTGATAATGTAGGCAAGATTCAGCAACTGCACTGGCTTGTGCATTTTGCACAGCACTCTGCTGGTTAGAATTTTTCAAAGTAAAATGGGAAAAGGAAAAGAAAGGAAAAAAAAAAGATTGAGGAATGTGTCATTAAATTGTGAATGTAATACTAGGGATTTAATAGTGAAAGATTCCCAAAATTTCCTTTCATACTAACAACCTGAGCATGTTCTAATTCCCACATATGCCTGCCTCTTCTCATGCCCTGGCCTCCATGGATCACTGATACAATTTTCTGTTCAGGGATCAGCTACAACCATCTTCCTCCTTAAGTAAAGATGGGATAGTTCTTTCCCTCAGGACACACCACTTGAATGTGGATCTTGACTGCAGAAAAGGTTATTTGCAACATTGTTGTGCAAAGAAGAATTAAGAATTATTTAGACATGTTTTGGCTTTTTTTAGTGTTACTTCAATGCATATAATTTCACAGTCAGACATATAGAGGTTCAAATCATGTACCTTAATAGAGCTGTTCCTTTGCTGATGATTCAGCCCATCTCATAGTGTGATTGCCTCACATGTGGAAGGACTGGGGTTTGAATTCCCAGCACCAAAGAATTGGGGGGGAGAAGAAAAAACCCTTCTGAGCATTCAAATCTTTCATCCTCTCAACTTTTTATTTCTCCTTTTTTAATCAAGTGAATCAACTGAATCAACACTGTTGAAAATGTACCAGTTTCACATGCAAGCAAGTTCCATTGACACCTTTCAGCAGGGAGCTATGCTCAAAGGGAGTAGTGCTTCCACAGTCACCTGCATTTCTTAAGAGTATGTATTTCTTGACATCATTCAACTCTTATTAGTTCATAGGTTACATTACTCTCATGAGTATAATCATGTGGATATTTCTTCAGCAACTTCTTCATCTAGGCAATGTGGACCAGGTTGCACAGGCAGGAAATTCAAAATCACAACCCCACTGGTCAATGGCAGTTTTGAGTTCTTGGACACATTCCCATACTCTGCCAATGGAAGGAACTTCCACACTTGAGCACATTCCATTTGAACCACAAAGTCAACTGGAAAAACAACAGGTGAGGACAAAAGACAGTTGCCCTGGGACCTGGGATTTCCTAGTCAGTTTTGCTTTGCATTGGTTTGCATTTGACTGATGAGAAATGGTAGGATTTGGGGATGAATCCATGTTAGTTTCTGTTGATAGCATTCAGGAGAGATGGAGAATTTACAACTTACGCTCCCAGTATCATTGGAGCTCCAGCATCAAGAGGAAGAATCATTTGTATAAACTCTTGTTAATTTTGAAGGATGCCCTCAAGAGATGTACTGTAGAAGTGGGTAAAGCATATGATGTTCTTATGTTTACTATGGATCTGGGAATTATTGGATTGTGCTTTGTAAGGTTAGGGAAGACACAAGAACACTTTTTGCAAGAACTTACACCAAAAGAAGGAAACCAGATATTAGGCATGTTGCAAGTTGGTGGTTAGTAGAAGCAAGTCAAGAAATAAAAAGGATTTGACAATTTGTCAATGATTGAGGTATGCTTTTTCTGCTCAGTAAGTCCTATCCCACATTTGAAAATTCTTGAATCCCTCCTGTTTTGATATTCAGGTTTTATCTATGTTGGGTCTTCACTTTTGCATTTTAGTGGGTGGTAGCTGCAGTGCAGGTGACATTTCTCAGGAGCCATTCCTCAAACTCTTGTTGTCCAAGACTCAGAAAAACCCTCTGGGGAGAGTAACCAAGTGCATTTTCCAACAGAGAATGGAATCCTCAAGCTCTTCACACCCTACATGCCTAATGCCTGCCCCTTCCTCTTTGATTAGAGTAGGTCTTCCATACTTTGCACTCATGTCACAAGAGCACTGGTAACCAAGTGAGACATTTTTCTAAGTGGGACTGTATGCAACTGAATAATTGAGGGATCATTAATATGAATTTCAGCCACTTATCTCACTGTAATAAATCTTGAGAGTAAAAACTGCAAACATAACAAGTGGAAGATTGAAATTGGATGAGGAAGGTTTTCTTTCTGACAACAAATATTGGTCCTGGGACCCCATACCGCATGAACCATCACCACTTGCCTTTGACTTTTATATTTCCTGACATTGTCTGGCTAAGTTGCTAAAGCATTCCCTCATTGAAGGAAACTGGCCTTTCCCAGGAGAAACACCTTCCTCTACCTCACCCATACCTGAGATAATAGGCAAGATCCAGCATCTGCACTGGCTTGTGCACTTTGCACAGCGCTCTTCTGGTTAGAAATTTTCAAAGGTAAATGTCCAAAGGAAAAATAAGAAAAAAAGATCAAGGAAGATGTCAGGAGACTCTGAATATAATAGCTGGGGATGCAATGTTGAATGATCCCAAAATCTCCTTTCATACTAACCACCTGGGCAAATTCAAATTCCCACATAGGCCTGCCTCTCCTCATGCCCTGGCCTCCATGGATCAGTGATATATCTTTCTGCTTAGGATCACCTACAAACTGTTTTCTTTTTATGAGAAGATGCAATAAACCTGGGGAGCACAAATTTTCAGGGCATATTATCTTCTACCAGGCATCAAAATAAGAGATGAATGTTACAACATTTCAAAGATGAATGTTTTAAAAGGAACGATCTAAGGAAAATCTATGGGGCAGTAAAATACAGGGGTTTTTGAGATGAACTCAACTTAAGGGAAGTGACACTATAAAAATTGTCTTCATTACAGGTCTCCCAAGTGTACAAAGATATTTCTTCAGTCTCAAACTATTATAGCAAAAGAGCAGGGAGGAACTGTGTGATATTTTGTTAAGCAAAGATAATTACTGACAGTATCTCAACCTGCAAAGGATAAGAATGATCGTGCCAATTCTTGGACCTCTCCTGTGGTTTGCAAGGGGAAGCTGTTTACAATTATGCTAATTTGTCTGTTCTGGCACAAGACCTCTTAGGAAAGCCTTCCTTACTCCACAAAAGTTACAAACAAACACTTAAACTCAAGCAAATAGATATTTGGAAGCTCAGCACTGAATGATGGCTCTTCAAATACAGAATGCACCTCATCATCAGGGATATAAAGGAATAACATCTCTGCTTAAACAAAAAGATAAAAACCCAAAATGGGTAAATCCTGAATTTCCAAAGCAGACAATTTTAAAGTTTAACTAAAGGTGTGATAGTAGTTATGTACCAGGAAAATCAGAATATAAGCATTTCCAAAATGCAAAAGACTCTTTTAATGGAATTTTATATCCATCACAAACATATCATAAACTCAATGTCTCTGATTTCACTCTTTAATGAGAGTTTTTTCAAAAAGCATTTTTTAAAAACATTACTTAACCTGCAAACCATTATTAAAAAATTCCCCAAACCATTGCACGAAGGTGAAAGTGTCACTTCCTTCTACCAAATCTACACAGAATGACTTCCCAACTTCAGGAAATCAAAAAGGGTTTGTAAAAATGCTTCATTTGAATTGAGACTTGATCTCCAAAGATAGAGAAAATCCAGGTTCTAAATACCCACTCTGAATCCTGTCTGACATCATTAGAATCTTCAATATGTATTCAGCACAAATACACTCAAGTTCTTAAAGGAATAATATTTGCCTGATGCACAGTGCAATCTGCTAATAAAATACAAGGTAAAAGCACCTCTCATGTCATCACCTCTAGGTTTCTCAGCTGACATATAGAATGATGTGGAACTGACCCAGGTGTACATGTTCAAGTCATTTGCAGAGAGCCTGAGATAGTGTTCCATATATCCACTAATTCCCAAACACTACTGCAGTTGATATTTTGAATTTTATACCCTTAAATACAGGTGAGCACCTTTCTTCTTCAAGAACTTACTGATTAAGTGCCACCTTCAGCATTTTCCTTAGTATCATATAATTTATCATATGAGATAGTTATCTCATCTCCAGGAATGCCTACTCTTAGGCAGTCCAGGTCAAAGGGGGAGCACTGCTGATTCCTACCACAGTGTCATGCTGACAACTCTCATTGGAATAAAAAAGTGCTATTCAAACCTGTGTTCAATTCACTGGATTAAATAGAGGAGAAAATATTTAGGAATTAGTGGGTTGGCATTATCTAAAGTGGCTGAGTATAGTAGGTGACTGGGTCCTCCTCTGGTTGGACTCTGTAAAATGCTGGGCTGGAAAACCAACCTAATGATAAAAAAACACATTGAAATGAAATTTTAAATTCACATTAAAAATAATACTCTTAGAATATTAAGTTTTTTGCAAGGACCCACAGTCTCCAACTGTTGGTGTCATGTCCCAAATAATTACCTCTGTCTATATAAGGCAGCAAGTGGTTGCAGCTGAACACCAAACAGTCAATTTTCCCAGTGTTCTGTGGTGGCCTGGGACAAAGGAGAGACAGGCACATGTGGGAAACCTTATGTACTCAGGACATTATTATGTAAGGAGATTTGTGGGTTCAGGCAAACCTGAACCCCAAGGCTGTCCAACCACACTCAACTCCTATGTCCCTCACTGCCTCCTCTTCCTGGAATTTTTCTTTCAAAATTTCTAAACAACTGATATCTTGGCAAAACAAGCAACTCAGTGGAGGTGATGAATCTTTCCAATTATTTCAGGCTTGGGGAGACAGAGGAAGAATTTTCTCCAAGGCAAGGGCAGTTTTCCTAAATTACAGAAGGCTTGATCAACTTAGCAAACATGTCTGTAAATATAAATATGCAAAGGAAAACAGTGATGGCTCACTGCTTCAGTGACCCCAGATACAATATGTGGTGGAAAATAAAAAATATAAAGCAACCCCTCATTTTCATACTCCCTGTTGTTGTGCTTGTAGCAAATCTTCTCAAGAATTATTGAACTGAGCTTAGGTATAGAAAGTTATTTCCATTGAGCTGGCCATTATTCAAAATTCTGCTACCTCGCTTTTGATACTTCTAGAAGAAATGTGTAATTTTTTTTTTTACCAGTGATTCTGTGAAATGAGAGTAAAAGAAGAGGCAGTTAAGAAATTCAGAGGGCTGGTATCCAGCAACTTGGGATTGAATAGCAAAGAGATTGCAGTATCAGGCTGGAGAGTCCAGTTTTGTTCTTAACCAAGTGCCTGTTTCTGGGTCCAAGTGAGTAGCTGGTGTGACATCCTGGCTGCTCTGAAGAAATCACCTGACATCAGAGAAAGTCAAAATGAAGTTCAAAGACATCACAGTTCCCATGGTAACCAGAAACATTTCTTCTGGCTGGTTAAGACAATGTTTCAGGTCAAGTCATGGCTAAGCAGTGATGTTAGGAGGGAAGAGAAAGAGACCAAGACTTGGAGCCCACTGTTTTCAGTAAATACGATTCAAACTTCTTCACCCAGGACTGAGAAACCAGGTTATGTTGGAGACACAACACTAGGGGCCTATGGGTGATCCTGTTCTGTCCAGAGAAGTGATGCCACTGAAGCCTGACAGCCTGCACCACCATGCAGACATACTAGATGGCAATCTTGGTCCCACCAGGAATCTTTTTTGCATGGCCACTCATGTACTGCTGCAGGCAATTTTCCACCAGCAAGGGTAATGAACCTGGGAAGCATGGATGGGTTCAGGAGAGTGCGAGGATCACTCAGCCTAATGCAGGACCCAGGGCATTGCCATCCAAATCTTTCTTCCTGGACTGAGCTCCCTCAGGATTTTGCCCACTCAGGTAACTGCCCTAAGGCCTTAACAGGGAAATGAAATGATGACTGTTGATAGCTGATTGCTGGGAATCATTCAGTGCAGCTCGGTGGATTTGGTGATGTAAGAATTGGGAATCATTCACAAAATTTGATCAGGTTCCCCTAATATCTCTTGAATGTCCAAACACATGAGAGCTAGAACCTGTGAAATTTTACATGTAAGTGTAAAGTGGTGATTCCTGAGATGCCTTGTGAGGAGAGGAGGGAGTGAATCACTTAGCATGTGTGTTGGAGGTCTAGAAGAAACTAGCATGGTGGGGAGATATATTGTACACTCACCAGCTGCCAGGCCCAACTTACTTTGCTGCTGGTCCATAAGTAGACTACTGTCTAAAATTCTCTTGTTATCAGTTTTCAAGGGGCCCTTGAACTTATCTTTTAAGGACAGGTATCTGGCCAATGTGTCTTTACATAAGTGTTCAAACTCTTGCACTCACTACTGTCAGTCTGATACAATGCCATCTTTGACAATGCCATGGGTCTTTTTAGCAGCCCCTGGAGGATGAAGGCTACAGTCTAGTTCCCTATAAACAAGCACAAATATGCTCCTATAAAGTGAATGTGATGGATGAACCCATGGCCTGATACTGACACGAGGAGCACAATTTTCCAGAGCATATCATCTTCTAACATGCATGATGATGAAAAAGAGGAATGTTATAAAGTTTCAAAGCTGAATATATAAAATGTGATAAGCTAAGGACATTCTGGGGATCAGTAAATCACAAGGGTGTAGGAGATAATAACAAACCAGTAAAGGGACACTATAAGAATTGTCATTTTTAAAGGTCTCCCAAAATGTACAAGGACATTTCTTCTGCTTCAAACTATTATAGCAATACATCAGCAAGAAACTGCGACATCATTCTGTAAGCAAAGATAATTACTGACAATAACTCAGCTTCCATAGAATAAAAATTGTCTCGCCAATTCTTGGACCTATTCTGAGGCTTGCAAGGGACAGTTGTATGCATTTATGCTGATTTGACTTTTCTAGCACAACTGCTCTGAGGAAAGGCTTTCCTTACTCCACAGCACTTACACAAAAGCACTAATCATAAGCAAGGAGATATTTGGAAGTTCAGCACTGAAAGATGACTTGAACTAAAGAGTGCACTTCAACACTGAGATATAAAGAAAAAATAATACCAAAATACAGAATGAAAACTCAAGATGGGAAAATACTAAATTTCCAAAGCAAACAATTATAAAGTGTAACTAAAGATGTGATAGAAGTTACCTATCCCAAAAAGCAAAATCTAAAGTATTTCCAAAGCACAAAATCATTTTTAGTCGAATTTTCTCATATCTACTAAAAAGAGATACAAACACTATATCTTTGATGTTATTCTTTTAATTTGAGTTTTTCCAAATGTGTTTTTTTCTTCATTTCTTACCCTGGAAAGCACAATCAAAAAATTCCCATAACGATTGCAATGATGAGATTACCACATCCTTCAAACCAATCTACAAATCGTGGCTTCCTAATAATCAGGAAATCAAGAAACATCTATAAAAATGCTTCATTTGAATTGAGGCTGGATCTCCAATGGTACATGGAAAACAATTTTTGAATACCCACTTTGTGTCCTGACTGACATTAGCAGAAAATAAAATGTGTATTCAGTACCATCACACTCTATTTCTCAAAGGAATAATACCTGCCCAATGCACAGCAAAACAGGCAGAAAAAATACAGTGCCAAAGCAACTCTCTTTTGTCATCACCTCTAGGTTTCTCAGTTGATATTGAGGTTGACATGGAACTGGTCCAGTTGTACAATTCCAATTCACTTGCAGAGAATCTGGGATTTTGCCCCAGAAATCCACTAATTTCCAAACACTACTGCAGTTGATATTTTGAATTTCATGCAACCTGTAGGTGAGCACCTTTCTTCTTCAAGAAATTGCTAATTAAATCCCAACTTCATCATTTTCATCATTATCATATAACTTATCAATTCCTGAGAGTTATCTCATCTCCAGGGTTGCCTTCTCAGGCATTCCAGGTAACAGGGGCAGCACTGATGATGCCTACTATAGTGTCATGCTGAAAACTCAATAGAATGAACTTTCACTTAAAATGCTACTTTTCTAACTGTGTTCTTTTCATTTGATTCAACAGAGAAGAAAATGTTGATTAATTGGATGGTTCACATTATCTGAAATGACTGAGTATCCTAGGTAACTGAATCCACTTCCAGATGAACTCTATGAAATGCTGTGCTGTAGTAGCAAACAAAGGTTATACCAAATTCATTTCATTAATTTTTAAATTTACACCAAAATTAATCTTCACAAAATCATTAGTTTTTTACATAGACCACTAGTGTTCAAGGGTTGGTCTCATGGCAGAAAGATTTATTACTTTCTACTTAAAGAAGCTGAATATTGAGCAGACAATATTCCCAGTGGTCTGTGATAGCTTGGGGCAAAGGAGACAGATGTGGGTAAACTTATGTGCTCAGGACTCTATTATCTAAGGAGATTATGAAGTTCATGCAAACCTGAACCCCAAGCCTTTACAACCACAATCAACTCTGATGTGTCCATCATTGCCTACTGCTTCTGGAATTTTTCTTTCAAAATTTCTAAACAGAAGATATCTGGGCAAAACAAATGGTCCATTGGAGATGATGGATCTTTCCAATGATTTCAGGTATGGGGGAGGTTGAGGAAGAATATTCCCCAGGGCAAAGACAATATTCCTAAATAAAGAAAAGCATAATCAGCATAGCAAGACATGTCTGTAAATATAAATATGCAAAGTGAAGCAGTGATGGCTCACTGCATTAGTGACCTTAGGTACAATATGTGATGGAAAATAAAAAATATAAAGCAACTCCTAATTTTTATACTCCCTGGGTTTGTGCTTGCAGCAAATCTTTTCAAGAATTATTGCACTGAGCTTAAGTAAAGAAAGTTACTTCCATTGAACTGGCCATCATTCAAAATTCTGCTACACTGCTTTTGAAGCTTCTCATAAAAAATTCCTAATTTTTTTATGTGTGATACTGTGTAATGAGAGTAAAAGAGGAGAAGCTAATATATTCACAATCAAGAGGGCTGGCATTCAGCTACTTGGGATTGAATGATGAGGAGGTTCCCATGTGAGGTAGGAGAGTGCAATTGGTTCTACCCCAGGGGGAGTTTCTGGGCCTGGGGCAGCATGGTTCCAAATGAGTTTCTGCTATGACATCATGGCTGCTCTTTAGATACCACCTGACATTACAGAAAGGTAGAATGCACCACAATGACATCACTGTTCCCAAGGCAACCAAAATGCATTCACTCCTGACTGGTTGAGGCAATTATTCAAGTCAAGCATGGAATCAGCAGTGATGGTAACAAGGAAGAAGGGGGTGAGTCCTGGACCCTACTATTTTCAACATGTGCGATACTAACTTCTTTTCACAGGAGTTGAGCAGACAGGGTATGTTGCAAGAGCAGACTTATGGGCTTATGGGTGAGCCAGATCCATCCAGGGCAAGTGATGCCGTGTAAGTCTGACAGCGTGCACCAGTAGGCTGTCCCACGAGATGGCACTAAACACGTTTGACCACACCAGGCATTTTTTTGTTTTTGCGGTGCTGTGGATTGAACCCACAGCCTTGTGCTTGCAAGGCAAGCACTCTACCGACTGAGCTATCTCCCCAGCCCCACACTGGGCATTTTTGCCAAGTGGCCACCCATTTACTGCTGCAGGCAATTTTCCCCCAGCATGACTAATGGACCTGGGAAGGACTGATGAGTTCAGGAGGGCTCAAGGATCATTTAGCCTTGCATGGGCATCACTGTCATTGCCCTCCTAATCTGCTCCTCCTTAAATGGGCTCCCTAGTACTTTGTCCATTGAAGTACCTGGTCTAGCACTTTACCAGGTTAAAGGAATGATGGCTATTGACAACTGAGGGTAGGGGCACATCCAGTGAATCTATGTGGGTTCATTGATGTCTGAATTGGGAATCATCTACAAAATCTCATGAAGTTTCCCTCATTTTTCTTGAATATCCAAACACATGAGAGTTGGAACCTGTAAAATTTCACCTGTAAGTGGATGGTGGTTGTTCCTGTGATGTCCTGTGAGAAGAAGAGGGAGTGAATCACTGAACACATGTAATGGAAGCCAGGAAAGAGCAGGCAAGTGAGGAGAGATGTCCTGTGCATTCTCCAAATGACAGACCCTACTTCCTTTGCTACTGGACCACAACTAGTCTTTATTCTGAAATTCTCTTGGTATGAGTTTCCAAGTGGCCCTTGAACTGACCTTTTAAGTACAGAGATATCTGACCAATGTGTCTTTACAGAAGTTTTCAACCTCTTGTTTTTACTAATGCAATTACAATGCAGGGCCCTATCTGACAACAACAAGGGTCTTTTTAGTAGTCCCTGAAGGATGCAGACTACAGACTAGTGTCCCACAAACTGGCAAAAATATGCTCCTATAACATAAAGGTGATGGATGAATCCAGGGACTGCTCCTGACATGATGAGCACAATTTTCCAGAGCATGTCATCTTCTACCAAGGCATCAAAATTAAATAGAGGAATGTTACAAAGTTTCAATGCTGAATATATAAAACAACTGAGCTAAGGACACCCTGTGTGGCAGTAAAACACAGGGGTACTGGGGATAAAACTTCAGGGAAGAAATACTCTAAAGATTGTCTTTGTTAAACCCCAAAGGACATTTTTTCATCTTCAAACTACTATAGCAATACAGCAAGAATGAACTTTGAGATCATTTAAGTGAAGAAAATTACTGAGAATAACTCCACTTGCAAAATACAAGAATGATCTTGACAATTCTTAGAACTATCCTGTGGTTTGCAAGGGGCAGCTGTTTACAGTTATGCTGATTTTGCTTTCCAGGCACAAGACCTCTGAGAAAAGCCTTTCCTTACTCCACAGCAATTACACACAAACACTTAAACTTAAGAAATGAGATATTTGGAAGTTCAACATCGAATGATGACTCTTGAAATAAAGACTGCAATTCAACATCATGAATGTAAAGGAAAAAATCTCTGACATAATACAAAAATAAAAACGACAAAAGGGTAAATGCTGAATTTCCAAAGCAGATGATTTTAAAGCATAACTAAAATGTAATAGTAGCTATGTGCCAGGAAAAATGGAATCTAAGCATTTGCAAAATGCAAAATGTTTTTTACTTGAAAACTCTTATATCCACCAAAAACATGCCACAAACTCATTGTCTCTGATTTTACTTTTTAAATGAGAGTTACAAATGCATTTTTTAACCTTCCTTACAATGCAAAGCACTATCCCAAAATTTTCAGAACCATGGAAAAGATGAGAACAGCACATTTTTCAACCAAATCTAACCAGAATGGTTTCCAAAAATTCAGAAAAACCAAGAAAATCTATAAAAATGCTGAATTTGAATTGAGGATGGATCTCCAATGTTACAGGAAAACCAGATTTTAAATACTGACTGTGTGTCCTGACTGACATCAGAAGAATGTACGATAGGTATTCAGCACCAAGCACACAATTTCTTAAAGGATTAATAACCACCCAATGCACAGCTCTGCAGCCTAAGAAAATACGAGGCCACCATAGCTCTCTTTTGTCAGCAGATCTAGGCTTCTGTGCTGATATTTAGACTGAATTGGACCTAGCCTGGTTGTACAAGTTCAAATCATTTTCTGAGAGCCTGGGATTTTGCCCCAGAAATTCACTAATTCCCAAACATTACTGTGGTTGATATTTTGAATTTCATGCCACTTAATGCAGGCGAGCACCTTTCTTCTTCAAGAACTTGCTGATTGAATACCAACTTCAGCATTTTTATAAATATCATATAATGTATCAGTTCCTGATAGTTGTCTCATCTCCAGGAATGACTACTCATAGGCAATCCAGGTCACGGGGGGAGCACTGCTAATTCCTACCACAGTATCATGCTGACAACTCTCATTATAATAAACTTCCACCTAAAAGTGCTACTTTTCCAACCATGTTCTATTCAATGGATTCAAGACAGAAGAAAAATGTTTAGGAATTAATGGGTTGGCATTCTCTAAAGTGGCTGAATATAGTAAGTGACTGGACCACTTTTGGGTGAAATCTGTGAAATGCTGGGATGGAAAAACCAACCCAAAGTTTAAGAAAACACATTCAAATAAATAATTTTATTCACATTAAAAATAATCATCTTAGAATATTTAGTAGCTTGCAAAGACCCACAGTCTTGAAGTGCTAGTGTCATGGCCAAAAGATTTATCCCTGTCTATCTAAGGAGGTAAGTGGTTGTAACTGAATACTAAGTATACAATTTTCCCAGTGTTCTGTGGTGGCCTGGGACAAAAGAGAGGCAGTCATATGTGTGAAACCTTATGTGATCAGGATGTTATTATATAAGAAAATTTGGGGGTTCAGAAAAACCTGAACCTCAAGACTGTACAACCACAATCAATTCCTGTGTCCCTCACTGCCTTCTTCTCCTGGAATTTTATTTTTTTCAAAATTTCTAAATAGCAGATATCTGGGCAAAACAAGCAGTTCAGTGGATCTTATGGATCTTTCCAATTGTTTCAGGTTCAGGGGACTGAGAAAGGAATTTCTCCAAGGCAGAGTTTTCCTGAATTAGGGAAGGCCTAGTCAAATTAGCAAGACAAGTCTGTAAATATAAATATGCAAATGGAAGCAGTGATGGCTCACTGCTTCAGTGACACCAGGTACAATGTATTTTGAAAAATAAAAAAATAAAGTGACAGCTAATTTCAATAGTCCCTGTGGATGTGATTGCATCAAATCTTTTCAAGAATCATTGCACTGAGTTTAGGTGTAGAAAGTTAATTCCATTGAACTGTCCATCATTTGAATCTTGCTACACTGGTTTTGATGCACCTCAAAGAAATGCCTAAGATTTTTTTTACCTGTGACCCTGTGAAGTGAGAGTAAAATAGGAGACATCTAAGATATTAAAAACCGAGTGGGTTAGCACCCAGAAACTTGTGATTTCAGGGTGAAAATATTCCATTTTCAGGTAGGAGAGTGCAGTTTCCTTCTCTCCTGAGGGGGTGTTTCTGGGTCTGGGACATCATGGATCCAAATAAATGCCTTTTGTGACATTCTGCCTACTCTGCAAATAATGCCTGACAACACAGAATGGCAGAATGCAGGGTGATGACCTCACTGTTTCCATGGCTACCAGAAACCCTTCTCCTCCTGGCTGACTGAGACAATGATTGAACTCAAGCACGGTCTCAGCAGTGATGGTCAGAGAAAGAGGAAATTCCCAGTCCTACAGTCAACTGTTTTCAACAAATGTGATCCTAATTTCTTCACCCAGAATCTTAGCACCCAGTGTCTCTGCAGGCACAGTACTAAGGGGCCATGGGCGATCCAGTTCCTTTCTTGGCAAGTGATGCCACTGAGCCTGACAGCCTGCACCACCATGCAGACCCACTAGATGGCAATGAACATGTTTGTCCTCACCAAGAAACTTTGCCATGTGGCCACTGGTAACCTGCTGCAGTCAATGGGTCCCTGGCAGGACTAGTGCACCTGGGAGGGACAGACAGATTCAGGATGGTGCGTGAATCATTCAACCTAGCACGGGCCCCAGTGGCATTGCACTCCTGATCTGCTTTTCCTGGACTGCACTCCCTCAGGATTTTGCCTAGTCAGGTAGCTGTCCTAGGGCTTTAACAGGCTATGGAATAATGACTCTTGACAGCTGAGTGCAGGGGAGCATTCAGTGCAGCTTTGTGGATTCGGGATTCAGTCATACTAGATTTGGGAAATATCCACAAAATCTGGTTGGGTTCCCCTCATATATCATGAATGTCCAAACACATGAGAGCTGGAACCTGTGAAATTTGACCTGTATGTTGACTTGTGAGGAGAGGAGGGAGTGAATCACTGAGCATGTGTGATGGAGGCCATTAAAGAGCTAGTGTTTGAGGAGAGATGTCTTGTGCACTCTCTACCTGCCAGGTCCCACTTGCTTTCCTACTGTCCACTACTAGGCTGCTGTCTGAAATTCCCTTGGTAACAGTTTTCAAGGGGATCTTGAACTCACCTTTTAGGGGCAGAAATATCTGGCTAATGTGTCTTGACATAAGTGTTCAAACTCTTGCACTCACTGCTTCCAGTCTGATGCAGGCCCCACTGTGACAATACCAAGGGTCTTTTTAGCAGCCCCTGAAGGTTGCAGAATACATCCTAGTGCCCTAGAACCAGGCACAGATATGCTCCTACAAAGTGAATGTGATGGATGAAACCAGGTCCTAAAACTAACATGAGAAGCACAATTTTCCAGAGTATATTATTTTATAGCATGCATCATGGTGAAAAAGAGGAATGTAACAAAGCTTTAAATCAATATGTAAAAAAGGGTTTTGCTAAGGACATTCTGTTGGGTAGTAAAACACAGGGGTGTTGAAGATGAAAATCATCATCAGAAAAGAGCACTACAAAATTGCCATTGTTATGGGTCTCCAATAAGTACAAAGATATTTCTTCTGCTTCCTACTAGTATAGACAGTACAGTAGGAAGGAACTGAAAGATCATTCTGTAAGCAAAGATAATTACTGACAATAATGCAATTTCCAAAGAATATGAATAATTTTGCCAATTCTTGGACCTATTCTGTGACTTGCAAGGGGCAGCTCTTTACACTTATGCTGATTGGCTTTTCTGGCACAATAACTCTAAGGAAAGCCTTTTCTTACTCCACAGCACTTACATAAAAATACTTAAACTTAAGTGAGGAAATATTTGGAAGTTTAGCACTGAATGATGACTCTCAAAATAAAGACTGTTCCTCAACATCAGGGATGTAAGGAAAAAAAATCTCTTCTAAAATATCAAAATGAAATCCCAAAATTTCACAAGCAGACAATTTTAAAGAGTAATTATAGATGTGATAGAAATTTTCTACCATGATACATGTAACATAAAGCATTTTCAAACTACAAAATCCTTTTTTATTAAAATTTTCTTATATCCATAACAATTATGCCACATACCCAATGTCTCTGATATCTTTCTTTAAATGTGTGTTATTCCAAAAGGGTGTGATTTTTTATCATTTCTTACTCTGCAAGGAACAATCAAAAAAATTCCCAGAACCATGGTGCACATGAGAATACCACATATTTTTCCAAAATCTAAATAGCATGACTTCCAAAAATCCATGAAAGCAACCAAAGTCTGTAAAAATTCTTCATTTGAATTGAGGCTGGCTCTTCAATGATACAGGGAAAGCAGTTTTTAAACAATCTCTGTGTATCCTGACTGACACCAGAAGAAACTAAGAAATGTATTCACCACCAATTCACTGAAATTCTTAAAGGAATAATATCTTCTCAATGCACATAACAAGATACTTATAAATGCAGAGCCAAACGGAGCTCCTTCTGACATCACCTCCAGATTTCATTGCTGATACTTAGGCTGATGTGGATCCGGGCCAGTGGTAAATGTGCAATTCATTTGCAGAGAGCCAGGGAGTGTTCCCCAGAAGACTACTACCTCCCAAACACTACTGAAGTTGACATTTTGAATTATGCCATTAAATACCCGTGAGCACCTTTCTTCTTCACAAACTTGCTGATTAAATTCCCACTTCATCATTTTTGTTATTGTCATATAACTTATCTCCTGATCTTTGTCTCATCTTCAGGAATGCCTACTGTAAGGCAAACCAGGTCACAGGGGGAGCACTGCTGATTCCTGCCACATGTCAAGTTGAAAACTCATTCAAATAAACTTTCACGTAAAAGTGCTGCTTTTCTAACCTTGTTTTATTTACTTTATTCAACAAAAGAGAAAATGTTGTGGAATTGGAGGGTTGGCATTATCTAAAAATGCTGACAATGTTAGGTGACTGCTCCTCTTCTGGTCTAACTCTGTAAAATGCTAGACTGGAAAAACAACCCGTGGCAAAAACAAACAAGTTCTAATGAATTTTTTAGTTCACATTAAAAATAATTCTCTTAGTATCCTTAGTTGTATGAAAAGTTCCACTACCATCAAGGGTTGCTTTCATGAGAGAAATATTCATTCCTCTCTATTTAAGGAGGAAAAGAGCTTCAGTCAGATTAGTTGCCCTGCACAGAACAGGACTGCCCATTGGCCCCCAGGTTTGCAACCACAACATACTCTGGTTCCTCTTCTCCTGGGCAGAAAAGTGAGGAATTTATTTGTTGAAAACACTAAATTCTCTTTCTCTACCCACTCCTTGTCCCTCTTACCATCATTGCTGAGTCAGCCACTGTCTTGAATCATTGTCTGCAGGGGCAAGGAGGGGAATTGTTTCTGGTTGCTTTGGGATCCGTGCTGTCATTGTTCTGCATTCTGTTTTCTGTGACATCAGGTAGTATCTGCAGAGCAATCAGGATATCACAGCAGGCATTCATTTGGACCCATGATTCCACAGGCTCAAAAACACCCCCAAGGGTAAGAAACAAAGTGTACTCTCTTAACTGACCCTGGAACCTCCTGGTCTTTCAATACCCAGGTGATGGTTGCCATCCCTTTTGACTTTGAATATCTTAGCTGTCTCCTGTTTACTCTTATTTCACAGGATCACCATTAAGAAACTTAGGCATTTCTTTGGAAAGATTGAATCAAGGGTAGCAGGATTTTAAATGATGGATAGTTTAATAGAATTAACTTTCTAGACCTAGGCTGAGTGCAATGATACTTGAAAACTTTTCTGGAAAAACGACCACCCAGAACATGAAAAGTAAGTTGTCTCATTTTTAAATTTTTTTTATTCTGTCATCACATATTGTATCAGGGGTCACTGATGCAGTGAGACATCACTGATTTCCTTTGGATATTTATACTTACAGACATCATCTGGCTTAGTCAATTAGGCCTTCCCTAATTTAAGAAAATAGACTTTGCCCTAGAGAAACTTTTTCCTCAGCTTCCCCCTTATCTGAAATAATTGGGAAGTCCCATCACCTCAACTGGGCCAGTTGTTTTGCTCAGTTATCTGAGATTTAGAAATTTTGAAAGGAAATTTCAGGAGGAGGAGGCAGTTTGGGGCAAATAGAAGTTGACTGTGTAAAGTGTTTGAATTTAGAATTTCATGAACCCAAACACTCCTTATATAATAAGGTCCTGAACACATAAGGTTTCCCACATGTGCTGTCCTCTGCTTTTCCCCAGGCCACCACAGACCACTGGTAAAATTGTTTTCCCAGTGTTGACCTGCAACCATTTTCCTCCTTAGATAGACAGATTTGATTCTTTCCCAAATGACTCTAACCATTGGTGACAGTGGGACTTTTCAGGCAAATAAGGATTGAGAGAATTATTTTTAATATGAAATTAAAAATTCATTAGAACATGTTTGGTTTTGCCTTGGGTTGGTTTTCCAGTCAAGCACTTCACAGAGTCAGACCAGAAGAGGATCCAGTCATGTACCACAGTCAGGATCTTCAGATAATGCCAATCCACCAGTTCCTCAACATTTGCTCCTCAGTTGGATCAAGTGAATAGAACACAGTTGAAAAAGTACCACTATAAGTGGAAGTTTATTCCAATGAATTTTCAGCATGAAACTGTTGTAGAAATCAGCAGTGCTACCCCATGAACTGGATTACTATGAGTACACATTCCTAGAGTTGAGACAACCATCAGGAGAAAATAGGTTATATGATACCCATGAAAATGCTGGATTGGGGATTTAGTCAGCAAGTTTGTGAAGAAGAAAGGTGCTCACCTGCATTTAATAGCATGATTCAAAATGTCAACTGCAGTAGTGTTTGGGAAGTAGTAGACTTCTGGGGAACACTTCCAGGTTCTCTCAAAATGAATTACTCTTGTATACCTGGGCCTGTTCCATGTCAAAGTAAACATCAGTTGGGAAATCTACAGATGATGACCAAAGAGAGTTGTTTTTGACACTGCACTTACTCAGACTCTTGTGCTGTGAATTGGGAAGATATTATTCCTTTAAGAAATGAATGAAATGGTGCTGAATACATATCTTAGTTTCTGCCGATGTCACTCAGGATGCATAGTGGGTATTTACAAACTGGTTTCCATGTATTATTGGAGAGCCAGTCTCAACTCAAATGAAATATGTTTACAAACTTTTTTTGATTTTGTGGATGCGTGAATCCCATGCTGTGTAGATTTGGGTGAAGGATGTGGTGTACTCATCTTTGCCATGGTCTGGGAACTTCTTGATAATGATTTTCAGGGTAAAGAATGATACAAGAACATCATTTTAAAAGAAGTCATGTTTAAAGAACTAAATCAGTCATTGGGTGTGTGACATGTTTGTGGTGTATAGAAGAATTTCCAATAAAAGAAAGGATTTTGTATTTTGTATATCCCTTAGATTCTGTTTTTGTGGCAGGTAAATTCCATCACATCTTTAGTTATTCTTAAAATTATCTGGTTTTGAAATTCAGGATTCCCTATTTTGGGTTTTCATTTTTTTATAACAGAATTTTTCTTTACATCTCTAATATATAGGTGCACACTTTATTTCTAGAGGCCTCATTCAGTGCTGAAATTCCAAATAACATCTTGCTTAAGTTTAAGTGCTTATGTGTAGTTTCTGTGGAGTAAGGAAAGCCTTTACTCAGAGGTCTTGTGCCAGAAAAGCCAAATCAGCAAAAGTGTATACAACTGTCCCTTGCAAGCAACAGGTTAGGTCTAAGAATTTGCAAAATCATTTGAGTTCTTTGCAAGTTGAATTATTGTCAGTAATTATCTTTGCTTACTGAATAATCTTGGAATTCCTTCCTATTGTAGTGATATAGTAGTTTGAAGCTGAAGAAATATCCTTTTGTGTTTTGGAAGACCATTAACAATGACAATTCTATTAGTGTCTGTTCATTGAAGTTGGTTTGATATCTAACACACCTGTGTTTCACTATACAAATATTCACTATACAAATATTCACTATAGAATATTTGTAGCTCAACCCTTTTAACATATTTAACTTTGAAGTATTGCAAAATTCCTCTCTTTCATCATTATGCATGTTAGACAATAATATGTTCTGGAAAATTGTGTTCATCATGTCACATACATGCCCTTGTATTATCCATCACATTCATGTTATAGAAGCATAAATATAAGCCTCTATCCTGGTGCAAGGCAGTGGGTGCTTTTATGGAAAATTAGATGGCAGGTACATTGGCTCCCCTGACAATATCCTGGATCAGCACTGCTGAGTGGACAGATCAGGTCCTTGTTCTGCCTAGTCAGAAGTGGAGTGGAGGTTCTGCCATGTGCCTTTCTGTTCAACTATGGCAGTGGAATGTGGGAGGCTTTCTTTTTCCTCAGGCACTAGTCTCACTGCTTGCAAACCACAGAAATGCTGCCAGGCTAGGGGAAAATTTGTGGTTGGGCTCCATGCAGGTCATCATTTCTTCCTGCCCTCATATACTCTACATTTCCCAAGGCTTCTACAGCAATGGGTGCTGTTTTGTGACACAATAAAGAATTTAATTGCAGGTTAAATGCTGTCCAATGGTCCTGGGAATGAGGTAGCAGCCAGGGTCACCTGGTCACTCAGCTGATGCCTCATTGACCCCACAGGTGGGCCACCTGGAATCCTACCCTAATCACAGAGGGAATCTCACCTAGAACTTCAGGAGTCACATGATTGATGAGAGTTGATGAGGAAGAGATGTGGGAGGTCTCAGCTCCACTTTAGAGAAAGGGTCTGCACCCAGGTGCATGTACTCGGGTTGGATGAGGAGAAATCAGAATTATGATAGGAAAATCTGGAAGCACATGGGTTCAGGATGATGGGTAGTGAGACATGAGGTAGGTCTGAGTATTTCCTGTGAGTTCCACACCCTTGCAGACATTCCATGAGCCTTCATGTTGGTCACCCACAGAACTCTTGGAGAAGGAAAGCCCCATGAGATAAAAGGGGGACCTGAAAACTTGGACAGTAGAGAGACTGCAGCCAGTGAACCTGGAGTCTGGACTGGGCAGTAAGCAGGGGCTCACCAGGGCCACTCTCCACTGTAAGTCCACCTGCTGCTGCACTTGGTGGATCTCAGTCGTGTTCTTCAGAATTCTAGGTAAAAGTTCACCAGGGAAACCACTCTCACTGAGTTGTTTTGGTGCTCACTTTGTCTAAAAGGGTCTTTCCCACTGACTCCTAGTCTTTCATTTCCCTTTTGAGCAGGGATTCAATATGATCAAAAGATGGGACATGTTCAACCTGGCAACACGGACCAAGACCACTTGGTGGACAATCATCAATGCCATCCAGAACAGTTGCTCAGAATGTAGGAATTGTCAGATTGAGTCAGGCAATATGCCAACCCTATCAAACCAGATGCTGCCCAGGCTTCTGAGCAGATTTCCCTGTTGTCAACTACAGGAGCCATTAGGCAGCTCTGTATGCTACCTCTTCTCACTCACAAGCTCTTGGTGTCCTTGAGGGGATCTCCACACCTATGCTACATGCAGGGACAGATGACAGGGAGTTCTACTCCACTCAAGACTGCATGATGGACTAGATGAGGAATGGTGAGAGAACCTGAATAAAAAGAGAGAATTCCAATGAAGGTCCATATTGCTTTTTCTTCAGTGCCTGCCATTTGCTGCCAAGGTCACAGCTCCCTGCAGGCAGCCATCCTATACCACAGGGGGGAGCTTGGCCAGGCCACAACCTGGCCCAGGAAGAAAAGCAGTGCTGGGACCATGCTTTGTCAGGGTCCTGGTTCTCCACATGCTTGTCTCCTGTCTCAGTGCCTGTGGATGGCAGTGCTGCCATGGATGGTGCTGATAGATCAGTTTTTTCCTCACTTTGGCCAAATTGTGATCAAATTTATTTTTCTCTTAGTTCTGATGCCTTCAAAGGTCCAAATCCTGTCAGCATTGACTCCAGATTCTTTGGTCCTAGGAAGACATAATATTTTCTCCAGTGCATGTTCTCCTATGGGCACTCCCAAGGGTCCCCAGCCTGTGGACCCTTGACCCCTCAAGAAGGTGATGACCATGTCCTCTGCACAGTGGTTGTCATGTGCAGTCTGGTTCTGGGGTGTCCACCTACCAGCATCTCTTTGTCCCCTCCTGAACTCTCATCGTCCTTCCCTTCTCCCCTGTTCCAGGACCCACAGCAAGTCCTTATAAATACATGGAGCCCTCAACCACCAAGTCCACTCCAAGCTGCTCCTGGGCTTAAGGGCAGGTCACTGGGCACAGTCAGGGCTGGAGAGAGAGTGCAGAGGAGAGGATCTGTGAACCTGGAGGCCTACCCCATGCTTAATCTCTCCTTCATCATTCTACTTTGCAGGAGATGACAGCTGGATTACAGCCCAGGGGAGAAATGGAAAGACTCAGGGCAGAGTCCTTGGGCAGTAATTCTCTGTACCTGGTGAATAGATGGACAGACCATGTGTGTGAGGGATGGTGGGTACCCACAGTTCTAGGGCATGGTGATGCTGAGTTGTGGGGCATGGTTTCTGTCCTGTGGGCACACATGTATGGTCTGGAGTGAGTGGCATCACCTGAGCTGGGGCCTGGGCCCTCAGTGTATCAACAGAGACCAGGGTCAAAGAGAGGCTCATTAGGACCAGGAGTAGAGACCCAGGGATGCTGAGCCCCTCCTCTAGAACCCAATGCCCCCCAAGGTCTCCCCACAGCCAGGGAACCTGGTCTGCAGTGGAGGACACAGGACACATGCCCACACCTTTCCCACCACTGACCATGTAATGAGCCATAAAAATTTCCAGTAAAGTCAAAGAATTTTGTAGGTGTGTAGTGACATGTGTGCAAGTGATGTGTGTAAAGTGTGCAAGTGGGTGTGCATGTGGTGTGTGTGCTGTGTGTATGGACACATGGGTGCTGTGAATGTCATGTGCTCTTTGTGTGTAAGTAGTGTGTCTTCTGTGAGGATTTTTTTGTGTTGAGTGCTTGTGTGACATGTAATGAGGTGTGTGAGCACATGGGGGGTGCTGTGTTTTCAGGTGTGTGTTGTGTAATGTGTAAGTTATGTGCATGCACCTGGTGTGTGCTGTGTTTTGATGTGCATTGTGTGATGTGCAAGGAGGTTTGTATGCACATGTCATATGCTGTGTTGTATTTTGTGTTTTGTGATGTGTAAGGAAGTTGCATATGGTGTGTGCTATGCATTGAATTGTGTGTTTTGTGAGGTGTGAGGTGTGTGTGCACATTGTGTGTGCTGCGTGTTGCATTGGTAGTGTGCTGTGTGATGTATAAGGATGTGTGTGTGCTGTGATACATGCTGTGTCATGCATTTGTGTTTTACGATGTGTAAGGTGGTGTGTGTTAATGTGATGTATGCTCTTTGTTCTGCAGTCATGTAGTATGATGTGTAAGAAGGTTGTTTACGTGTGGTGTGTGCTGTGTTGCATGATGTGTGATTTAAAACTGAAGGAGGTGTGTGTACATGTGGTGTGTGCTGTGTTGCATTTTTTGTGTTGTGTGATGTGTAAGAGAGTGTGTGTCTGTGGTGTTTTCTCTGACATGTTGTGATTGCTGTGTACTGTGTAAGGATTTGCATGCTTATGTTGTGTGTTGTGCTGCATTTTGTGTGTTCTTGCTGTGTAAGGAGGTGTGTGCACACATGATCAGTGCTGTGTTGTGTTCTGTGTGTTGGGTGATGGGTAAGAAGGTGTGTGTGCCTGTGGTGGATGCTTTGTTGAGTTTATTGGTTCTGTGGCATGGGGCATGTGTTGTGTGTTACATTGCTTTTTCTGGGTGATGTGTAATGAGGTGTGTGTGCATGGGGTGTCTGCTGTGTATTTTGTCCCTCAATTATAGTTGACTGAGTCTTGCAGATCAAGACCCTCAGGATCACCAGTGTTGGTGCCACCCTATCTTCTGGTGGCCATAGGCAATTATGGTGATGACATGATGTGTATGTGCACAGAACAGCCTGGGCAGACAAGGAAGCCCTGAGTCTGACATATAAGGAAAGGCCCAAGTCTCCTCCATGGAATTCTAATGTCCAGATGTCAGTGGGCTGGTAGGGCCAGTGTCCAACAAAACCCTGCCTACCTGTGCCCAGGGGAGGACAGACTGGAAGCACACTGCCCTCCTAGTGGCACCCCAGAAAAATCACCCATGACTGTGCTCATGTGAAGGTCACGGACCCCAACAGCCAGCTCATATGGCACTGGGAAGGTCACAGGGGTGAGGACCACACTCTGTGCTCAGTGGCTGTTTGTAATGCATAGATTATGAGGCTGTAGCCTGCGGTGCCATGTGCAAGAGCAAAGGCTGCATTAGGATGCCACGGCAGGCCCTGCATAGACCAGGTACCACTCTCTGCACCTTCCCTCTGTTTTTCCACCACTAAAGCTTCCTGGCTGAGATGGAGGGCAATCCCGGTCCAGCAGGGCAACACCTGCTCAAGGGAATGTTCCTGACCAGGATAGTTTCAGTGTCCCTTCTCTGGTCTTCTGGGCCAGGGTGCTCTCTAATGAAAGAAAAGTCTTTCTTCTCATTATTTATTCTTGGTGTTCCCTGGGCAGCCCTAGAATACCTGCATGCTAGGACTGCCATGGGGTTGGGAAAAGAGATGGGGGTTAACACTCCCTAACAGACAAAGAAACAGAAGCCCTGGTGCTCTGCACCCCTTCATGCTGTCTCTAAGACTTGCAGTCTTCCTGTGGCCTTGGCAAGGAGGGTGTGCTGGCTGAGTGTGGGGCCTTGCCACTGCCCAGGGAAGAGGCTGAGCCCCCATCAAGGTGGCACAGTGGTCTCTTGCACAAAGAGCCTGACATCTGCCCATGGGCAGTAGGGACATGGCAAGGACAGCAGAGGTATGACAGTCCTTGCCCCACCCTAGAGGCATCTGTCTTACTCCTTGTATCCACACCCTCCTGAAGAGGTGTCTTCCATGCTTTGCCCCAGGATGAAGCCAAGGCAAAAACTGATGGCCCTGGGCCTTTCTTGCAGACAGGATGCTGGTCAGACTGGTCTTCAGGGAAACCTAAATATTGTCTCAGCAAGGGTGTGTCTCATGCCACACCAGGAGTGAAGCCCAGCAGAACTGCCTGCAGGACAGACTGCCCACACAGGCCAACTGTTCATGGCCAGTTCCTGAATCATCTTCTTCACAAGAGGACATAGAAGGTGGGATCTGGAGGGGGTACAGGGACATTAGGTGTGTGTTTGAAGAAGACTGTGGGACCTAGGCTTATCCTGTTTCTCTCTCTCTCTTTTTTTTTATTGTAAACAAATGGGATACATGTTGTTTCTCTGTTTGTACATGGCGTAAAAGCATATCATTTGTGTAATCATAAATTTACATAGGGTAATGTAGTTTGATTCATTCTGTTATTTTCTCCCTTCCCCCCCACCCCTCCCACCCCTCTTTTCCCTCTATACAGTACTTCCTTCCAATATTCTTGACCCCTCCCTAACCCTAACTCTAACCCTAACACAAACCCCTCCCACCCCCATTATGTGTCATCATCCACTTATTAGCGATATCATTCGTCCTTTGGTTTTTTGAGATTGGCTTATCTCACTTAGCATGATATTCTGCAAGTTTCATCCATTTGCCTGCAAATGCCATAATTTTATCATTCTTTATGGCTGAGTAATATTCCATTGTATATATATACCACAGTTTCTTTATCCATTCATCAATTGAAGGACATCTAGGTTGGTTCCACAATCTGGCTATTGTGAACTGAGGAGCTATGAACATTGATGTGGCTGTATCTCTGTAATATGCTGATTTTAAGTCCTTTGGGTATAGGCCAAGGAGTGGGATAGCTGGGTCAAATGGTGGTTCCATTCCAAGTTTCCTAAGGAGTCTCCACACTGCTTTCCAGAGTGGCTGCACTAATTTGCAGCCCCACCAACAATATATGAGTGTACCTTTGTTCCCACATCGTCGCCAACACCTGTTGTTGCTTGTATTCTTGATAATCGCCATTCTAATTGGGGTGAGATGGAATTGTAGGGTGGTTTTGATTTGCATTTCTCTTATTACTAGAGATGTTGAACATTTTTCCATATGTTTGTTGATTGCTTGTAGATCTTCTGTGAAGTGTCTATTCATTTCCTTAGCCCATTTGTTGATTGGATTATTTGCATTCTTGGTGTAGAGTTTTTTGAGTTCTTTAGAGATTCTGGAGATTAGTGCTCTATCTGAAGTATGATTGGCAAAGATTTTCTCCCACTCTGTAGGCTCTTACTTCGCATTGCTGATAGTTTCCTTTGCTGAGAGAAAGCTTTTTAGTTTGAATCTCTCCCAGTTATTGATTCTTGCTTTTATTTCTTGTGCTATGGGATGTCCTGTTGAGGAAGTCTGGTCCTAAGCTGATATGTTGAAGCTCTGGATCTACTTTTCTTCTATAAGATGCAAGGTCTCTGGTCTGATTCCAAGGTCCTTAATCCATTTTGAGTTTAGTTTCGTGCATGGTGAGAGATACGGGTTTAATTTCATTCTGTTGCATATGGATTTCCAATTCTCCCAACACCATTTGTTGAAGAGGCTATCTTTTCTCCATTGCATACTTTTGGCACCTTTGACTAGTATGAGAAAATTGTATTATTTGGGTTTGTTTCCATGTCCTCTATTCTGTACCATTGATCCACCTTTCTATTTTGGTACCAATACCATGCCGTTTTTGTTACTATTGCTTTGTAGTAGAGTTGAAGATCTGGTATTGCGATACCCCCTGCTTCACTCTTTCTGCCAAGGATTGCTTTAGCTATTCTGGGTTTTTTATTCTTCCAGATGAATTTCATAATTAATTGCTCTATTTCTGTAAGGTACATCATTGGGATTTTAATTGGAATTGCATTGAATCTGTATAGCACTTTAGGTAGTATGGCCATTTTGACAATATTAATTCTTTCTATCCAACAACATGGGAGATCTTTCCAACTTCTGAGGTTTTCTTTAATTTCTTTCTTTAGTGTTCTGTAGTTCTCATTGTAGAGGTCTTTCACCTCTTTTGTGAGATTGATTCTCAAGTATTTTTTTTTTCGAGGCTATTGTGAATGGGGTAGCTTTCCTAAATTCTCTTTCTGAAGATTCATCACTTATGTATAAAAATGCCTTAGATTTATGTGCATTGATCTTATATCCCGCTACTTTACTGAATTCACTTATGAGATCTAAAAGTTTTCTGGTGGAATTTCCTGGTTCCTCTAAGTATATAATCATATCATCAGCAATAGGGATAGTTTGAGTTCTTCTTTTCCTATTCGTATCCCATTAATTTCTTTGGTCTGTCTAATTTCTCTGGCTAGAGTTTCAAGGATGATATTGAAAAGAAGTGGTGAAAGAGGGCATCCCTGCCTTGTTCCAGTTTTTAGGGGAAATGCTTTCAGTTTTTCACCATTTAGAATAATATTAGCCATGGACTTAGCATAGATGGCCTTCACGATGTTAAGGAATGTTCCCACTATCCCTATTTTTTGTAGTGTTTTGAGCATGAAGGGGTGCTGTATTTTAGCAAATGCTTTTTCTTCATCTATTGAAATAATCATGTGATTCTTGACTTTAAGTCTATTGATATGGTGAATTACATTTATTGATTTCCTGATGTTGAACCAACCTTGCATCCCTGGGATGAAACCCACTTGATCATGGTGCACTATCTTTTTAATATGTTTTTGTATGCGATTTGCTAAAATTTTGTTGAGAATTTTTGCATCGATGTTAGTTAAGGATATTGGTCTGAAATTTTCTTTCAACGATGTGTCTCTGTCTGGTTTAGGTATCAGGGTAATATTGTCTTCATAGAATGAGTTTGGGAGGGTTCCCTCCTCTTCTATTTTATGGAATATTTTGAGAAGTAGTGGAATGAGATCTTCTTTAAAGGTTTTGTAGAACTCGGCTGAGAACCCATCTGGTCCTGGACTTTTCTTTATTGGTAGGCTTTTGATGACTTCTTCTATTTCATTACTTGAAATTGTCTACTATATTGTGTATGTTCTCCTCGTTCAGTTTAGGCAATTCATATGTCTCTAGAAACCTGTCGATGTCTTCGAAATTTTCTACTTTGTTGGAGTATATATTTCAAAATAGCTTCTAATGATGTTTTGTATTTCAGTCGTGTCTGTTGTGATATTTCCTTGTTCATTCCGAATTTTAGTGATTTGGGTTTTCTCTCGTCTTCTCTTTGTTAGTGTGGCTAAAGGTTTCTCTATTTTGTTTATTTTTTCAAAGAACCAACTATTTATTTTGTCAATTTTTTGTATTGTTTCTTTTGTATCAATTTCATTGATTTCAGCTGTGAGTTTAACTATTTCCAGTCTTCTACTAGTTTTGGTGTTGGTCTGCTCTAATTTTTCTAGGGCTTTGAGCTGTAGTGTTAGGTCATTTATTTTTTGAGTTTTACTTCTTTTATTAAATGTGCTCCATGAAATAAATTTTCCTCTAAGTACTGCTTTCAGAGTGTCCCAGAGATTTTGATATGATGTTTCTTTGTTCTCATTTACCTCTAGGAATTTTTAAATTTCCTTCCTAATATCTTCTGTTATCCATTCATCATATAATAGCATATTGTTTAATCTCCAGGAGTTGGATTAGTTTCTGTTTTCACTCTTCCATTTATTTCTAATTTCAATCCATTATGATCTGGTAGAATACAAGGTAGTGTCTCTATCTTCTTGTATTTGCTAACATTAGCTTTGTGGCATAATATATGGTCTATTTTAGAGAAGGATCCATGTGCTGCTGAGAAGAAAGTGTATTTGCTCTTGGTTGGATGGTATATTCTATAAATGTCTGTTAAGTCTAAATTATTGATTGTGTTATTGAGCTCTAGGGTTTCTTTGTTCAATTTTTGTTTGGAAGATCTGTCCAGTGGTGAGAGAGGCGTGTTAAATCACCTAGTATTATTGTGTTATGGTCTATTTAGTTTCTAAAATTGAGAAGGATTTGTTTGACATACATGGATGAGCCACTGTTTGGGGCATAGATGTTTGTGATTGTTATATCTTGCTGATTTATGCTTCCCTTAAGCAGTATGAAATGTCCTTCTTTACCCTTCTGACTAACTTTGGCTTGAAGTCCACATTATCTGAAATGAGGATGGATACTCCAGCATTTTTGCTGAGTCCATGTGCATGGTATGTTTTTCCCCATCCTTTGACCTTTAGTCTATGGGTATCTCTTTCTATGAGGTGAGTCTCTTGCAGGCAACATATTGTTGGATCTTTCTTTTTAATCCAATCTGCCAGTCTATGTCTTTTGATTGATGAATTCAGGCCATTAACATTCAGGGTTATTATTGAGATATGATTTGTATTCACGGTCATTTGGTTCATTTTTTAAATTTTATTTATTTATTTATTTTTTGACACAACTTGGTTCCTCCTTTATTTGACAGTTCCTTTAGGATAATTCCTCCCTTTCCTGATTTGCTTCTTTGTTTTTTATCTCTTCCTCATGGAATATTTTGCTGAGAATGTTCTGTAATGCTGGCTTTCTTTATGTAAATTCTTTTAGCTTTTGTTTATCATGGAATAATTTTATTTCATCATCAAATTTGAAGGTATGTTTTGCTGGGTATAAGATTCTTGGTTGGCATCCATTTTCTTTCAGAGCTTGAAAAATGTTGTTCCAGGCCCTTCTAGCTTTTAGGGTCTGGATTGAAAAATCTGCTGATATCCGTATTGGTTTCCCCCTGAATGTAATTTTGTTCTTTTCTCTCACAGCCTTTAAAATTCTGTCTTTATTTTGTATGTTAGGTATTTTCATTATAATGTGCCTTGCTGTAGGTCTGTTGTAATTTTGTGTATTTGGAGTCCTATAAGCCTCTTGAGCTTGATTTTCCATTTCATTCTTCAGATTTGGAAAATTTTCTGAAATTATTTCATTGAATATATTGTTCATTCCTTTGGTTTGTTTCTCTAAGCCTTCCTCAATCCCAATAATTCTCAAATTTGACCTTTTCATGATATCCCATAGTTCTTGGAGATTCTGTTCATGATTTCTTACCATCTTCTCTGTTTGTTCAACTTTGTTCTCAAGGTTAAATATTTTTTCTTCAATATATGAGGTTCTGTCTTCCAGGTGTTCTATCCTATTGTTTATGCTTTCTATGGAGTTCTTAATTTGGTTTATTGGTTCCTTCATTTCAAGGATTTCTGTTTGTTTTTTTTTTCAGTATCTCTAACTCTTTATTGAAATGATCTTTTGCTTCCTGTATTTGTTCTTTTAACTGTCGAATGTTGCGATCATTCAATGCCTGCATTTGCTCTTTCTTCTCATCATTCAATGCCTGCCTTTGCTCTTTCATCTTATCGTTTGCTTCCCTGATCAATTTAATTATGTACATTCTGAACTCCCTTTCTGTCATTTCTTCTGTCATGCTGTCATTGATTTTATGGATGTAACATCTAGATTTTTGGGGGGCATTTTCTTCCCTTGTTTTCTCATATTGTTCAGAAATCAGTGGGTCATTAAGATATTGCAGATTTCCTCTATTGACTTATAATGTTCCTGAAGATTGCTAGTATATCCCCTCTTATCCTTCAGTAGCCTGAAGTCTTGGAGGAAGTTGATAATGTGATGCTCCACAAGGAAGCTGCCTCTCTAGGGTTGGTGACCCTCAGGTGGGATATATTCCCTGATAGTGGGCAGAGGTGCCTCCACTTGTTGACCAATGGTCATCCAAAAGGGAACTATGCTGTGGCCTGAGGCAAGGCCTGTTTGTGCCTGTGTCTCTGATTTTACCATCCTTGTGGAAAAACCTCACCCGGTGGGGAAGACTCACCCAGTGGTGAGGTCTCGCTGGTCAGTTCCCCTCCTAGAGGTTTCCCTCAATCTACAACTACCGCCTGGGCTGGGCTGTCTTCCTCTGCAACGTTCCCAGGGGCCCGGACCTACCTCCTGGGCCTGGGAGCCTCACCCTTTGCAGACGAGTCTCCTTAAGCTTCCTCTCCTCAGAGAATCTGCCCGCAGTCCTGGAAATTTCGCTCAGCCCCGAGGCGTGTCTCTGTGTGGCTCTTCCACCAAGAAACCACCTAGGTCCTGAGACCCTGCTCTGCACCTAATCGCCTGGCTATGTGGCCCCTCCTCTGAGCCACCACCTGGAGACCCGTACAATAGCTCTGAGACCGAGAGACCTGCCACACATCACTTCCTCCTGGACAGCCGCTCGGTGTTCTGAAGCAGTCACTAGGAGTCCAAGCAACTCACTTCGCATCTCCTCCTCCCGCCAACCGCCCATAGTCCTAGGCAGTCACTCCGAGTCCAAGTGACCCGCCCTGTTCCTCCTCCTCCTCAGGGTAGCTGCCTGGGTGTTCAGGAGTGGTCGCTCAGAGACCAAGTGACCCACCATGCTCCTCCTCCAGGCAGGCCACCAGTGTTCATGAGCGGTCGCTTTGAGTCCAAACAACTCACCCCTCGCCTCCTCCTCTGGCAACCGCCTGTGGCTCTGATGCAGTCACTCCTAGACCAAGTGACCCACTGATCTTCTCCTCTTCCTCCGGGCAACCCCCCAGTGTTCAGTAGCAGTCATTCTGAGTCCAAACAGCTCACCACACTGCTCCTCCTCTGGCAACTGCCTGTAGCTCTGATGCAGTCACTCCTAGACCAAGTGACCCACCACGTTCCTCCTCTTTCTCTGGGCAACCCCCTGGGTGTTCAGAAGCAATCACTCTGAGTCCAAACAGCTCACCATGCAGCTCCTCCTCAGGCAGCCACCTGGAGCCCCAGTGGTTGCTCCGAGTCCAAGCGCTGTGGTGAGCCGCCTCCTCTACAATGAGCCCAGTTGTCCGTGTTTACCACACCAGCAGGAGGGGGGCATCTCACCGAGCAACTCTACTTCACAAAGTTCCCTGCGTTCTGGGGCTACCTCCCCATCCGGGATGCCTCCCCAACGGGAGAGACTCACCCAGCGGCTTTGAGTTGGTCCCAAGTCTCTCACTATCTCCTCTTTTGAATCCTGCATCCTGGAGCAACATGAAATGCAGCCGCCCTCTTGTCCGCCATCTTGAAAACCCTCCTGTTTCTCTCTTGCATCCCAGATACGAGGTGGGTCATTTGCTCTGACACACACTCCTGCATGATGTGTTGCCTCACCTCAGGCCACAAGCAGGTCTGTACTGGAGTCCTTTAAAACTCAGAGCCAAAGCAAATCCTTCCTCCTGCAAACCTCTGACAGTTTGTTACATTCTGGGAATCAGACATTTGATCTCCATAGTCACCTCACTGTGTCCAGCACTTGCTGTCTAAGCCACAGAGCAAGGAGGCAGGAAAGGACCTGGGGGACACTTGAAATTGGGTCAGGTTCAATCTGTCCATCAACATGAGAGAGGAGGAGCCTCTGCAACAAAGTCACTCAAGAGCAGAGAGCAGAGTGTGAATGCACTCTGGATGCAGATGCACAGCACCAAGCCCACTCTAGTTCAAGGTAGTGCCCCCTTCTAATTCTATTCATGAAACTTTCTAAACTGGAGAAGATATGGGCTTGTTCTAGATCCTGAGAAGGAGTTAATGGGAAGCGGTGGCACAGGGACTTCAGTAGAAAATTGCAGTCTGTATCCTGGTGAAGGTCAAGGGTATCCTTAGTGGAGGACTTTCCAGTGCTTTCCACTCCAGTTAGTGTTTCTTCTCAGTGGTGAGAAGAAATTGGTAGCAGCAGAGCATTCAGAGAAATTTCTAGAGAATATGGAAGGAAACTGGGGTCTCTGAGTGGCTGGGGGCTTGGATAGAGACCTGGGTGTTGGAATTCATTCTGGTGAAAGGAAGGAGCCCCCTCTGGATTAGTACCTGTAGCAGAGCAGGGCAGTGACCCAGTTAGAGATTCCCTGCAGCAGGGCCAGGAGTGTTTAGACTGGACAGAGGGTACGTAGCTCTAGCCTTGGCCAGAGTAGCAGGACGGAGGGCTGAACAAGGAGGCCAGGTATATTAGAACCAGCCCACCAATGGCAGCTTGTGGGCCTGGGGCACCAGAAGTCTGCTGGTGAGACCAGGTACACAAATATATGAGGGGCTCTGGGAGTTGCAGGCTTGCAACAGGAGAAAGTCACCATGATTTGTTAGAGTTGATGGGGCTGCATGTAGTAGGGGAGGATCCCAGGACAGCCTGGTGGACCTGGAGGAAAAAGAGACTGATAAAAGGGCCAAATGGGGAGGAGAGTGGGCAGGGGCTGTGATGACAGTATGCCCTTCCAGCAGGGAGACTGGAAAAAAAGAGGAAGGGAGAGTTGGTGAGGAGAGAGGAGACAGGCAGAGGTGGGAAGAGAGGGAGAGCATACATGGACAGCTCTCTGCATCTGGGAACAGCACCCATGTCCAGAGCTTGAGCTGGCAACACTCCCTGTGGAAAACCTGCTTCTCCAGGCTGCCTGGCATCCTAGATGCTGTGTCACCTCCATTTCCCAGCTGAAACAACACAGCACTCAAGCATATGGGAGCAGGTGTCTGTCCAGAATGTGACCCTGAGTAGTTCACAGTGTGTGCTCCTGGCCTCTGGGCTGTCCTTCTTCTCCAGGAGGTGGAGTTGAGCTGTGGAATGTGGGCAGAAGTTCTGGGTGGGCCTGAGGTCTCTGCTGTTCTGGTAGGGTCTGTGCTGTTGTGGAGTGGGAGCTTCAGGACTTTTTGGGATCTGGGCTGCTTTTCAAGCCTCAGGCCTCATCTTCAGGGAGAGGACATATACCCAGTCACATGAAAAGCCCCACTGCACAACATCCCTGGGGCAGACTTGGGTGTGCTGAGTATCTCATGGCACATGCCAGGATCCATAGTCCTCTGGGTCTATGGTGAGCAGTGGGGTTGGAGAAATGACCAGGAGCCAGAGGAAATGGTAGGGTGCCTGCAGCTGCTGTTCTTGAGTCTTCCCTGGAGCTGTGGAAAGGTCATGCCTTCCTGGCACATGGAGTGACTCAAGGGCCAAGGCTGCTTGTGAAGATGATCTAGGGACCCTTTGATTCTGCTGGGCATGCAGGGTGGCAGGTTGTGTTACAGCATGCTGCAGTCACCCCTCAGAAGAGTTCTGTACTGAGTCTGGAGTCTCAGGTGGCCCGTCCAGAAACTGCTCATCAGAGTGCTGCCAAACAAGTGTCAGGGCCATAGCAGACCAGCCTGTCTGAACAACCTTGGCAGTAGGGGGTCCAGAAAGATGCTTGTGCCTCTGCACTGAAAGTCAGTCTGCAGCAGTCAGAATTTGGTAAATGCCATGCTGTGGTGCTGGAACTGTTAATGTGGTCAAGAGAACTCCAGGGGACAGTGACACTTGATGAGGACTTGTGTGCATCAAACTTATTCCACAAGTCCTAAGAAGTAGGTGCCTTCATGACACTTCATTTACACATAAGACCATTGAGTCCCAGGGAAGTTTAATAACTAACCTGAGGTCACAGTGAATAAATGGAAGAACTGGTAGAACCAGGCACCCTGGATCTGGGTGTTCATCTCATCATGACCAGGGAAAAAGGACCTCAAGCATACAGAATAAATGATGAAACCTGTGTTCAGCACTGGGAGGCTCTGGGTCAGCATTGCTGAGGGTTCAGGGCTGCTGTGCAGAAGAGGTAGGGGCACATAGACAAAAGTAGGAGGGGCCCTGCCACACCAGAGCTGCCCTGGGCAAACCAAGTAGTAGAGTGTGGAGGTGTGATTCTCTGTGGAAGAAACATTTTGATCAAGTCAGTGTAGACTGATGGAGCCCTGGGCACGTCTGGATGATGTGGGCTTTCTCTCCTCATAGACCTGAAGATACAGGTGTGGGAAGAATCATCTTGGGGCATGGACAGCAGCAAACTGATCTGTCTCTGACCCCAGCCTCATTCTTCCATCTGATAAGAACCTGGGATGACATCAGGGCCCCTGGGTCTCCTGGATCTCCTTCCTTCATCCAAAACTTTAGCTTCATCCCATGCAAAGTCCCTTTGTGGTGTAGGTTTCAAGTATAAGAACCAGGATGACTCTGGCCAGTTTTCTGTTTTCTCATCTGAGGGCTCCCTGCTTTACTGTGTAGGTGACCTGAAGTGAAGCTTATCACAACAAAGACACCAAGCAGAACTTTCAGGCTGGTCACTTGTCCTGACTCCCTTTCAGGAATGTGCTGCTCCTCCTGGGTGAACCCAGGTCTTTCATGCTGACACATAAACAGGACAGTGTAGCTGGAGCTCCATGTCTGGGAATTCAGTGGATGCAGTCCTCCTCCTGGGATACTGGGAGTACACAGGGATATGCAGTGGTGCTTGGTATAGGTCTGCCCCTTCCATCACCACTGAGCCTGGCTATTTGCCAAGGTCAATACTCCATCTTGTGGGGCACACTCAGGCTGCTCCAATGAGCCCTAACCAGCGCATCATCACAAGGCAGGCTGTGGTGGGGTCTGAGGCTACAAGTGCTTCTATCACAGCTGAATCCCAGGAGGGTAGTGATAATTCCCACACAAAGCAGACATGAGCCCACAACACCAAGGAAGTCTGTCTCCTCAGACTGGAGGAATTAGTCCCCTGAGTGGAGGGCAGGCCTCACCCCTGTGTGACTTGGCTGGTCATGTATCCCAGGTTCTTTTTTTACTTTTGATGAAATGGGGCCATTACTTCCATGGGGAATCCTGATAGCCAGGAAGAGAGTTCAAATTCCCACACTCTGCACCTGAAAATTTATTTGACAGAATGAGAACTCAGTCAAGCCACACAGGACTGGTAGAAACTGAAACCCTTCCAGGGACTCTTGTCCCGAGTACCCCAGCTGAGATTGCCCCTCACCCCTGTTTTCCCTCTGGTTGTGAGGCCATGTATTCTGGGTTCATTTTCAGTCCCTCACTGACCAGGGAAATTAGCCCTGGTGGCCATGTTGGGGGAGCTGAGGACCTTAGTTTCACCCACCTACCCGCCTCTGTCAGCTGTGTAGCTTAGGGCAGGGTCTGGACTTGTGGGTCACCATGGCATCTGGATCCATGGGGTACTTGATGAGGTGATTGCATCCAGGGCAAGGAATTCCTGACTAGATGCTGTGATATCATGTGGGCTCACTAGATGCAGGGAAGAAAGACCCTTCAGCAGTCCAGATGGTCATTCCTCCCAGGCCTCTGGCACCAAGCAGAATACAGCTCAGGCTCCAACAAGCCTTGAGAGTGTGGTCAAGACCCAGAAGTGCAAGTTTGTCAAGGACACACAGAGAAATGACCATAGTGTTTGATTCAATCCCATAGTCACCAACTGAGGCAGAGGACTCTTGAGAGGCTGGGTAGGCTCACTTACAGCTTCCATGCTCAGTAGCAGGCAAGCTGCCTGACGCAGTCCAGCGGAGTCAAGTTGGCGAGGGGGACAAAAGAGTAGCGAGGTTCTTGAATTCGGAATGGTTTATTGATGAATCGGGAAACCAGGCAACTGGAACCTCCAGCCTGGAACCTCTAAAAAAAAAAAAAACCCTTCTCTTTGGCGCTCAAGGAGAGCCAGCTTATATCCCCTCCAGGAGGCGAAGGGTAGGGCTGACACCAATCATGCAAAGATTAGGCGAGAGCTAGCTACCCAATCATGGTAAAGGTCAAAAAATGAGCAGGCATGAGCAGGAGCACTTGTGCACATGTTGTGTGCGTGGACTTAAGTGGATACAGCCAATGACAAATCACCTGGGTGTGCTTATGTTAATCAACCTCCTCACTGCCCATGTGATCAAAGCAACCTCTGGCTGGCTGCCAAGCGCAATCCCGGCGCCTTCGCACCGCATAGCCCCCAACACTGCCTCTGTCCTCTGGGCTTCTGAGGTGGACTGGAGCTGACCAGTGTTTGTCAGCAGAGTGGCATCCTCCAACGTCTTGAGTACTTGGTCCTGAGTGCATGGTGCAGGTCACCTTGCAGACTGTGGAATTCAGGTGAATTCCAGAAGTGTTCATCATCTGACTACACCTTGTGGCCACAAATGTTGTAGTCAGGAGTTAGCTGGGACCCTGGCCCCACCCACCAGAGCTGCAGGACCTGTGAAAGTCAGCTGGCCTAAGGAAGGCCAGACACCTGCTCTGCATTCCCACCCACCTGCCTTCCCAGACCAGTGCTGAGATGCCTGCTCTGTTTGCTGTTTCTGTTCCAGCTAGCAGGACCAGGTGAGACTGTGGGTGCCCAGCCTTGTGTGCCCAGGGGCTTCAAAGGCATGGCTGACATCCTGAACATCTGGCTGACTTAGGTGGACATGTCCCTAGAAAGGCATGCATCTGCTGCACAGGGGAGAAACAGGCCACAGGGTGGGCCTTACTCAGGGCCTTTATTTCCTGCCCTGGAGAGAGCACAGGCTTCCATGAAAGTAATTGGTGGACTCCCAGAATAATCAGCAGGTTGTCTCTCAGGTGGGCATGCAGATGGTTGGCCAGGACCAGTTGGAGTGCTTAGTAGATGGGTCCTTCCAAACTCCAGGGTGTATGCCGATGGGTGGATGCCTTTAGAGTGCGGTGTCTGGGTCTCTGAACTGAGGAATGTCTCCCTCATCCAGAGCCAAGGTGTCAAGAATGCTTGGCCTCAGGTAATCAGTTACTTCCAATCTCCTCTTGTCCGACTGATGTGTGATATTTCCTGAACACCTGAGAAAGTGAGTGCCTGCCTTCCTAGAGGGGAGGAAAATGTGATGAGGTTGGAAACATGCACCTGGAACCAGGACCTCCAGCAGCAGGGCAGGCCCAGGAATATGCCCTTTTATGATCTGTGCACTGAGATTCGCCATAACATTTAAGCAAATGCTGTAACTGCTCTGGCCCTGTCCCTACCCTGCAACATGGGAACAGCAGGGCTGACTCCTTCCAGAGTGCCTCAGAAGAACAAACAGATATTTTGTCCACTCCACACACTGTATGAGAAATGCTGGATTCAGATTGTTCCCAAGTGCACCAGCTACTTTTAAAGAAAGATGAGAAAGGAGGGTATAGGTAGAAAGTCTGGTTGTACTAACAGGTGTGTCCTGACTTTGTCACAACTAGGTCCTGCCCGGTCACAACTGGGTCCTGACCTGTTCAAACACAGGGACCTGAACTGTTCAAACACAGGGTCCTGATCTGGTTACAACTGGGCCTGACTCTGGTCATACTCTGTATCTTGACCATGGTAACACTCGGGACACTGACCTTTGTCATTTTCTGACCCCTTACACTTGTCATAAACTAGGTCCTGAATTTGCTCATACTCTGGCCTTGAATGTATTCAGACTATACCCTGATCCGGTCCCAATTGAGCCCCAATCTGGTCACAACTGGTCCTGACCTGGTCACACACTGGTCACTGACCCTGGTGAACACTGGGCTCTGGCCTAGCACAACTGAGCTATGATCTGGTTATACACTGGACCTGGACCATGGTTTCACTTTGGGCCCAGAATCTGATCACACTTTGGGTCCTGACACTAGTCACAATCTGGGCCCTGATCTGGTCATACTCAGTTCCCTGATCATGATCACACTCAGGGTCCTGGCCTTCATCATATTCTGGGTCCTTACCCTGGTCACACTTTGGTCCTTGAATCTGTTCACATCTGTACCCTCACCACCTGGTCACAATTGGGCCCTCACCTGGTCACAACTGTGTCCTGACCTGGTTATACTCTGTGCTCTGGCCTGGTCAAGAAAAGGTCCTAATCTGGTCACTGTTGGGCCCTGACTTGGTCACAATGGGGCACTGAACAAGTCACACAATGGGCACTGGCTCTGTTCACACTCTGTACCTGATCCTGGTCACACTCTGGTCTTTGATCTTGGTCACACGCTAGGCACTGGTCATGGTTACACACTGGGCCCTGGCCTTCATCACACAGTCAATTTGACACTGGTCACACTCTGGGCACTTGTCTTGGTCACATTGTGGGTCCTGGCCCTGGTTACAAACTAGGCCATAAACTTTGTCACACTCTGAACCCTGGTCTTGGCCACATACTTGACCCTGGCCCTAGTAACCCCTGCTGAACTTACCTGTGGAGTGGGAGAGTGAGGAGGAAGCATCAGGCAGGCTATCAGGAGACCTGAGTGTGCTGAGATGGTGGGAGTGCATCCCACAGGTCTTAATGAACAGCTCTCTGTCTTGCCTCTTCCATGTTCCCCAATGAGCAAACACTCATCTCAAAATTCTTGCTTATATCTGCCCTGGCATCCACAGGAACCTGGCTTACTCCAGGGCCTCCTAAGGAAACAAAGGTCTCTGCAACAGTGCCAAGAGACTGTGACACCTAGAGTGCTGGTCCTCACTGTCTTTTTGCCTGCCTCAGAAGTGGTGGGACTCAGGTCAAGGCATGTTTCAGAGTTTGGGGCTGAGTGTGGAGCCAGTCCCCCTGGTGGCTGACATACTTTGTGGCCTTGGTGTGGCACTTCCACACTTCCAACCACAAGGATTCCAGGAGAAAATGAACACCAAAATGGGTCATCCAGGACACTAAACAGAGTAAGCAGGGTCATGGTCTCAGTTCTGGGTGCTGCCACTGCTCACCAGCTGAGAGCTGGCCCCCTTCAGCCTCCAGGCACCATGAAGTTAGACGATCCAGATTGTAGATGTTTTGTCAACCCAGCTGAGGCAGAAATCTCTGGCACTTCCAGCCAAAATTCCTCTCAACTATCATTACACAGCTCAAGCCCAAAGCAGCCTCAGAAAATCTAGGCCCTGTTGCAAAACCTCACATGAGCAGGGTCCTGGGTCGATACCAGTGCTGTGTGGCTAGCACTTGAGTGAGCTGAGTTGATGCAGGCCAGAGACCCTAAGGGTTTACCAAGTGGCCCAGGAAGGGTGTCACCCACATGGGGACAGACACACACTGCTTGTACTAGAATATGTGATGGTGGCCACAGAGGCAGTCACAGCATTCCCTGCACTCCAATCTGGTCTTGCCCAACCCCACCAGAATCTCAACTGCCAGGTTTCCATTACACACTGGATCCAAGGACTTGGGTATAAAGAGGGCAAGGACCAGGCCTCACCAGACTGAGAGGATGCTTCAGAGCCAGACTGAGGCCTCCATCCCTCACTTCCTCCAGCCATGGTGATATCTAAGTCAGCTTGTCCACACTCAAAACCCAAACATTCTTTATTCTAGAGTGACTATCTCCCAGCACAACGTGCAGTCAACTCTCTCCTGAGACAGGAAGGCCCAGAAATCATCTACTCTGATCCCTCCAGTGGGTTCTCTAGAGGCACTGGTCAGAAAATCAGGCCAGGGAGGGAGTTATAGAAGACCCACAGCCTGCCTAGTGGCTCAAGGTTTCTCATTGACACCTCTCAACAATTGCCTCACTCTTTCTCCTCCCTGGGAGAGGGGTGCACCACTCCCCACTTGCTGCTACCTTAGGGCTAGGTTGGCATCTGTGTGACCCTAAGCACTTACTAGCACCTCTTTCCTATCAAATTTGGACTCTTCTGAAACCTTGTCCTGTACTCCACCCATCCTGGGGACCTAGCCTGAGAAGACTGGAACCTGCAGCCATCTCTCAAACCCAGTTGACACTCACACAAGAACATGCTGCAAAATCTCATTTGTTCCATCATCCCAGAGGCAGGAGATCTATAAAAACTTAAATTGAGCAAGCAATATAATCCTTGTGATAAACTCAAACTGTTATTTGAGTTTTTATTATGTTCACAGAATTGAAAACTTCTTGGGTTAAAGGGACTCCCCAACCTTCACTACCCTGGGAGAAATCACTCCCCTGCCCAGCCTTCAGCCAATATTTACTGCTCATCTCCACAAGAGCTGGGGGATTCTCAGGTAGTGAGAATCAACAAGCAGTGCACTTCAGGTGTCAGCAGTGAAATTCACATCAGCCCCGTGTGTGTCCATGAGTGTTGGGAGCAGAAAGCATCCAATAGAAGACTGCCTATGAATGCCAAGTGCTGACATTCAGGTCCATGACTTCAACCATGGGTCCCAGATGGGTGGTGGAGAGGGGTGTGCTCACCTGTTTGTAGGTGCCCTTGAACTCAACTCCCAGGAGGCAGGACTCTGAAGACATAGAAGAATAGGTTGAAAGCAGGCTGCCTCAAACCTGGCTCCAGATTGAACAACAGGAAAATTTGTTTGAAGCAAACAAAACTGGGCATTTCTATTTTCTGTGGCCAGCAGAGAACAGGAGGTATGCATTTGGGACTGATCTTTCAGCACATTCTCTGTCCATCAGAAAGGCAATCACCCTCACTGCTCCCTCTGCTGGACCCCAGGAAGAAAAGGAAGGTGTGTGGTACTTGGTAGCTGCTGAGATCTCACTTGCAGATTGCTGTGGTTTGGTTGTGGTTGGCATGCCCAACAGGGTCCACTGTGAAGAAAGGCTTGAGCTCTGCAGTGTGGCACCAGGTGGATGTGGGGCACCTTTGAAGCTTGGCCTACTGGGCAGTCCTGAGATCAGTGCAGTGACTCCAAGAAGGGGTCCTCTGGGACAACAGGTGATGCTCAGAGAAGTTGTTATACAGGCCAGAGCCTGCCTTCCCCACCTGGAAATGGGAAGCTTGCTCCACACACCCTGCTGTTGTTGTGCACACAGGTTGATCAAGAGGCCCTCACCAGAACTGTATGGAGGCAGATTTCATTTCTTATACACACCAAACCCAAGGAAAATCATCTCTTCTACATAGGGTCAGCTGATTCCAGTGTTTTATTGCAGAAATTCAAAACTGACCAACAGGCACCTGAACCTTCAACTCATTTCTGTAGTCCCATAGTCCAAGATCACAACACTGATAGCCTTGGTGTGTGGACAGGGCACCTTTCTGGGAGCTGGTCATCCCCTCTGGCTGTGTTTCATATGGCAGAGCTAGGGCTCCTTGGGTCTGTCTCATGAGAGCACCAATGCTTCCCAGAGGGACTCTGTCCCCTGATCAAATCCCCCTCGATACTCCTTGGAGTTGAACATTAAGCATGGGGGAGGGTTTACCAAGCATTAAGGTAACACAGTTCCTCCCAAAACACACATCTGTCTCAGACATGCCAAATGTATTCATTCCATTCCAGTAGGACCCAAAGTCCACTCTGGGGGCTGGCTCTGGGAGGGAAAGAACCGGGCCAGAGACATGTCCTCCCACCTACCAGTACCTGCCTGCTGTGAAGTGCCACCCCTCAACTGCCTCTCTGTTGTACCTAACATGAAGTTCTCCATGGGGGTCCTGGGTGGGCTCCTGGAAGTAACCATTGGAGGAAACAGTCCTATTAGGATTCCAAAAAACAACAGAAAATCCCTCAAACTGGCAGAGCTGTAGAGTCCTACTGAGTGGGTCTATGGCCCTGCTTGGAGCCTCCAGTTGTGTTACTTGATTTGAGAAGCATAGTTGGTGGTATATGTTAGGACAGAGGGTCATGCAATGGTGCATAATCCAGACAGAAAAGTGTCAGGGGTGGGCTCTGAGGGCCCCAGAGCCGCACCCTGGCCTGATCTCTAAGATGGTGCCTGGCAGCTTGACAGAATAAGCCGTACTCATAAACAAGTTTCAGGAAGTAACTCTGATTGGCTGCTGTATATGAGGCGATCCTGGTATCTGCCTGGAGACTGTTCCTTGATAGGCTGACTTTCCTGGTAGTCTACTCTCTGATAGGCTGATGTTCTCAATATAAGTCGGAGACTTGTGGAATAAAGCTTTCTCTTTTGGTTCCTGTGCTCAGGAGGAGTGTGCGCGTTGTGATTGTCCCTGCGGGCGGTGGACGATCATAAGTGGTGCCGAAACCCGGGAATGAAAACTTTACAAGGATAAGTAAGAAAACAAGGTAAGATATTCTAAAAATTTAACAAGTTAAACTGGTTATAAAAAGGTCAAAAATAAACAAGTGAAAGGCAGCCTTGACGTTCGCAGTACGCGACTATCCAGACTAAGCAGAAAGCGGTCCAAAAAGGAAAGTAAAACAGTGGACTAAGTGGAAAGTGGTCCAAAAACAGTGAACTAAGCGAAAGGCGGTTCAAGGACTAGATAAGCACGCGGAACGCGGCTTACATTGTACAAGATGGGGTCTGAAATATCAAAAGTTCGTATGCAACAACCCTTACAGGAACTGCTTAAGGCCAATGGTACACCTTTAAAAACCAAAACTTCTAGAACATTCTTAGATACAATAGAGAAGGTAGCTCCTTTGTTTTTAGATGAAGGATTATTAAATATTCCACAGCGGGAACATCTTGGAGAGGATCTTCATAAACAGGATCTAATAGCAACAGAAAAGAACTCTTAAAGAGAACAAAGTGAGGAAGGATTGAGTGGTAGTAACCTAGAAAACAATTATTCAGAAAATTTAAGAACAAGGGGAAAAGGAGAGCTAAATCTAATACAAAGAACCCCCAAAGAAATAACCAAGTGGTAGTGAAAACTTAAGAAATAGGGGAAAAGGTAGTAGAAAGCTAAACCTAATATAAAGAGCTTCAAAATTTGTAGAACCTGCCCGTATTTGAGGACCAAAATAGAGATACCATCAACCATTAGAAAAACTTTAAAGAGGCAGTTAAGACTGATTGGAAACAGGTATGCAGAGCAGTGTTATCTGGAGGACAATGTCTAATTGGAGAGCTCAGTGGCAAAGAAATAGCTGTTGAAACTGCTTGCAGAAACATAGTAGCAAGGTTTCCTGATAGAAATGTTGAGATGTTAATAGGAGAAGGCCAATACGCTTCAATAGATGCACAAAGTCAGCAGCAAAGAGATAATGCCCTAACAAAAGATAAGAGATAACTATAGTAAAATCTGTTACACCTCATGCCTCAGGTCTTTGCCCAAGGCTCAGAAAAGAAAAACATTGGGCTAATGAGTGCAAATTGGTTACTGTTGAGGGAAAGATGTTAGCAAATCATTTAAGAAACAGGGCACAGAACTCTTCAACTCAAGGCTCACAAAATGGAAGCAGTTGTCATAGCCCTTGTAGAGTTTAAGGAGTAACAGATCTTTTTGCTGATATAGATTGCATCACTCGGGCAATTCCCAAATTGGAATTGGTTGGACCCATAGCCCCTCATAAGCTGATTTAGCCACATAGATGATTTCCATCTTTTCTCAGTAAAGCAAGCTGCTTATTTTCATCCTGTGTAACTCTTTAATTCTTCATGTTGGTACCTCACCTTTAAGGAGGGTTTATAAGTAAAGGGAAGTGCACTGATTAGAAAGTTAATGGAGTTAATATTGAAAAATGTAGAGAGGGTGAAATAGATTTTTCAGCATAATTTGGCACCAAATTTTGAGGATTTTTAGGTTTTACACTAATAGGCTTGGGTGTGCTTGTATTAATTCTATTCTGCATCTACAAATGCCTCAAAGCCAGTCAACAGGCTTATAATGTGATCATAAGATAAGATTTCTGAAAGTGTAGTCTCTCACTCTCTTAAGCAAAGTCTTTCTTTCTTATGCAAAGTCTCTCTCTCTCTCTTCTCTTAAAGCAAGCAAACCTCAGTTTCTCTATCCCCTATACCGGCACAAAGTGTTGCTGCAGGCGGTGACAAATTGCCATGGGCGGTGACAGTTACTCACATTCCTGAACCAATTTCTCACTAAATTTGAAATAACTCTAACCACAGGTATACCTTGTAACCCACAAGGACAAGATATTGTTGAACGTGCACATCTCACCCTCAAAAATACTATTTATAAACAAAATGAGGGAATAGGGGAGACCTTCAGGTCCCCTAAAGATAAACTTTCTCTTTGCCTCTTTATTTTAAAAAAATTTTAACTCTGGATAATGAGGGTTCCTGTGCTGCTGAGAGACATGGCAATCATAAACAACATGATAGAGCGACGGTAAAATGGAAGGATGTTCTTACAGGACAATGGAACAGCCCAGACCCGGTGCTTTACTGGAGCCATGGCTCGGTTTGTGTGTTTCCACAGGAAAAAACATCGCCTATCTGGGTTCCTGAGCGACTAACTCGACCAGTGCCAATGCTACCTACAAGTAATTCAGACCAACAAAATGAAGATGCTGAACATACTCCTGATGACCATGATGCTCGTAGCCTTTCCGCCCTTGAACTAACCTACAACCTCTTTTCAGTCCATTAGGAGGAACAGTTCAATTATGTACCTTTCCACCTACCCCAGTTTGTGTGTTTCCCCCCTTTTACGTTTCTGCTAACTAATGAAACAACCGCTTCTCTCAATTGTACTTCAGATTCATGCTATCTCTCTCAATGTTGGAATGCTTCTAGGTTCCCACTGGCAGTCTTAATGCGTATTCCTACCTTCCTACCAGTCCCAGTCTTTGTTACAGATACAGAACTGCCAGTGCTATTATCAAGAAACAAAAGAGATTTCGGCATCACAGCAGCTGTGATCACTGCCATTGCAGCCTCTGCAGCAGCAGCATTGACACAACCATACAGACAGCAACAACAATCACTTGGCCGAAAATACAGCTGCAGCCTTACAGACTAAAGAGACCCTAAACCAACATCTAACAGCAGGCATACTCCTTGTAAATCAAAGAGTGGACTTACTACAAGAACAAGTGGATATCTTGCAAGAACTTTTGGGACTGGGATGTGTTTATCCTTTAAGAGCAGTGTGTGTCACCCCTATTGCTTATAATAACCTTAGCTCTGTGGTTATGTTATCTAAAAATCTCTCTGTCTACCTTACTGGTAATTGGTCATCTACGTTTGATAATTTAACCAGTCAGCTACAAGCTGAAATACTCAGTCAATGCCACCAGGGTTCAAGTTGCATCGGTATCCAAAATGTTCTCTTTGTTATCTAAAGCCCTGGGATTGACAAAACAGTGGGCTGGAACAGTAGCTGTTCTGATTATTATCTGCTTAGGGATAGCCTATGTTATACGCAGCCAAATCAGAGCTCGCCAAGATGCCCGATGTCATCGACGGGCTATAGTACAGGCTTTGACAGCCACTGAGATAGGCACATCCCCCCAAGTATGGCTAAGCATGCTGGACCAGTAGTCAAAGACAGGTAAGATCCGTGGAAATGCATACCAACCTAAGACAGGGTTCTGACGCCTGGAGGTCAGAATTCCAATGACGGGTAAGGATGTAATTTGCCATGGACAACCTAAGACAGGCATGATCCCAAGTCATCTTTTCTTTATTGAAAGAATAAGGGGGAGATGTCAGGGGCGGGCTCTGAGTGCCCCAGAGCCGCACCCTGGCCTGATCTCTAAGATGGCACCTGGCAGCTTGCCAGAATAAGCCATACTCATAAACGAGTTTCAGGAAGTAACTCTGATTGGCTGCTGTATATGAGGCGATCCTGGTATCTGCCTGGAGACTATTCCTTGATAGGCTGACTTTCCTGGTAGTCTACTCTCTGATAGGCTGATGTTCTCAATATAAGTCAGAGACTTGTGGAATAAAGCTCTCTCTTTTGGTTCCTGTGCTCAGGAGGAGTGTGTGCATTGTGATTGTCCCTGCGGGCGGTGGGCGATCATGGGAAAGCACGTCTGATCTACCTGCTTTGTCCCCCAGCTGAGGAGGGGGCCAAATAGAGGGATATTCTGTGGGAGCCCACATCAGGTTACCCACACTGGACAGTCTATGTCATCTTCCTTTCTGTGTTCCAGACCACTGTAGGGAGCTTTGTATGACGAGGCTGACCAGGTCCCTGAGGCCCCTAGACACAAGACTAGAACTCACTGAGGTGAAGGCTGAAGGTGGGTGGAAGACACATGAGCCCCTGGAGCCCTGCTAGGAGTGGGCAGCTCTGAAGGGCTCTGCAATTGGCCCTCAAATTGGGCTGACCTGGCTTCAGCCTCAGGACATAAGTGAGTGTGTGTGTAATCTTAGACACACTGTGCTTCTTGACTGACTTCAGGGTGGGTCTGATTTACAACTTTCACAACAGCAGGCCCTTGTGAAAGAAGGTCTCCTGTTGAAACATAAGGTTACCGAGGCTGGCAGGTTGCCCCACCTATGATGCCAGACACTCAGGAGCCTGAGCAGGTGGATCAAGTGTGAAGCCACCCTGAGCATCATACAGAGACCATGTCTCAAAATAAAATAAGAAGAGAGTTGGGGGATATCTCAGAAGAGGACCCTGGGTCCCAGTTGCAGGGCCTTCTTCACCCTGACAAGGGGAAGGAGCAGAAGGGGTGATGGACTCAGGGCAGGGTCCAGGCCGAGGCTGCACCTGGGACCTGAGGAAACCATGAGGTTGGTGCTTGAAGACTTAGGATTTGGGAACACTGCCACAATATTCATCACCAGGGTACCAAATTTTTTGATAAATTCCAGAAATTCTGAGCAAGAAAGAATAGGGAGTGAGGAGGAGAGAGCACCTGGGCAACACTGCACCAGGCATCAAGAGATGTGCACCTGCCATGTAAGAAATGGAGAAGGGGAGAGGAGAACAGGGAGATCAGGGCTCCCTGACTGAAGTCAAGAAAACAAGGGTTAGAAACAAGGCCTTAGGTCACTGTGAACAGGGTGGGACAAAGAGGCCCCTGGCTCCAGCAGGACCTGGGTGTGAAACTGAACCTCTATTACCCTGTCTACACAGTCAAATTTTGACCCCACCCCTGATGCCTATGACAGCATCCCCAAAGTAGACATTACTAAACTCAGAGACAACCGCATCAGAAACAGAACTGGAGTCAGTCTCTTCAGACATCTGACTGCTGGCAGTAGAGGCAGAAGTCATTAGGTTCATGGAAAAGTTACCCTGTAAGACACAATGAGCCCTGAGGGCCCCACACACTCTCCAAGGCCTTGGTAGGATAAAGGGCTGTTCCTGCCCATCCCCCTAGGCCATTATAACATCACAGACTGTATGGGAGTTAAGGAGAGAGGCTGGGCAGGGCACCACACACTGCTGGATACTGTTCCCAGATCACCAAGAGGAAATAATACTGGGGAGTAGAGGAGGCAGAGAAGATTTTATGAGATCACAGAGCAGCAGCAAGGTCACATGAGAAGAGGGGACAATTAGATAATAGTGAGTGCTACATTCATGTGAGTATGAAGGATTTAAACTGTCTTTGAGCTGAGTCAACACTGCTCACTCTCCTAGGCACTGTGGGTGAGCAAAACTCACCTAGGAGTTCTCAGTCTGCTCTGTTCCTACCCTTAATTTCCCACTCTCACCATTGACTAGGGTCCTCTGAGTCCTGTAGTTGAACAACCCTGTCCCACCAGTGCTCAGTACCCTGTGGATATTGTGAGTGGGCAGACTTTCACCACCAGTGCTCACTCTTCACTGAGCCCTAGGCAACTGAGTACTCTTAGAGATTTCTCTGGGTGAGCCCCATTCTGGGTAATGTCAGTACATCTCTGTCCTTATCTGCATGTCCAGGGCAACACTAATATGGACATTTGGAGAGATGTGGATACTTCTTCTATCCAACAAACTCAATAGCACTTTGGTGATGTCATGGAGACAGACTCCTCAACAATGTCTGAAAAACCAAGACAATTTTAAAAGATGTCAATGCCCAAAACACTGAGGACTTCATTTCACTACTCATTGTCCACCATTTCCACACCATTGCTGAAGTAACTGAGATTGTATGAGTGATGTAGCAGACCCGTATTTTTGACAACTTTCTGAAAAGTGATTTAATTATTTTCAGAATCTTGTCTGATATGTCACTGGTTAGTCTCTTTTGACAAGAGAGGAGAAATTTTAGGACTACTGAGTCAGGCACCTTCAAAATATAGTGTGAAATGTGGCCAAGGATGATTTTCATCTTTACGGAGGACTTCTTCAGAACTTCGAAATGAGATCATTTCAACCATAAATGAGGTCAGTGAAACTTTGGCCCAAGGGATTACTCTACAAGAAGTTCCAAAAGCTCAGAATGCTATAGGTGAGAACCCTCTCCAAAAAGACTTCTGTCTCCTCTGGATTTTGTATTCAAGCACCATTTATCTATTTTTGCTTTGTCTTCTCAGGTTTCTACCCTAATCTTAATCTCAACTATCATTGCTCAATGTCTTCAGTGTCTTCTGGTTGAGCACCACTCTCACACAAGTGCTCAGTCTTCTCTGGGTCTTTCCCTAAATTTCCCCATATCCACCATTGTCAAGGGTTCTCTGTGTCCTGTTGAGAAGCATCCTCATCTACTAGTGCTCTGAATCCACTGTGACCTCTTGAAGATAGTCCCTCTCCTAAAATGCCTCACCTTTCTTTGTTTAAGTTGTAGTTGTAAGTTCAACTAACTCTTTCTTACTAACTCTTCTTTGGGTATTGTGGATGAGAAATCCTCACCTAACAGTATTGTCTTCTCAGTTTCTTTTTTCTGAGTTCCCTAACAATTCCTTGCTCATACTTACCTGGGTCCTTTTGTTGAGCACCACTCACATTTGAATGCTCAGTCTTCTCTCTGTCCTTTTCCAGGTTCCCTAAGGAAATTCTAGGTCAGAATCATCCTGTAGGTTATCACCCATCTCCTGGCAGCACTCAGCCTTATCTGGGTACTGTCCTTAATTTCCCTTCACACACCATTGCTCAGTGTAATATGAGTCCTCGGTGAGGGCCACTCACACACAGATGCTCAGTTTTCCCTGAACTTTGTTTTGGAGTGCCCTTTACCCTTCAGTACTCTGTCTCTGTGTCTGCTGATAGAGTTCCACTCATCCAGCAGTGCTCAGAATATTCCGGGTCCTCTGTGTGATTGCCCTTCACTGAGCAGTGCTCATTCTCCTCTGTGCCATGTGCTAAGTTCCCGCAGTCAATATTATTTCAACTTCCTCTTTCTCCTGTGTGTGATCATAGGTAACCTACTACTGCTAAGCCTTTTCTGGATTATTTCTTCAGCTCACCTACCCCACCATTGATCAGGATCCTCAGAGTCCTGTGGTTGAGTGCACCTCTCTCACCAGTGCTCAGTCCCCTCTAGGTGTTGTGGGTGGGTGCACTTCTTTTTTTTTTAATTTATTTTTATTGTACACAAATGGGATACATACTGTTTCTCTGTGCATGAAATAAAGGCATACCATTTGTGTAGTCATACATTTAAATAGGATGATAGTGTTTGATTCATTCCATTATTTTTTCCTTCACCCCTACACCTCCTATCCCTCTACACAGTTCCTTTTTCCTCCATTCTTACCTCCTTCCCACCCCCCACTGTGTGTCATCATTCACTGATCAGGGAGAGCATTCGTCCTTTGGATTTTTGAGATTGGCTTATCTCACTTAGCATGATATTCTGCAATTTCATCCATTTGCCTGCAAATGCCATAATTTTATTATTATTTATGGCTGAGTAATATTCCATTGTATATATATATACCACAGTTTCTTTATCCATTCATCAATTGAAGGGCATCTAGGTTGGTTCCACAATCTGGCTATGGTGAATTGAGCAGTTATGAACATTGATGTGGCTGCATCTCTGTAGTATGCTGATTTTAAGAGCTTTGGGTACAGGCCAAGGAGTGGGATAACTGGGTCAAATGGTGGTTCCATTCCAAGTTTTCTAAGAAATCTCCACACTGCTTTCCAGAATGGCTGCACTAATTTGCAACCCCACCAGCAATGTATGAGTGTACCTTTTTCCCCACAACCTTGCCAACACCTGTTGTTGCTTGTATTCTTGATAATCAGGGTGGGAGCACTTCTGACACAAGGGCACACTCTCCACCTAACACTAGGCAACCTTGTTCTCTTAGTGAAATCTCCCATTCCAGTTAATGTAACAAAACTATCTCAGGCCTTACCTGTTAGTCCATACCAACAATACAGTGGAAATGATTGATGTTGATACTTCCTCTTTTCAGCTACCTCAATAGTTCTTTGGTGCTACCATGCAGACAGGCTACTCAAAAAATTGTGAAACCAAGTACAATTTAATGGATGTTTATTCCCACACCACTGGGACCTTCTTTCACCATACTTCATCCACCATTTACACACCAGTGTGCAAGTGACTAAGTTATCATGGATGATGTAGCATGCCCAGGATTTCTTACATCTTTCCAAACATTGAATAAAAAGTATATATTTAAGTGTTTTCATGATCTTTTCTGATATGTTATTGACTACTCTCTTTTGACAAGGGAGGAGACCTCCTAAGACTTCTGAGTTAATCACAATGCACACTTTCAAAAGTAAGTGTGAAATGTGGCCAAGGACAATTTCTCATCATCACAGAGGATGTATTCAGACATTTGAAATAGGACCATTCCAACCATACCTGAAGTCAATAACACTTCAGCCCAAGTGATACACTAAAAATGTTTTGAAAATTCTGATCCTTATAGGCTTAGCACCCCTCTCTCAAAAGACCTCTGTCTCCTTTGGATCATGTAATCTAGCAAAACTCAAGTATCTTTGCTCTGTGTTCTCTGGGTTGAGCTCTAAATCTCCCCTCATCCATCATGCTCAGGGTATTGTTTGTCCTTTGGGTGAGCTCCCCTCACCAACTACTGAACTGAATCCACTTGGACCTCTTGGTGATAGTCCCTCTAATAACATGGCTCATCCTTCTTTGTTTAAACTGCTAAGTTTGCCTCACCTGTCCTTACTGTCTCCTCTGGTTCTTGTGGGTGAGAGCCCCACACCTAACAGTACCATTCTTCTCTTTTTCTTTAGTTTGAGTTCCCTAACCATTTCTTGTTCATTCTTTTCTGGTTCTTTTTCATGAGCACAACTCATCTGAGAATGCTCAGGCTTCTCTGGGTCCTGTTCTTAATTTCCCATGAGACACCAGTACTCAGTGACATCTGAGTCATTAAATGAGTGTCACTCACATGCAGGGGCTCAGATTTTCCTGAATATTTTTTGGATCATCCTTTATCCTTTAGTACCCTGTCTCCTCTGTGTCCTCTGGGTGAGTGTCCATCCTCCAGCAGTGCTCAAAATACTCTGGGACTCTGGGTGAGTGCAGCTAAACCAGCAGTGCTCAGTCTCCACTGGGTCATATGCTAAGTTCCCATAGTAAATCTTATCTCAGCCTACTTGGGTTCCTGCATATGAACATAGATAGCCTAATATTGCTCAGACTTTTCTGGGCTCTTTCTTAACCTCACCAACCCCACCATTGTTCATTGTCTTCTGAATCCTGTGGGTGAGCACCCCTCTCCTACCTGTGTTCCAGTCTTTAATCTCCACTCCCACAAAAATGTGTATGATCCTCTGAGTCCTGTGGTTGAGCACCCCTGACCCGCCAGTGCTGAGTCTCTTGTGGGTGCTGTGATTGAGCACACTTCTGACAACAGTGCTCATTCTCCACTGAAACCTAGGCAACATTGTTCCCTTAGTAAAATCTCTGGGTGAGTCCCATTCTGGCTAATGTCAGTGCAACATCTCTGGTGTGCCCATACCAAAAACACTGTGGAAACTAGGAGCAATGTGGATAATTTCCTCATTCAAACAAACTCAATAGGCATTAGGTGCTGCCATGAAGAAAGACTTCTCACCAAAGTGTGAAAACTGAAGAAAATTTTAAAGAAGGTAATGCCCACACAGCTGAAGACCTCATTCCACCATGCATTGTCCACAATTTTCACAACATTGCTCAAGTGGAGGAGTTCCTATGGGTGATGTCACATGACAAGAATTTCTGACTTCTGAATAGTGGATGGAGAGTATATATTAAAGTATTTTCAAGATCTTGTCTTATATGTCACTGGTTGCTCTCATTTGAAAAGAGAAAAAAACTAGGACTTCAGAGTCAGGCACAATGTACACTATCAAAAGACAGTGTGAGTTGTGACCAAGCACAATTTCCCATCATTATGGAAGACTTCTTCAGATCTTTGACATGAAATGATTTGCACCATAACTGAGTTCACTAAAACTTTGGCCAAAGAGATAATCTCAATAATCTTCCCAAAACTCAGAGCACTATAGGTTACAACCTCTCTTCCAAAAGACCTCTATATCTTCTGGATCCTATAGTCAAGCAAGCCTCTTCTATCTTTGCTCTGCCTTCTCTACATTCTGCCACAAACTTCCACTGAAACACCATTATTCACAGTCTCTAAGTCTTCCCAGTGTGCTCCCCTCTCTCAACAGTACTCAGTCTTCTCTGAGTCTTGACCTAAATCTCCTCTCATTCAACTTTGCTCAGGGTCCTCTGAGTCCTGTGGGTGAGTGCATCTCACCCACTAGTTCTTTGATTCCACTAGATACTCTTGGTGATAGTCCCTCTCCTGACATAGCTCAGCCTTCTTTGTTTAAGCTGCTAAGTTCACCAAACCTGTTTCTTTAATTGGATTTCCCTAATCATTCCATGCTCATTACTCTCTGAGTCCTTTTTGTGAGCACACCTCACTTTTGAGTGCTCTGTCTTCTATCTGTTCTGTTCCAGGTTCCCCAGTGATATTCTTGCTCGAACTACACTGTGTCCTGTGGGTGAATGCCACTCACCTGACTTTGCTCAGGTCTCTCTGGGTCCTGTCCTAAATCTCCCTTCACGCACCATTGCTTATTGTCATCTGAGTTCTCTAGGGAGTGTTCCACAAACACCAATGCTCTCTTTTCCCCAAATATTGTTTTGGACTGCCCCTTACCCTCCAGTACCCTTTCTCTTCTGTGTCCTCTGTGTGAGTGCACCTCACATAAGTATTCAGTCTCCTCTGTGCCATGTACTACATTCTTGTAGCCAATATTATCTCAACCTCCTCTAGATTCTGTGTTGATCATAGATTGCTTAACATTGTTCAGTCTTTTCTGGGTTCTGTCTTACCCTCACCTACCCCACCATTATTCATGGTCTTCTGAGTTATGTGTGCAAGTGCCCCTCTCCCACCACTGCTCATTCTTCTCTATGTCCAGTCCTTAATCTCCAATCCTGCAGCATTTTTAAGGATATTCTGAACCCTGTGGGTGATTGCCACTCTCCAACCAGTGCTCAGTTCCTTATGGGCATGTTGGTAGGCACACTTCTGCAACCAGTGCTAAATCTCCACCTGGTTCTAGGGAAATTTGTTCTCTTAGTGAAATCTCTGGGTAAGTCCCTTTCAGGGTAAAGTGAGTACATTCTCTGCTTTTATCTGCATATTTATACCAACACTCTGTGGAAACTTGGAGAGATTTGGATGCTTTCAGTGTTCAACAACCTCAAAAGGCCTTTTTTTCTGCCATGCAGACAGACTCCTCATCAATGTCTGAAAACCAGTACTCAGTAACCTCTGGGTATTGGGTTTGGGCAGACTTCTGCAGAGTCTGGTTCCTGTTCTATTTCAAATTCTGTTGTCTTTAAGTTTTGGAATTTCTTGTTTGGGGCTACTGTCCCAGGGGGAACTGAGCACCGTTCAGGAGTGGGGTCACAATGTGATTGTGGAGCCTGGGTAACAGAGTCTCAGTTTCCTATCCAGTTTATGCTGGAGCCACAGTCCTCTTTGTCCCAACTTTTCTTAGAAACCCCAGGCCTGTTTTCTAATTCTTGTTTCCCAAGTGCAATACTGGGTCTTCCCTTCTCATCTCCTCCCCTTCAGCTCTTTTTTGGCAGGGGCACACCAATTGGTGTTGGGTCCTGTTGGACCCTCACCCAGACATGATGTACCAAGTCTTTGAACACTGACAGTAGGAGTCACACAGGCTCCTGTGAGAATACGATTCAGAAGTGGGAAGAAAGCCAACCACAGGACTTGAATATGTTCTTGTATCTAGGGCTCCTCAGCCAGGGTCACCAGTGACCAGGTGGACCCTGTCCCTCTATGACAGACCCACCAAGAGTCACCAGTGCTATAGAGTGGGGCATGTTGTTATCATCTTGTTTCCCCCACAGATGGCACCACAGATTGGAGTTTTAGAAGAGACTGAGATAAAGGGACCCTAGGAAGGGAAAGAGACCCTGTGTGACTGTAGGTAAGCAGACCATCAAGGGTGCCTGGTACAGAGTGTCACAGGTGTTCTCTCCTCCTCACTCCCTGTTTCTCTTCCCCTCATGGTTCATGGGACTTACCGAGAGCTGCAGGGAAACTGGTGATGATTGTGTGGGCAATGTTGTCAAATGCCAAGTTCTCAAGCACAAAGTTCATAATGTGTTCATGTCCCTGGGGTAGACTTGGCCTGGATCCTGCCTGAAGACCTTCTCCCCTTCTGCCCCTCCCCTTTGTCAGGTTGGGAAGGACCCTGGTGCTGGGACCATGGGTGCTCTTTTCCTGAGCAAACCCCTAGCCTTCTTTGTGTTTTATATTGAGGCAGACTCTCTGTAAGTTGCTCAAAGTGTATTGAAATTTGATCCTTCTGTGTCAGTCTTCTGAGCATCTGGCATTATAAGTGAACCACCCTGCAAGACTCAGCCCCTTTCTTGTTTAACAGGAGACATTCATTCATAAGAGAATGGTGTCAGAGAAGCCATAAGAGTAATACCCACACTGAATCCAACCAGGAAGCACAGTGGGTCTAAGGTCACTCACACTCTCAATTGTGTGCTGAGGCTGAAGCTGGCTTGACCCCATTATGATAAGAGCCAAACCCCAAACCCTGAGAACTAACCACCAACTAGCATGGCTCCAGGGGTTTACATGACTGCCACCCCTCCTTCTAGTCCTCACCACAGTGATCTCTAGGCACAGGTGGCCTGGTCAGCCTGCTCACACAAGACTCCCCACAGTGGTCTAGGGACACAGAGAGGAAGAAGGCCAGTGTGTGCAGTTAGGGTCCCCTGAAGTGGGCTCTCTCATTTTGTCCCACTTGTGGGCCCCCTCTGCAGATGAAGAACAATACTGATAGATCATAAATGCTTATCTGTCTGGGTTCTGCAAAATTAGGTGTCTCTCTCTCCTAATGTGCACCAAGAATTAGGCTCCTAGAATCAAATATTTAACTGGAGTCACTAAGCAGGGCTGCAGACCCACTCCCCAGGACTCTGCCCAGCTATGCCAGCTTGGGGGATTTCCTTTTGTCCTTGGACCCCTGACAAGGTTGTTTCCTCCCATAGCCACATACAGGAGTCTACATCAGACCCATTGTGGGAACCTTCATATCAGGTCCACTAGAGGAGCAGTTGTGGGGTGGCCCCTCATCAAAGGCAGATGCTGGTAGGTAGGGATCACATCTGTGGCCTAGTTGCTTCCCTCCCAGAGACAGGCCCAGGATGTTCTACTTCCTGCAGTCGGGAATTTAAAATCAGAGGCTCCTCTGACACACAAGACTCCTGCAACATCTAACAGAGACAGAGAGGGCTTACTGCATAATTCTTGTGAAGAAATCTCCCACCAAAGCTATTCAGCACTCTGTCTTGACTTTCTGAATAATTCTCTGTCTCTGCTAACAGGTTCTGAAATCCCTTTCTGCAATATGTCAAGAAACTACAGGACTGGGTTGAAGTCCCCTCTCCCTCCTGGGAACCTCCTGGAACCCCATCTAGTGATGAGGTTAGGATTGCATTTCAAAAGCACAGAGCCTGCTCCTGGGGGTGCTTACAGTGTGGTGGCTCTTTTGCTGGAGAAACCTACACCCCTGCTTTTTTTCCTGACACTTGTGCCAGGCTAGGAAGAAATGTGCTTAGCAGCAAACTTACTGCCCCAAGCTCCCAAGCTCTACTAGAGTGGGGACCTTGACTTTCTCACCAGACCAACCCCTGCCATGAAACAGCTGCCCAGATCCTACAGAGCTTACTGCCCATAACTTCAGAGCTACTTCATTTAGAATATTCATGGCTATCTCCATTTTCCCTTTTGTGCTTATGACTTTGGGAGGTTTGACTGGTACATTCATTTTTTGGTTTTGTCAACTTAAATGATATATCTGTTTTGTCTGAAGAGAGACTTTTAGCTCTCATGACATGTGTACCCTCACTGTAAGCTCTGGTTATCAAAGTTACTTGGGAAACTGTCTCCCATTCCACAAGTTAACTTAACTGCACCCTTGAATCAGAATCTGCTTTCCTAGGTGAGCTGTCTCTCTAAAAGTAAAGAAAGAAAATTCACATGAGTCTGGTCACTGATACCATTTATGAAGACTTGCAGGCAGGATTCTAAGTTGATACTTATGATGCAATGGTCTCAGCTTCTTTCAGCCAGTCACAGCATATTTGGGACCCTTCATAGAATTGGTGCATATGTTATCATGTTGTTGTGCCTAATAACTCAGATTCTAACATAGGAGGCTCTCTGACAAATGGGTTAATTTATAACTGTTAGAGAAAATGTGGTTGTCCTAAAATGTTAACACATATTTGTTTTGTTTTTGTTGGATTGGGGGTGGACTGCCTACCAGTCAGAAGACTGCATGAGTCAGCACCCTGAGCAGCCACTGCACTCATGAGGGAGGTCTGGCTCCTCTGTTGTTGTCTCAGCTGTGTTTCAGGCATGGTGAGTGAGCCAGGTGTCCAGTGGGCCTGATAAGTGCAAAGGTCCTCATCATGGCACTGTGTCTGTAGCTCAGTGGGGTCATTCCTACAGGATTCTCGAGGATGGGAAGAGCTTACCATCTGACTGTGGTTCTGTCTGAGGAGCCTAACTAAGCCTACCTGCCTGAATCTGTGCCCAGCAGTCCTGGTACTGCACGGCTACCCCTTATCTTGTATTCAGAAATTCAAAATCCTTCGAAAATCTTCCCATAGTGTTGGATTCATCTACCCAAGGAACACATGGTATGCTCTGGAACACTCATCTGGAGGGTTTCAGGCCACCTTTCATCCAGCCACCTAATTAGGAATGTGTATAGATTTCAATTGAAATGAACTACATTCTCCCTAGATTCCAGTGACTGCTATACTTGGACCTGTGCACCACAAGGTAGCAGTGCTGACTACTGCACATCTAGTCCCAATCTGTATGGCATGAGGTGACCTGGCTCTCTTCTGCGCTGAGCTGGACTGAGTGTCACACTTGACTGCAAGGCTTCCCAGGCTATAGATATTGGGGCAGCATGGGTGTATTGTGTGCAAAACTGTTGTGACCATGTGCAGATGGTGTGTGCAAAAGTAGAGTGCATATGTGCTTTGCAGTGAATGGAGAGTGCATTTGGTGTGAATGTGAATGTAAAGAGTGTGTGAGGAATGAATGTCCATGTGGAGTGTGCAAGAGGATTGAGTGTGTATGTGGAGAGTGACTGAGGGGTTGCATATCCTTGTGGAATGTTCATGCAGAGTGAGTGTCTGTGGAGAATGCATGTGAAGTGAGCATTACTGTGAGTATTTATGAGGAATGAGTGTGAATGTGTAATGTGTATGAGAGTTTAAACATGGATTGTGCACTAAGAGTGTGTGTCCGCATGCAGTTTGCATGAGGAGTGATTGTGTATATGGAATGTGCATGAGGAATGTGTGCATGTGGAGTGTGCATATGGAGTGATTGTCTATGTGGAGTATACATTAGGAGTGAGTGTTCATGTGGAGTGTGCATGCACAGTAAGTGTCCATGTGGATGGTGCATAAGGTATGAGTGTGCATGTGGAATGTGTATGAGTAGTATGTGTGCATGTGAAGTGTAAATGAGAATTGAGTGTGCATACAGAGCATTGATGAGTGAGTGTGCATGTGAGGCATGCAAGAGAAACTGTGTGTGAAGATTGAATGCCATAGGGACAGTGCATGAGGAGTGAGTGTCCATGTGGAGGGGTGAGTGTGTATGAGCTGTGTGCAAGAGGAGAGTGTGTGGGGGGTGAATAAGAAGTGTGCATGTTCAGTGTGCATGAAAAGTGAGTCAGTGTGTGTGTGAGGATGTCCATGAGCAATGAGCGAGCATGTTGATGTCCATGTTGGTGAGAAGAGTCCTGGGGGCTTGCAGCCTGGTGGTGCAGTGTACATCCCTGGCCACTCTCCACTCCTGTTTGTCCCAGAACTGTTCTTTTGTGCTTTGCGGTCTCTGATCATCATCCACACACAGTCCCTTGCTGCCTCCCATCTGACCATGGTCATGGAGACCAGACCTGCAGGTGCAGGAAAGGCAGAGTTCTAGGCAGTGAGTGGCCAAATGTCCAGGTTGGGTGGAGTCATGGAGGGGAAGTTGGCAGCCTCTGGACATTTTCTGAGGTGCCAGATCAGGCAGGGTGGGTTGGGCACACTGGCCTCAGCCCCACCAAGTCAGAGACCCTGACAACACCCTCCCTACTTTTCAATGAAATCCCCTTGGGCCAAGTGGAAGCGAGTGGCTTCCTAGGAAAAGGTAAGGCAATCTGTGTTTGAAGTGGAAAGAGGTTTCTGGTCATCCCAGTTTGGCAGGGAGCCTGGGCATTACTCAGACCCTCTAGGTTGCCCATTTCTTATTTTCTCTTCCATTCCACAGTGAATAACAGCTCCCAGATCTCAGGGTCTCCAGGAGGATGCAGGTGAGGCCTGGGGAGGAGCCTCCAGACATGGAGAGTTCAGATGGCAGGGCTTCAGGCTCAGCTGAAGAGGAGCACAGGGAAAGAGAAAGCAGGTCTGGCATACAGACACAAGGTGCATGAGGACAAGGCAGATGTGGAGGGCTCTGAAAGATTTTGGGAGGTGTGGACCTATTGCAGAGTGTCCAGGTAGGAGGAGGAGTCTGAAAGATTCTGGGATTTAGAGACCTGGGACATAGGGTCCATGCAGGAGGAGACTCTGAAGAAGTCTGGGAGGTGGAATGTAGGGCACAGAGTACAGGAAGGAGGGGTCTTAAGGAATCTGGGAGGTGGGGACCAGGGGCATAGGGTCCAAGCAGGAGGAGAGTCTGAAAGATTCTGGGATATGGGGATTGAGGCACAGGGTCCAGGCAGGAGGAGGTTTCTGAATGAGGATGGAAGTTGGGGATCTGGGGCACAGTGTCCAGACTGGAGGAAGATCTGTATGACTCTGGGAGGTGGGGTCCTGAGGCAGAGTGTCCAGGTAGAAGGAGAAGCTTTCAGGAGTTTGGGAGGTAGGGACCTGGGGCACAGGGTCCAGGAAGGTGTGTAGGAATCTGAAGGAGTCTGGGTAGCAGGGAGGCAGCTAGCCCCCTCCTAAGCCCTACTCAAGGCTGGCAGCAAACAGTTCTGCTGGAAAATAGTTAAACCAGAATCTCCTGCAAGTCCAAAAACACCTTCCACAAAAGAAGGGAAAGAAGACAGTTTTAGTTGTGAGCAAGCATTAAACCAGAACAACTGAGCATTGCAGCCATCTGCTTGTAGACTGCTTGGGAATCTGGCTCCCTGTCCTGTGACCAGCATCCCACCAGCACACACACACTGTTGAGGTTCCCACATAAAAACCAGCAGCAAGAGGCCTCCAAGGATTCTCCTGGATTCTCTTGTGGTTTATGGTCATTAATGGACTAGCTAGGACATAGCCTATTGCAGATTAAAGACTGTCTGCTTTCCATTGCTGTGAATCAATGCCTGAGGTGAAATGCTCACCAGGAGGAAATATTTCAGAAGTTTCACTTCATGGATAACTGACCCTGCTACTCTGGCCTGTTGCAGCAGAGAACATCAAGGTGGGAATATGTGGCAGAGGAGGCCTAAGTTCCTCATGGAAGCTGGGATATAAAGACACAAGCAGTCACAGGTCTCTAAGCTCTGGCTTCCTCCTGCCAGGCCCTGCCTCCTAAGGGTTTCACCTCTCCCAACAGCACCAGAAATGGGGAACAACTTCAACACATTGGCCTCTGGGTGGACACTCCTCTGTACTTCAGCAGGACATAGACGGCCTCCTGAAGTAGGGTGCACAACTGCAGAGGCTCAGTTGTGGTCAATGAAGGGACAGAGTGTTAAGTCTGTAGTCATCTCTCCCTGTTATCTTGCTGCCATTACTATTCTGCCCTCCCCACAAACCATTTTACAACCTAGATCATTAGCCCTCAATGTTTATCATCATTCATTAGTGGCATCGTTATTAGCCTGTATGACTCCATTTCTTGAGAATACCACCCTAACAATTCTCTCTCTCCCTCTTTCTGTCTCTTTGTCTCTCTCTCTCCCTCTCTCTCTCTCTCTCTCTCTCTCTCTCTCTCTCTCTCTCTCTCTCTCTCTTTCTCTCTCTCTGTCTCTCTCTCTGTCTCTCTCTCTCTCTGTCTCTCTCTCTCTGTCTCTTTCTCTCTCTGTCTCTCTCTCCCCCACCCTTCAGGGCATATGCCTTCCTCATCTGATGAAATAAAAACTCTTTTGTAATTTCCCACAACCAGAGTGGTTTTCCAGGGGCTTTCAGTCTACAGATGTGCTGTCAAGCACTGGTTTCTGACCTGATAACAGGATCAGATACCCTTCATCCCAGAGAGACTTTGCAGCACAACCCATGTGACACAGTCTTGGGGTTGGGTCACACCAGCTGAACCCCTCCCCTTCCTATTACACTCTGAATGTTTGATGCCCAAAATTTATGGTGAGACCTCAAACACAATGCAGTGTTATCAGGAGGGACTTTGGGATGTTCTAGGCCAGGAGCAAAGACTTATACTGAGTGCCTCATAGTAGGATCCAGTGACCTCCCTGCCCCAACCACAGTTGAGGCACAGTGGGGAGACCAGACTCCCTATCTGCTGTGCCTTTTTCTTAGGCTCCAACCTCAAGAACCCTGGGAATAAATATCTGTTTTTATGAGTTAACTGGTTTGGGTTTTTTGTGTAAGTTTTAATGAACAAAGACATCTGGCCCTGGGCATGGACTGGATGTAGAAACATGAGATATGTGGAGGTGGGTTTGGAACTGAGTGGAGGGTAGGGACCCAAGGATGTCTGCAGTGCTTGCTGGAGAAAGCTTGCTTTCACACACAGACCTTTGCTAAGAAAATTTGAGTACAACAGTGCAGGGACTCTGAAGGTTGGGGCTGGAGGATCTCCAGTTCAAGACCAGCACCAGCAAATTAGCAAGGCTAATAAACAGGGCTATGTGATGGAGCTTCCTGGATCCAGACTCAGGTGACAAGAGAAATGGTGACCAGGAAATAAAAAGGAAAGAATCAATGATAGGTATTAATGTATCTCAAGATGGACAACTCAGGATATGACAGTTACTGGGACTTGATACCAGGTTTGCAGAGAAAAAGAGAGATTGCATGCATTCCTCAATACTGTCAGGGTGAGGGAATCTGTAGCCAAGTGACAGGTGGACTCTATGGGTGGAAATTGACTGGCATGGTGTGGAGATGAAGTGTCCACCAACCTTACCAGTGGGACCATGTAGGACCTTCAGAGGTGAATTGATGAAATTACAGTAGCTCAGACCTAATTAGGGCACTAAAACTTTTTAATGGATTAATAAATGAATGGACTGCTAGGTGGCCACTGAAGGCAGGGCTGTGCCTGGTGGGAGTAGGTCAGAGGAGCAAAGAACTTGGGGACTACAGTTCCTCCCTTTGGCCAGCCACTCTCATCTCCCAAATCACTGACTTCACTGAGATGAGCAGCTTTCCTCAGCTGGCCATGAGCTTCTGTGACTATGCTTTCATTTTGTGCTCAGAGAAATAGTGTTGGTCAGCTATGTTCTGAACCTCTGAAATCCAGAGACAAATAAACCTGTCCTCATCTACATTGTTCACAGGTATTTTGATCAGACTAGCCAGTAGCTGACTAGCACAATGACCAGGAAACCCCAGAAATGAGAGGGACTCTGACTATCTGACCCACCAGGAGTCTTACCATAAGCAGGTCATGGTGACCAGACATTACTTGGGACTCCATCAAATCACCAGGCTCATCAGACATTGAGGGTGGGTTTCTTCTGAATTGATGTATCAGAGTCTATGCTGAAAGCATACTACAGGAGATCCACAACTGGGCACAGGAAAAGGTTCTTCAGTCTGACCACAGTGCAGCCTGGTCATCCTCAGGTGAACTCTGTCCACATTCAGGAAGAAAAGATTTGCAGAAAACCTCAGCCTGCTGCAGGTCACCTCTGACATCAGGATAGGTCATCAGGGGGCCAGTTTGGCAGGCATGAGACTAGAGTGAGGAAAGGGACTAGACACAGGATGAAAGGCCAGCCTTCCTAGAGGACATCCAGGAACTGAGCCAACTGCGCTACCCCGGAGTTACATGGCAGGCAGAACCTGGGAACAAAGAGAGACTTGTTGACTGAAAACATGTATGAGCAGGATGCTAAGGGTGGGCTTGGCACTGCTTAGTGCTTCTCATAAACCAGAAGAGGACAGTTACAGGGGATAGAATTTTACCCACAGGCAAACACACCCTAAAAATTTGGAAGGTTCTCTCTTCATCAGAGTTAGAGTAATCTTGGAAGAGGAGGAGAATGTGGTTGACCATTCCTTAAGGAAATGAGGACAGACAACCATGAAATGACATGGTCCTGGTCTCCAAGATCCTGGAGAGAGGTAGGCTTCCTCTCCTGCCACAGGCTGGAGGACAGTGATCCCAGTCAGGGGCTGCTACCAGGTGCCCTCACCAGGTGATTCCACCCACTCTCATTCCTCAGCTCTATGCATAACTGGTCACCCCAACTGGTGATGCCCAGGCAGAAACCACTGTGGGCAAGACCAACACAGAGCCCCATGAGCTGAACCACAGGAGAAGAGCTGTCCCTCACTAGCAAAGCCAACACTGACACTATTGTCCAATTCCAGCCTGGATTGGGACTGCTCATGACTTAGGTAAACAGGCACTTCAGAGCACCCATAGTACATGGCTCAGGCACAGAGCAAAGTGGCCAGGGCTACCACCTCTGTCAGTACTGAACAGGACACTGACACCCACCCATTCTTGAAGACAGTTCATCCCTGAAGGCTTATGGGTGGAGCATCAAGCCAAACATTGTATGTTTTTTTTGTTTTTTGTTGTTTTTTTTTTTTATCAGAGATATTACCCAAATGTGCTTTGCCACTTAGCTGCATCCCCAGCCCTTTGTATGGTTTTATTTTTAGACAGGGTCTCACTAACTTGACAGGGCTGACCTCACACTTGCAATTCTCCTACCTCAGCCTCCTAACTCACTGGAAATGCAGATGTATACCACCCTGCCCAGCAGAAATGATTATTCCCTACTTTCATCCCCAATAGTCTGGTGGGTTTGACTTGCAAAAATGCCTTCCTGCTTTCCTACATCCCCCTCTGAATAGAAATGACTGCCAGGGGTTTCACCATTGGCTTTGGAAGCACAGACTTCATGTTACCCTGCACTCACACTCAGTGATACCAGGCAGACTCAGTATGAATGGTGCTTGACCTCAACCTGCTGTGATGGAAATGTTCACCTGAGACTCAGAACTTAATTGCAGAGATGGACTTTGGGTGCTTATGGAAGGGAATGAATGCATTCAACATGTCTTAGAAGGATGTGTGTTTTGGGAGTAACTGTGTGGCCATAATGCTTGTGAACCCCCATGTTTAATGTCAAACTCCAAGGAACATTGAGGTGGATTATGTCATTGGACAGAGACCCTCTGTGTGGCATTGGTGCTCTCATGAAACAGACCCAAGGAGTATAGGCTCTTCCATGTGAAAAACAGCAGAATGGTTCTCTAGCACACAGAAAGTGGCTCTTTCTAGACACAAACACTGCCAGTGTCATGATCTTGGATTATGGTCTTGCAGAACTGAGCAGGAAGTTCAGGTGCCTGCAGGTCAGTCCTGCATTTCTGCAAGGAAGTGCCCAAGACAGCTGGCTCTATTGAGAAGAGCTAATTTCCCTCATGTTTAGGATATCTAAGCCATGGAATCTGCCTCAGTCCAGTTCTGGTGAGGGCCTCATGATCTGCCCATGGGGGTCACAACAACAGGGTGTGTGGAGCAAGCAATCCATCCACAAGTGGTGCAGGCAGGCTCTGGACTCTCTAACAACTCTCCCTGAGGAACATCCAGAGGCCTAGAGCACCCTCTTCATGGGGGTCACTAAACCTAGCTCCAAATATACCCCATCTCCACAAGGTGCTATCCTGCAGAGCAAGTTTCACTCACAGGAGATCCTGCAGGACCACATATAGTCATTCCCTTCCTTTCCTTCCAGGGTGCCAGCACCAGTAAAAATGGGGGTTATCTTTCTGATGGACACAAAAAGTGCCAAGAAATCAATGCCCCTCCTGCACTCTATTGGACACAGAAAACAGAAATGCCCTCAGTTCTCTTTGCTTCATACAAATATTCCTGTGGCTTAACCTGAAACCAGGTTTAGGGCAGCCTGCTTCCAGCATACTCTTCTATGTCTCCAGAGTTCAGAAACTACCCAAACATATTATTCTCCATCACTCTCCCTCTAGACCTGACAGACAATTCTACTCTTCTGTACCTGTCCACATGGCTACCAGGGACTATTTCCTGACCAGCATTCAGGTCTTGAGTCATGAAAGACTCCTTTGTCACCAGGGGATTCCTTCTTTCCCAGTGCCACTCTCCCCTGAACCTCTGTGACACAGAGGTATCTGTAGCAGACCACACACTGGAGCCATTTGAGTGTCTGGCCCTTCTGAAACAACCAGTGCTCAAAGCAGCATCTTCTTTCCTTTCTGAGAACCCCTTTGCATTTCCAGGCTCTGATGAGGGTTCTCAAGGGGATGTGCATCCACCAGGCCTACCCAAGGTCTGGGCTCCCTTCCTTAACTATCAGAGGTCCTTAAGATCCTCCTAGGCCCACCAGAATTCTGCACCCACCTGTGAGCTCAGCATTCTCTTTGTTTGGCAACACTGCCTCCAATTCAGCTCCAGAAAGTTCTTCACTGGATTTACTTATATTTAATTTATTTGATTAATTAATTTGTACTGAAATTGAACTCAGGAATCTTTACTGCTTAGTGACAGCCCTATTTTTATTTTATCTTGGCACAAGTTCTTGACATTGCCGAGGCTACTCTGAAACTTGCATCCTTCTGCATCAGCCTACCTGGGCTCAGGGAATACAGGCCTGGGCCACCTGCACAGTGATGGCTTTTTTAAAAATTTTCATTTTCTTATACTGACTTAGAGGTCACAGCTTTGTCAAGCAAGTAGGTCTTTTCAAATCCTCTTATATAACATTTCAAATTATATTAAATAAACTTCAGTAAAAATAAAGCCACTACTTGTATTGGCAAAACCACCTTGACCAGTGAGGTTTAATTCCTAAACCATCAAGGGTGGGCAGAGGCAGAGGGACTTGTGGGTTAACAACTCCACTTGGAAGGCTGTGGAGGCTGTCTGTATGCCCACCAGTCTTCAATAATAGGCTGAGGCAAGAGGCATGTTACAGTCATCAAGGGATGCAGACAGTGTGGCCTCCTCCTTGCCATATCTCTCATCAAAATTCTAGGGAGGCTGAGAAAAGAGCATCCCAAGTTCAGGCCAGTCATATTCTAGATGAAATGCTTGTAGTGTTTGTGAATTTTATACAGTGCTTATCTTTTAGGATACAAATGGATAAATAATAAAAGTCTAATTGGAACATCATTGATCATGGACTATAATTCTTTAATCTGAGTAATGAATATATGGGACTTTAGTACATTACCTGACAGAATTTTGTGTATATTTAAAGTTTTTTCTTGATAATTTGAAATTTGATCACAGCTTCTGTTTTTTTTTTTTTTTTTAAGGGTTTTCTTAAAAGGTCAGCATTTTCTAACCCTAATACTTTGCAACATATTTCTTTTCAATTTTCCCTTTAAAATAGATAATACTGGTAGGAAATTCAAGTCTAAACCTTCCAAAATCTTTTTTTTTCCCCCTGGGAAAAATTGAACCCAGGTTTCACACATACTTGGCAAATGCTCTACCACTGATCTGTTCCTCAGAATATGATTTATTATGCAATAGGATAAGTTGCCTGCACTTGCCTCAAACTTGTGATGCTCCTACCTCCACCTTATAAGTGGCTGGGATCAAAGGTGTGTGCAATGATGCCTGGACCAATTTGTTCCATATCCCTCTGAATATACTGGTTCTTAACACTTTTATGCAAAAGAAACAACATTGTGCCAACTGTAAATGTTATGACAATCTTGTAGACAAACACCTGAGGAAACTACTTGAGCAAAGACAGAGGCCAAGGGGAGGTGGGACATGAATGAGCAAAAGGTATAGTCATATTCCCCCAGTAGAGTGGGAGGAAACTCAGACTAATTTTCAGTCAAGTAGAGGTTTGCTTACACCAGTGGATGTGTGGTCTGTGAATACTCACTACCCCAGTAACTTTTATTGAGGGCAGCACAGCTCAGGAGAGAATAAACCCACCAAAAATCAAATCTCAGTTCAACCATGACTGGATGTTGTCTTGATTTGTGTTAAAGTTTGCACACTTAATGCCCCATTAAATAGGCACTGTCGAGTTCTAAATAGCACATGTGGAACATCAGGAAAATGTTTCCTGAATAGGTCTTGCTGTGTGATCCTTGCAAGTCTTCAAGGGAATCTTGAACCAGGACTGGCCTTTTGCTCACCCATGTGAATGTGACCCTCAGAGTGGTCTGATGGTCATCGTTGATGGTTATGACTTGTACCCATGGTCAATGGACTGGATCATTGCAGCCTGCAAGGACTGCTGTGCACATATATCAGATATGCTTGATGGGTGTCTGGGTTCATCATTGGGACCCTAAGCTTTAGCAGCCCTGGGTTTTGTGTAGCATGATGCCTCTATGAGACTCTCAATAAAAACCTCAGACTCAGACACTTGGCCATTTTCTCTGGGCACAGACATTCTACATATGTGCACAGAGTTTCTTGCTGAAGAGAATTACCTGGGTGTCCCCAAATGGAGCCTGTACCTGACTTCTCTGGATTCCTCCTGAGATTTATCTTTTCCATGTGCTCTTGATCTGTACTCTTCCCTTCTAGTACAACACATCCATAAGTATAAAATTCAGTTATCCTTGAGAAGACTATGCCAGAAATACCTGCGGAGAAGTGGGAGACAATGTCCTGGACCTTGCCACCATAATGTGGATAGAACTTAGCTAGTTACCTCAGAAGATGCCAGAAAGGACAAGGATGATATCGAGGCAGAGAGGGAAAGGCATATATACTTGGTTTCTGGCATGGGAAGCAGTGAGTCCAGTTACAAAAAGTCATCTGTACCACAGGCAGGAGGATCAATGGTCCAATCCAAGTGGTGGCCTGTGTCCAGGGTCTGGGGAGTAGAGGAAAAATGTGCCCCACCAGGCCAGCTCCAAAGGCCTGTGCAAGTTGTGGACAGGACTGTGACTTGGGGTCACTGCCTTCGCCATCCTTGACTTTCCCCTGCCAGATCTGGACAGGGTCAATGCCATGGCCAGACACATTCTCTAAGTGCCCATGATCTGGCTCACATGATCTCTGGCCAGGAACTGAGTCCAGGTGCAGCAAGGAGAAAGAAAGCATACACAAACCATCACTCCAGCTTTCTTTTTGGTACTGTTCCTTCCTCCATCAGTTGGCTGCCACAGATATGCAACATAATGGTGTTTTTATTACACAATTGCACATGCACAGAGTGCAGAATGTTCTGTTGCCAGTGTCACTCCCCAGCACACTCTCACTCCTTGTTGCCTCTCTCTACTGATCTCCCTTTGGTTTCATAATATCCCCCACATTTCTTCCCCTATTTCCCCTCTGGCTTTTGGATGTGGGAGAGAACATGAGCCTTAAACTTCTGAGTTTGTTTTATTTCACTTAACATAATATTCTCATCTTCCAGCCATTTTCTTGAAAATGTTGTGACTTCATTTTCTTCATGACTGAATAAATCTGAATTGTGTCTACATACCACATTTTCTCTCTCTTCATTCATCTGTGGACAGACACCTAGGCTTGTTCCAAGGTGTGGCTATGCTGAATTGTGCTGCTATAATATAGGAATGTGTGTATTGCTACAGTATGCTGACTTTAATTTTGAGGATGAATCCTGAAGCATTTATAGCTGGATCATATGGTGGTTCCATTCCCAGTCTTTTGTGAAATATCCACAGTGATTGTGCTAATTTACATTCCCACCAAGTCTACAGAAATGTCCTATTACCCCACAGCCTCTCCAACCTATGTACCTGTTGCATTGCTTTCTTTTTCACTTGAAGGGGGAATACCAGCAATTGAACTCAGAAACACTTGACCAGTGAGCTAATCCCCAGCCTTATATTTTTCTTTATTTAGAGACAGGGTATCACTGAGTTGCTTAGACCCTCTGGCCTCAGCCTCCCCAGCTGCTGGGATTGCAGGCATGCATCACAGAGACCACCTAACTATATTCTTTTTTACTGCATTTCTAATTGGAGCAAGAAGGAATTTCAGTTTTGTTTTGATTTGCATTTCCTAATTACTTACAATTTTTCACTATTTTTCATATATTTAACAGATGTCTGTATTTCTTCTTTTGAGAAGTGTTAATTCATTTTTTCCGTTACTAATGGCTAATTTTGGGTTTGTGGTCTTAAAATTTTAGTTGCCTTATACAGGCTAGATATTACTTTTCTGTCCAAAGAGTAGATAGCAAAGATTTTCTCCCATCTTTTATGTTCTCTCTTAATTATCCTTTGTTGTGCAGAAGATTTTTAACTTGAAGCCATCCCATTTATTAATTCTTGACATTATTTCCTGCATTTTAGGGGTCCCACTAAGAAAGATGTGTCTGTGCCTTAAAGTTGGAGTGTTGACCCTGTTTCCTTGTAGGAGTAGCATAACTTCTGGCCTAATTCCAAGGTGTTTGATCCATTTTGAGTTGATTCTGGTCCAGGGTGAGAGATACAGGTGTAGACTCATTTTTCTACTGTGGAAAACCAGTTTCCCAGCACCATTGGTTAGAAAGGTGGACTTTCCTCCAATTCCTGTTTTTGGCACCTGTCTCAAGGATCAGATGACTGTTGATGTCTTTTTTTTTTTTTTTTTCTTTCTGTGTGTCTTATATTCTGGGTCATTGGTGTGGGTGCCTATTTTTAGGCCATTACCCTGTAGATTTATTACATAGGATTATAGTATAATTTGAATCAGATATGGTGGTGCCTCCAGCATTGCTTTTTCTATTTGTATTTTCTTTGGCTTTCAGGCTGTTTTATTTTTCCTAATTAAACTTAGGACTGTTTTTTATAGTTGTGTGGAGAATGTCACTGTTATTTTGAAGTGAAATGACATGAAAGTACATATTGTTTTTGTAATATGACCATATTAACAATATCAGTTATGTGTGTCTCTGAACATGCAAGCCTTTCCATCTTCTTGAATCTGTTTCAATTTCTTTTCTCAATGTTCTATAGCCTTAAATTTAGAGATCTTTTATGACTTTGGTTTGAATCAGTGCCAGTTATTTCCTCTTTCTTACTTTTCCTTCCTTCGTCTCTTTCTTTCTTTCTTTCTTTCTTTCTTTCTTTCTTTCTTTCTTTCTTTCTTTCTTTCTTTCTTTCTTTCTTTCTTTCTTTCTTTCTTTCTTTCTATTTCATTGAGTGAACTGTGAATGTGACCATTATTCTACTTTCTTTATCAGCAGATTCATTATTGGTAGACAGAAAAGCTGTTAATTTTTGTATGTTGATTTTGGAAACGGATACTATGCTGAACTTTCTCATCTTAGCTCCAGCAGTCTTTGGCAAGCAGTGGTAATTTAATGTCTTTCTTGCATATTTTTATGCTATTTCTTTCCTTCTCTTGCCTACAAGTTCTGGATAGAATTCCTAACACTATATTTAAATAGAGTGGTGAGAGTTAAATTTTTTGTCTTGTTCTGAATTTGAAAAAAAAAATCTTTCAGTTTTTTCCCATTTACTATGAGTTTGGCTTTGAATTATTTGAATATAACTTTTATGATATTGACAGAGGTTTCTTTGTGCCTAGGATTTTATGGGTTTTATTATAAATTGATGCTGAGATTTGTTGAAGTGTTTCTTGGCATATTTTGAGGTGAATATGTGAATTTTTTTCTTAATTTTATTTATTTGATGAATCGCATTTATTGATTTTTTTTTCTATGTTAAACCATCCTGGCAACCTTGGGATCCAACCAGCTTGGTAATGGTGTACAGTATTCTTAATATTTTGTTAAATGTGCTTTGCTAATATTTTAGTAAGAATTTTTGCATCTAACTTTATTAGGGTTATGGTTCCATGGTTTTCCTTCCTTGATATTTTCTTATTTGATTTGGGTATGAGTGTGGCATTGGCTGCATAGGCTAAATTTGGAAGTCTCCCAACCATTGCTAGTTAAGGAAATAATTTGAGGAGCATAGTGAATAGTTCTTCAAAACTCTGGTAGAATTCATGTGAGACTCCTTCTGGCCCTGGATTTTCCTTTCTTGAATGGCTTCTCATTACTTCTTCTATCATATTGCGAGTTGGTGGTGTCCTCAGTTTTCTTTTGCCTCTTGATTCAATCCTGGCAGGTTTTATGTGTCTAGAAAAGGTTCTATTTCTCCTAGGTTTTCCAGGGTTCTGGAGTATAAGTTTTCAAAAAATCCCCAATGATCCCCTGATTTCTGTGATGATGATTTCTTTTTCCATCTCTACTTTTATTGACATAAGTCTTCTCTCATTTTCTTTTGGTTAGATTGTTTAAGAGATTATCAATTCTATCTCAACAAAAAATCACCTCTTTTATCAATTCTTTAATTTTTTATTCTCAATTTGATTGATTTTGGTTTGATATTAATTATTTATTTTCTTCTGTTGGTTTTGCATTAGTTTGTTTTTGTTTTTCAAGGACCTTAAAATGTAAGATCCACTAATTTCCATAAAACTTTTTTGATTTCTTATGTAGACACATAGGGCTATAAATTTTCCTTTTGGAACTACCCCCACATTGTACCACAGAAGTACTGATATGTTCTGTAAGTAATCTAAATTCATTGTAAGAATTTTTAAATTTCTTCTTTGATTTCTTATATCACCCATATATTACTGTAAAGTGTGTTCCAAAGTATTTGCTCATTTTAAATTCTAATTTCATACCATTATGATTAGATAACATGCAAAATATTATGTCAGTATTTTTATATTTTCTGAATATTGCCTTGTGACCCAAAATATGGTCTATTTTGGACAAGGTTCCATAAGTTTCGGAGAAGAAAGTGTATTCAGCTGTTGTTGAATAAAATATTCTATAGATGTATGTTAAATCCATTTGATTTATAATATTTTTTCAGGTTCAAAGAGTCTTTACTGTATTATTCTGGATGACCTACCTATTGGTGAGAGAAGTGTAATGAAATTACCCACTGGTATTGTACTGAGGTCTGTCAGGCTCTGATTCAAGCAGTGTCTCTTTTAGATAATTAGTTGCACCCGTGTGAGCCATAAACATTTCTTATCATTACATATGTTTCCTGAATTGTTCCCTGTAATGTATGAATTGACCTTCCATGACTCTTCTGTTTAATTTTGCTTTGAAATCTGCTTGTCAGATTCAACAGTAGTTACTCTTGCTTCTTTGGGGTTCTCTTCATATGCTACAAATTTCCATCCTTTCATTTTCAGCCTGTGACTCTCATTGCCTGTAAAGTGCATTTCTTGCAAACAATATATATTTGGATCTTATTTTCTAGTGCATCCTGCTAGCATGTGTCCTTTAATTGAATGGTTGAGACCATTTACCTTCCATGGTATTGTAAAAAGGTATGTGTTAATTCCATCCATTTTGATTTATTTCTAATGTTTAATTTGTTTCTGTTTCTCATTTGCTCAGTTACTCTTTGAATATTATTTTTATTCATGGGATGTGGAGAGGATGCCAGAGTCACCTGACCTGCTGGGCATAGGGTTACTTTGGATTCACCTGCACCTGTCCAGCACACATAGTCCTGCACATGTAGCAATAGACAATGTGCAATTTTTGAGGTTGTGTCCCTCTCACTTATGGTTCTAAAGCAAGATCAGTGACAGATATTCCTTGGTGGGCTTCCATATTCACAACTGAGTCTAAGCCCCTTGAAACATATTGTCCACAATTGCTGCTGATTGTTAGTCTCAGTCTCCTAGAGAGTCCTAGCTAATCCCAGAATAGGTAATGATATGATTGGTTCAGCCCTCAAGTCCTAGACACTCCCTATGTGCCCACAAGCTTATGATAAATAAATCCACAACATTCTGTATGATTTGCTTATCCATACTCTGAACTCAGTGCTGGGTCATAGGTTTCTGGGATCTTGTACTTGGTGAAAGACCAACCAAGGGCCACTTCAGACCCAGGACAGAGGAAATTATGCATTACAAGCTGTTTCTGAGCCTGGGCATGGCTTCTGACTCCCTGCTGGGGCTAGATTTGATGGTGTTGTGCCCCTGACTGGGTACAATGGGAAGTCATCTGGGGGAATGTATTCTCACCTTCCCAGGAAGTCCTGTCTCCTGGGAGGTGAGTTCAGCAGACACAAGTACACAGGTGAACCCACACCTCCTCACCAAACAGCTTCACCCACATGACTGAAGCCAGGGATCTTAACATAAGCACCTGGCATTCACAGTCTGTGTGCTAGGGGTGGCTTTCTGCTCTCACTACCTATGGGCACACTGGACACATGTGATAGTATTACTCACACCTTAATTGCCCTGCTGGTTGGTGCTCATCACCAGAGAATCCCCCAGCTCTTGGGGAGAAGAGGAATGCATACTGGGAGAAGACTGAGCTGGGCACTCATTACTCCCCAGGCACTGAACATTGGAAAGTCCCTTTAACCCAAGAAGTTTCCACTTCTGTGAACATAAAAACGCAAATGATATTTTGAATTCATCACAAGGGATATATCACAAGGGATATATTTCTTGCTCAATTTAATTTTTTTATAGAGGTTCCACCTCTAGGATGATGGGACAAAGGCAAACTTGAGTCCTGTTTTTGGTTGAGGAACAACTGGGTTTGAGAGGTAGTTGCAGATTCCAATCTTCCCATACTAGGTCCCAGCATGGGTGGAGTTAAGAGCCTTGTTGCAAAAGAGCCCAATATTGCTTGGAAGGACATGCTGGTAAGTGCTCAGTGTCAGCAGGACCCCAAACTAGATCCAGGGTTGCAGCAAGTGGAGAGGTTGTGCACCATTTTCTCTCCAAGAGGAGGAAGAGCAGAGGTGTGTTGAGGTGGAACAGTGAGAAGCTAGGGAACACCAGGCAGGATTGGGGCACCCACAACTCCCTCCCTGGCCTGCTGTTCAGGGCAGTGCCTCTGGAATCCCCACTGGGGGGATCAAGGCAGGTGATGTCTGGGCCTTCAGGTCTCTGAGGAGAGAGTCAGTTACATGACCTGCACACAGTGGAATAAAGAATGAATGGTACCTGAGAGTGGACAAGCTGACCTAGGCATTGCCACACCTGCATAGGAGAAAGAAGGAGGAATCAATCTCTTTCTGAAGGGGCCTCTCAACCAGGTGAGGCCCAGCCCTTACTTTTCTTATACCAGAGTCTTTGGATCCAATGTGTAATCAAGTCCTGGCAACTTAAATTCTGGTGGGGTTGGGCAGGTCCAGCCTGGTGTAGAGGGGATATCAGTGATGCGTGTGCAAAATCTGCTACCTCTGAAGCCAGCAGCTCATCCTCATAACAATTAGGATGCATCCATCCCCATGTGGGTGACTAACTTCCCCAGACACTGGAAGGTGTGGTGATCCTTGATGGTATCTATCCCACCTCACCCCAGCTCCCTCAAGTGCTGGCCACACAGCACTGGTGTCTACCCAGTATCCTGCTCACCTGAGGTGGTATCATAGCCCATGTTCTCTGAGGCTGCTCTGGGCTTGAGTCCTAGAATGCCAGTCAAAAGGAGCACTGGTTTGGACTCCCAGAGGCTCCTGGCCCAACTGGCTTGCTAACATATCTAAAACCAGTACCACCTATTGGTGTTGCCCCTGGAGGCTAAAGGAGCCCACTCTCATCTGGTGAGAAGTGGAAGCACCCTGGACATTGACCATGACCTTGCTCACTCTGACTAGTGTCCTGGAAATCCCACAAGGGTGTCCATTCTCTGCTGGAACCCTTGTTGGAATTGTGATAGTGCATACCAAGTCCACAAAGTGCATTGGCCACCAGGGGATCCTGGATCCAGTCTCCTAGCCCTGCACTCTGGAGGATGTCTTGTCCTGAACCTCACCACTGTCTATCAAGGTAGTAATCCAGATGGTGAGGGTCAACACTCTAGGTGGTACTGAGTCTTTCAGCACTGTTGAGAGACCTGTGTTGCAATAAGAGGCTCTGGATTTAGCCAGGCTCCTGTAGACTCCAGTGCATGTTAAAGCAAGGACTTTGTGACAAGCACTTGCTCTCCTGGGGGACCTGAATGAGACAAGACTGACAGTTGGTTTGTTGACCTGTGGGATTTACTCCCACAAACTCAGCACACTCTGGCCACCTGACAGTCTGCCTGATGCTTCCTTTTCAATCTCCCACTCCAAGGGGAAGTGCAACAGGGGTGGCCAGTGCCAGGGTCCATAGTGTGACCAGGGCCAGGATGCAGATTGTGGCCATGATAAGGATACAGAATGTGACCTGGGCCAGGGACCAGAATGTGACCAATGCCAGTGACAGAGTATGATCATGGTAAAGGTCCAGATTGTGACCAAGGTCAAGGCCCAGAGTGTGACCAGGGCCAAGGCCCAGAATGTGACCAGGGTCAGGGTCCAGTGTGTGAGCCATATGACAGCCTAGAGTATGACCAAATTCAGGACACAGAGTGTGACTAGGGACAGGGCACAGATTGTGACCAGGGTAACAGAGTTTGACCATTATCAGTGTATAGTGTGTTACAAGGGTCAGAGACTGGTGTGTGACCATGGCCAGTATGCTGAGTGTGACCATTACCAGGACAAATGGTGACAAGGATCATGCCCCAGAATTTAACAAAGGTACAGGCCCAGTGTGTGATCAGGTCGAGGCCCAGGGCTTGACAAGGTAGAACCCAAACAGGGTTAAGTGTTACACCAGGCATGACCCAGTTGTAGCCAGATCAGTGCCCACCTGTGTACACCTCCAGGGCTTCTAACTTCTAATCTTTTTTCCTAACCTTCCTTTCTGAATAGCTCATGCCCTTGGGAGCAATCTGAGTTCAACAATTCCCAGGCGGTGTGTGGAGTTGAGAGAACATCCATCTGTCCTCTGAGGCTCTCTGAAAGGAGGGAGCCCTGCTGTTTCCATGTTGCAGGGTGGGTACAGGACCATAGCAGTCACAGTGTTTGGTGAGCAGCTATGTCCTATCTCAGTGCCCAGAGTAGAAAAGAGCATCTTCCTGGGTCCAAACTGCTTCTTGAGGGTCTGGTGTCAGATGCAACTTCCACCCCATGTCATATGTCCTCAACCTCCAGGAAGACAGGTTCCCATTTTCTCAAGTACTCAGGAAATATCACAAAAAACCTGGCAAGACAATGCAGGAGCAATTGATTACCTGATTCCATGCATTCTTGACACCTCAGTCCTAGACTGGGGAGGTGTGCCTGGGTTCAGGGACAAAAGTTCCCCATTCTACAGTCATCTATCCACAGGCATGTAACCTGCTGTTTGGAAGAACCTACCTACCAATCCCTCCAACTGGTCCTGGCCACCCACATACCTGCCCACCTGGCTAACAGAATGCTGACGGTTCTAAGTGTCCACCAGCCACTGTCACAGCAACCCAACCTCTCTCTCTGTATCAGGAAACTGAGACCCTGAGCAAGACTCCCTCTGTACCCTGCTCCTCCCTTGGCCAGCAGATGCTTTTCATTCTGGGAATATGTCCACCTAGGTCAATGCGGAACCTGAGCATGGCAGCCATAGTCCTCAGAGGCCCTGGCCACATGGGCTCATCTGGCCCTGCAAGCTGGAACAGATGCAGCAACCAAAGCAGCCTTCTCAAATGTGGTTCAGACAGGAAGGTGGGTGGGTATGCATAGTTGATATCTGCCCTGCCTGAGGCCATCTGATTTTCACAGGGCCTCCAGGACTGGTATGTGGGGCCAGGGTCCCAGCTCACTCCTGTCTACAATATTTATGGTCAAAAGTTGTGGATATGATGAACACTTCTGAAGTTTACCTGGATTCCACAAGCTGTGAGGGGACCTGAGCCATAGACTCAGGATCAAGGGTTCAGGATCTTAGGGGATGCCACACTGTTGATCACTACTGGTCATATCCTGTCCACCTCAGGAGACCAGAGGAAAAAGGTGGGTAACCTGCTCCTTAGTATAGAGGCTGTCAGCGAGCCTACCTTGCCTCTCCAGGAACCCCAACCCATTTGGGGGCACTGAGAATGAATTCCACAGCACTTTTTTACTCTTGAGAAGTTCTACACTCCTGGGTGCTGCCCAAACTTTCCAGGCTGACTGGGACCTGAGGAGCATTCTGCTTGGTGCCAGAGGGCTGTGAAGAAGTCCCTGTCTAGACTACTGCAGTGTTTTACTTCCTTTCATTCAGGGTTCCATCTGGACCTCACGATGACTAGCCAGGAGTCCTCAGTGCTGGGTGTGCACACCTTACCAAGTACCCCATAGATCCAGACCCTGCCCTAGGCCATGCAACTAACAGAGTTGTGTGGTCTGGTGTAACCCAGGTACTCAGCACCTGCAAAATTACTGGCAGGGCTATTTCCCCTGGCCAGTGAGAGACTGATGATTAGTCCAGGTATACATGGCCTCCACAACTAGTGGGGAAAAAGGAGTGAGGAGCATCCTTGGCTTGGGTGCTGGTACAAAAGTCCCTGGAAGGAACTCAGTTTCTACCAACCCTGTGTGACCTCACCAGGTAATGGTCCTGTCAATCAAATCAATATTCCAGGTGCAGAGTGTGGAAATTTGGTCTTTCTTCCCAACTACCAGGATTTCCCATTGGAGTAATGACCCCATTTTATGGGAATGCAAACCAAGGACCTGGGAAACATGACAAGCCAGGTCACTCCCAGGTTGAGACCTGCTGTCAAATCAGGGCACTTAATCCTTGAGTCTCTGAAAATACAGACTTTCTTGGCATTGTGGGCTCACATGTACTTTGTGTGGAGATAATCAGCACCATCCTGGAAACCAGCTACAATAGGAACACTGCTGGCCTTAGACCCCCAACTCAGTCTGACATGTGCTGATGGACTCATAAAGTCTCTTGGAATCAGCCTTGGAGAGTCCCATATAATGGAAACTTGACCTTGGCCAGCAAGCAGGCTTAGTGGTGATCAGATGGCCAGACCTGCTCCTGGCACTACCCTGTCTCCCTGAGTCCTTCCAGTATCCCAAGAGGAGGACTGGCACACTGCATTCCCAGAAAGGAAACTGCAAGCACCTTTTCATGTATATAGACTGTAGAAAAAACTGGGGGTCTGTCAGGAGGAGCAGCACACTCCTGTAATGGAGTCTATACAAGAGTTGGACTCATGAGGGTGAGCAGTCCACAAGTTCTGTTTGTTGTTTGTGTTGTGACTTAGCTTCACACCAGGTCACCTGCACAGTACAGCAGCAGCTCACAGTTGTAAAACATAAAATAGGCCCAGAGACATCCTGGTTTTTATCATGGGGACCTGGAATACATCACCTGTCACCACAAGGGGGCATTGCAAATGGGTGAAAGTTAGGGTTTTGATGAGGGGAGGTCATCCAAGAGACCCAGGGTCCCTGATGTCATCACAGGTTCTTAGCAGATGGAAGCAAGAAACCAGGGGTCAGAGACAGACCAGCTAACTGCTGACTTTGCCCAAAGATTGTCCTTCCCACAACTGTGTCTTAGGCTGTTCAGGACAGGAAGACCACACCAAGGAGTGATGCTCAGGCCTCTTTTTCTGTACATCAACTTAGCCCCAAAATTTCTCCCACCAATTAGCACACTTTCACACTTTGCTGCTGAATTTGCTCAGAGCAGCTCTGGTGTGGCAGGGCCCCTCTTGCTTTTGTCTCTGTGCCCCTGCAACTTTCTTTACTGCAGACCCATGCCCTCAGTCACACTTCTGCAGAGCCTACCATACACCACCCAGGGCATAGGACCAACCCATTGTTCTGTGTGCTCAAGATCCTGGTTTCTTGGTCATGATACAGAGATGTAAATCCAGATCCAGGTTTCCTGGTTCTACCCAGATCTGCCACTTATTCACTGTGAATATGAGTTGGTGTTTGAACTTCCCTGTGACTCAACATACTTATGTGTAAGTGGGGTCTCATCAGAGCACAGCAACTACTTCCTAGGGTTTGGAAAGTATATCTGATGCATACAAATCCTCATAGGGTGTCACTGTCCATGGAGTGCCTTGGACAGTGTGCAGTTCTGGAATCACAGCATTACCATCTCCAAAATTCTGATGGAGAAGGTCTGCTGCAGACTGACTGTCTGTGCAGGGGTGCAAGTGTATTCCTGGACCAGTTGCCCAGTCAGTGCAGGCTGGTTTCTCTGCTGTGACCCTGTGTGGCACATTGTTTGACAGCACTGTGATGAGCACAGACACTGGACAGGTCACCTGAGGTTCCAGACCCAGCAAAGTCATCTTCCTGAAGGGGTGTCTGCACCATGCCACACCACAGCCTACAACCCTGCATGATCAGCAGAATCCAATGGTTCATGGAGCATTTTCACATGCACCTCTGACCCTGAGTCATTCCATGTGCTTGGGAGGCATTGCCTCTCAAATTCCAGGGCAGGATTTCAGGTCAGATGCCCCAGGAACCCTCCCTTTTCTTCTGGTTCCTTGCCATTCTTCCCTTGCCACTGCTGAGCACAGGCCCAGAGAACTCTGAATCCAGGTAGTGCCATAAGAAACAACACACCTGAGTCTGCTGAAGGGACATCAACAGTGGGGCTGTCCATATGGCTGGGGATGCACCAGGAAAGCTGCCCATGACCATGTTCATGCCATGCGCAGGGACCCCAGAAGCCAGCTCATGTGGCACTGGGAAGGCCACAAGGATGAGGATCATATTGTGCACTCAGTGGTCATATTTGTAGTGTGTGGATTCTGAGACTACAGCCTCTAATGCCAAGGCACAGGTGAGAAGACTGCACTAGGAATCCAGGTTGCTTGCTGCTGGAGAGTTGCTCTGATGGAGGCCCTTCACACACCAGAAGATGCTCTCCACATCCTCCCTCTCTTCATCCACTCCTATATCCTCCAAACTAAAACAGAGGGCAGTCCTGGTAAAAGTGTCAGGAAGGCATCACTGTGTCCTGTGCATTCTGGGGACTTCCTCCACAGTGTCTGGGGTAACACCTGTTCAAGAGAATGTTACTGATCTGGTGCTGCCACAGTGAAGGCAGCAAGTTTTCAGCCTGTCTTCCCCTGGGCACAGGTAGGCAGGCTCTTGCTGGGAAATTGTCTCACCAGCCCACTGCCATCTGGACCATGGAATTCTGTGCAGGAGGCTCAGGCCTTTTTTCATATGTCAGGCTGAGGCCTTCCTTGTCTGCCCCCAGCTGTCCTGTGCAGATAGGGATCATGTCATCATGAAAACTGCCTGAGGCAAACAGAGGACAGGGTGGCACTAGCACTGGGTGATTGTGAGGGCCTGATTGTGCAATACTCAGATACCTGGAATTGAGAGACAAAACACAGCACACACCACGTGCACACAAACCTCCTTAAATATCACACAACAACCACACAATATCAGAGATGTAAAATACAAAAATGTAACACCCAAATGGGCAAAACCTAATTTTCAAAAGCAGACAATATTTAAAAATAACTAAAAATGTGATGGAATTTACCTACCATGAACAACAGAATCTAATGCATTTCCAAAACACAAAATCCTTTTTTACTGTTATATTTTTATATCTACTACAAACATGTCTCTGATTTCATTCTTTAAATGTGAGTTGTTTCAAAAATTTGTTCTCATATCATTTCTTACCTTGCAAGGTACACTCAAAAAATTCCCAGAACAATGGAAATGTGAGAACACAACATGCTTCATCTAATTCTACATGATATGCCTTCCAAATATCAATCAAATCAACAAAATTGTGTAAAAATGTTTCATTTGAATTGAGGCTTTATCTCGAATAATAAAGACCAGTTTTTAAAAACCCACTGTGCATCCTGAGTGACATCAGCAGAAACTAAGATATGTATTCAGAACCAATTCACTCAATTTCTTAAAGGTCTATTATATTCCCAATGCACAGTCCATCAGACTGAGTAAATTCATTACCAAAAGCAACTCTCTTTGTTATCACCTCTATGTTTCCCAACTGACATTTGCCTTGACATGGAACAGGCCCAGGGATAAAAGTGCAATTCATTTTGAGAGAAGCTGAGAGTATTCCCCAGAAATCTTTATCTTTCCAAACACTACTGCAGTTAAAATTTTGAATCATGCCATTAAATACAGGTGAACACCATTTTTTCATGAGTTGCTAATTAAATCCTCACTCTAGCATTTTTGTGAGTATCATGTAACCTATCTTCTCCTGATAGTTGTCTCATGTTGAGGAATGCCTACTCTAAGGCAAAACTCATCACAGAGGGAGCACTACTGATTCCTACAACATTACCATGCTGAAAACTCATTGGAAAGAACTTCCACTTAAAAGTGGTAATTTTCAAAACATGTTTTATTCACTTAATTTGAAAGAGAAAAAAACATTGCATAATTGGTGGATTGGCATTATCTATAGATCCTGACTCTGGTAGGTTACTGGATTATCTTCTGGTCTGACCTGTGAAATTCTTGACTGGTAAACCAAGCCAAGGTAAAACCAAATATATTTTAATTCTATATTTTTCCAATGGTCTGCAGTGGCCTGTGGCAAATCAGAGGACAACATATGTTTGAAAACTTATGTGCTAAGGATGTTATTATTCCAGGAGATTTTTGGGTTTATTCAATCCTGAGCCCCAAGACTTTTGAACCACAATCAATTCCTACTTGTCCCTCACTGCCTTCTCCTCCTTTGAATTTTACTTTCAAAATTTCTAACCAGTTGATATCTGAGGAAAATAGCCCAGTGTAGTTGATGAAATGTCCCAATTATTTTAGGTAAGGGGAAGACTGAGGAAGTAGGTACTCCAGGGCAAAATCAGGTTTTCTAAATAAGGAAAGCCTACTCAACTTAGCCAGATGATGTCTGTAAATGTAAAAATGGAAAGGGAAGCAGTGATGGCTTACTACATCAGTAACCCCAGGTACAATATATGATGGCATCATAAAAAAAAAGTGACACACAATTTTTATTTTCCCTGTTGTTTGTTTTGCAGCAAATATTCTCAAGAATTATTTCTCAGATCTTAGGTCTAGAAGGTTACTTCCATTGAACTGTCCATCATTCAAACTCTTGCTACTCTGGCTTCTATTTTTATCAAAATATGCTTATGTTTCTTAACAATGATCCTGTGAAATGGAAATAAAAGAAGAGACAGCTAAGATGTACAAAGTCAAAAAGGCTGACATCCAGCAACTAGGGATTGAAGAACAAGGAGATTTCAGGCTCAAATAAGAGAGTGCATTTTGTTTCCCACCCTTGGGGGTGTTTCTGAACTGGGTCAAAATGGGTCCAAATGACTGTCTACTGAGACATCCTGGTTGCTCTACAGATACTTTCTGACATGTCAGAAAGGAAGAGTCATAACAATGCCATCATGATTCCCATGTCAACCAGAGAAACTTCCCCTCCTGGTCACTGGGGTCAATGTTTCAAGTCATGTCTTGGCTCAGCAGCTATTGTAAGAGGGAAGAGGAGGAAGACAAGACAGTCTAGTGCTTTCAACAAATATGATCCTTACATCTCTATCCATGAGCAGAGGAGTCAGCATGTGTTGGGGCCACAACCCTAGAGGCTTGTGGGCAATCCTGTTCTGTGCAGGGTAAAAGATTCTGCTGAAGCTATTTTTATACTTAAGTAGAGAGGAATGAATATTAGGCTGATTCCAATGAATGATGACAGTGGAAATTTCCATGCAACTAAGTATTCTGAGAGGATTATTTTTAATATGAAGTTAAAAATTCTTTTGAATGTGCTTGGCTTTGCCTTGGGTTTGTTTTCCAGTCAAACAGTCAGACCAGAAGAGTGTCTGGTCACCTATGACAGTCAGTATCTTCAGATAGTTTAAGCCCTTCAATTCCTCAACATTTTCTCCCCTGCTGAATCAGATGAATAGAACACAGTTGGAAAAGTATTACTTTTATGTGGAAGTTAATTCCAATGAGTTTTCAGCATGACACTGTGTTATAAATCAGCAGTGCTCCTTCCATGACTGGGTTTGCCTTAGAGTAGGCATTACTCATGATGAGACAACTATCACAAGCTGATAGATTATATGATACTCAGGAAAATGCTGAAATGGGGATTTAATTAGCAAGTTCATAAACATTGAAGGTGCTCACTTCTATTAAATGGTATGATTCCAAATGTCAACTGCAATAGTGTTTGGGAGGCAGTAGAATTCTGGGAAACACTCCCAGGTTCTCTCAAAATTAATTGCACTTGTTACCTGTACCAGATCCAGATCAATGTAAATATCAGCTCTGATATTTGGAGGTGATGACAAAGAGAGCTGTTTTTTGGCACTGCATTTTCTAATTCTGTTTTTCTGTGCATTGGGAAGAAATTATTTCTTTAAAAAATTGAATAAATTCGTGCTGAATACATTACTTAGTTTCTGCTGACATCAAACAGGTGGCATAGTCAGTTTAAAAACTGGGTTCCTTGTATCACTGAAGATCCAGACTCAATTAAAATGAAACTATTTTACAGACGTTTATTAACTTCATGGAATTTTAGGAGCCATGCCGAGTAGATTTGGGTGAAGGTTGTGGTGTTCTCATCTTCACCATGTTACTGGAATATTGATTGTGCTTTGCAGGGTAAGGAATAATTAAAAAAAAACTATACCTTTTGTAAATAACTCACATAAAGAATAAAATCAGAGATTGAGTATGTGGCATGTTTGTGGTGGATATAATAAAATTGCATTTTGGAAATGCTTTACATTCCAATTTTCTGGTAGTTAACATCTATCACATCTTCAGTTACTCTTTAAAATTTTCTACTTTTGTAAGTCAGGATTTCCCCATTCTGGATTTTTATTTTGTATTTGAGAAGAGATATGTTTTTCTTTACATCCCTGATATTGAGATGTGCTTTTTATTTCAAGAACCACCATTCAGTACTGGACTTCCATATATCTCCTTGCTTAAGTTTAGGTGGTTGTGTGTAAGTTCTGTAGAGTAAAGAAAGTCTTTTCTCGGAGATCTTTTGGCAGAAAAGCCAAATCAGCATAAGTGTAAACAGCTGTCCTTTGCAAGCCACAGGATAGGTCCAAGAATCTGCAAGATCTTTTGTATACTCTGCAAGTTTAGTTATTGTCAGTAATTACCTTTGCTTACTGAATGATCTTGAAATTTCTTCCAGATTATTCCTATACTGTTTTGAAACTGAGGACATGTCCTTGTATTTTTGGGGAGAAAATTAACAATGACAATTTTTAAGAATCTGTTCACTCTAGTTGGTTTTCATCTCCAACCTTCCTGTGTTTAGTTCATCATACACTGCTCTTACCTTGTCTCTTTTTATATATTCACCTTTTAATGTTTGTAACAATCCTCTCTTGCACCATGATGTTTGTTAGAAGATGATAAGCTTGGAAAAATTGTGCTCATCGAGTCACTATCTTTCCCTTTTAAAATCCATCACATCACATTATAGGAGCATATTTTGCCAGGTTCTGGGGTACTGGGCTATAGTCTACATTCTCCAGGAGCTGCTTAAAGGACCCTTGACATCCTCACAGAGGGACCTGTGTCAGACTGGTAGTAGTGAGTGCAAGAGTTTGAACACTTCTATCAAGACGCATTGGCCAAATACTTCTAAAAAGTAACCTAAAAAGATGAGTTCAAGGGCCCCCTAGAAATTCCCATCAAGAGAATTCAGAGTGCAAACTAGTCATGGGCCAGCAGCAAAGCAATTGGAAACTGGCAGGTGGCAAGTGCACAGGACATCTCTCCTCATTTCCTAGCTCTTTTCTGGCCTCCATCACATGTGCTCAGTGATGTACTCCTCTTCTCCTCACAAGACATTGTGTGGACCAGGACCCTCCACTTAGAGGTCAAATTTTAAATGTCTAGCTCTCCTGTGTTTAGATGTTTGAGGAAAATAAAGGGAACTCTGCCAGATTTTGTGGATGTTTCCCAATTCAGTCATCACCGAATCCATCGAGTTGCACTGACTGCTCCACTGCCCTCTGCTGTCAACAGCCATCATTCCATTTCCCTGGTATGGCCCTACATCAGTTATGTCACCTGGCAAAATTCCAAGGGAGCCCAGCTGGGAGGAAGAGACACAGATGGCAAAGCCGCTGGGGTCAGTGCTAGGCTGAGTGATCCTCACAGCCTCCTGAACCCATCCAACCCCCCCAGGTCAACTTGTCTTGGTGGTCAATTGCCTGCAGCAGGAGAAGGTGGCCACGTGGCAAAAATGCCTGGTGCGGCCAAACGTGTTCAGCGCCATCTAGTGGGACTGCAGGTTGGTGCAGGCTGTCAGTCTTCAGCTGGATTAATAGGCCTGGACATATCTGGATCACCCACAGGCCTGCAGGGTTGAGCCAACAACACACCCATGCTTTTCAGGAACTGGGTGAAGAAGTTAGGATCACATTTGTTGAAAGAAGTAGACTCTGGGACTCTTCCTCTTCCTCTTCCCTGTTAACATCACTGCTGAACTGGCACTTTACTTGAATCATTGTCTCAATCAGTTAGGAGGGGAAGCTTTTCTTGTGACCATGGGAACAGTGACATCATTGTGCTGCATTCTGCCTTTCTGTGACATCAAGAGATATCTGCAGAGTATCCAGGATGTCACAGGAGGCACTCATATGAACCCATGATGCCCCAGGCTCAGAAACACATCCTGGGGTGAGAAACAAAGTGAAGTCTCCTACCTGAGTCTGCTATCTCCTTACCCTTCAATCCCAAGTTACTGGATGCCAGTCCTTTGGACTTTTATTACTCTCATTTCACAGGTTCACTGTTAAAAACCTTAGGCATTTCTTTGAGAATGATGAAAACTATGGTAGAAGAATTTTGAATGATAGGCAGTTCGATGGATGTAACTTTGTAGACCTAAGCTCAGTGCAGTGATTCTTGAAAAGATTTGTTGCAAATACAACCACAGGGAGTATAAAATTAAATTTCACTATTTTTTTTTATTCTGCCAATACCTATTGTTCCTGGGATCACTGATGCCATGAGCCATCACCACTTTTGTTTGTATGTTTATATTTACAGACATCATTCTGCTAAATTGATTAGGCCTTTCCTAATTTAGGATAACTGACTTTGTCCTGGAGTATCCATTTCCTCAGTCAACCACATAACTGAAATAATGGGAAAGATCCATCACCTCCACTGGGCCATTTGTTTTGCCTAGATATCTGCTGCTTAGAAATTTTGAAAGGGAAATTCCAGGAGGAGGAGGCAATGTGGAGAAAATAGGAATTAATTTTGCTTCTAAGTTGGGGGTTCAGGTATGCATGAACCCCAAATTCTCCTTATATAATAATGACCTGAGCACATACATTTTCCCACGTGTGCCTTCCTCTCCTTTTCTCTAGAACACCACAGACCATTTGGAAAATTGTCTGCTCAGTGTTCATCTACTATGCTTTACCTTCTTACATAGACAGGGTTAAATCTTTTTTCCATGGCACCAACCCTTGAAGTCTGAGGGCCTTTCCAATCAACTAAGGATTTTGAGAATATTATTTTACATGTGAAATTAAAAATTCATTAAAATTTCTTTGGTGTCACCTTGCATTGGTTTTCCAGTCAAGTGTTTCAGAATCAGACTGAAAGAGGATCCAGTTATTTACTGTACGCAGTCTGTTCAGATAATGCCAACTCTCCAATTCCTCAACATTTTCTCCTGTGTTAAATCAATGTAGTTGGAAAAGCAGAAATTTTAAGTGAAAGTTTATTCCAATGAAAGTTTTAAGCATGACACTGTGGTAGAAACCAGGAGTTCTTTCCCTGTTACCTGGATTGCCTAGAAATAGGACTTCCTGGAGATGAGACAGCTATCAGGAACTGAAGAAATTGTGTATGAGTGACACTCAAGAAAGGACTAAGATGACCTTTAGCAATGTAGTCTGAAAAATGATTAACAATGGAACTGAGAAAAGATGGAACACTGTCAATGAATGTCTCTCACCCAAACTACCAAGAGGAAACTGAGTAAGAATTACCTTGATGAACCTGGAATAGGATAGAGAAAAAACTTAGCACAATTATGTGAGTGGCACTCATTAAAAAGACACAGACAGGAATGAAGAAAGAATGGTTAGGGAACTCAGAAAAAAATAAACAGAAAAAAATTGACCACTTATAGGCAAGGGGAGCTCACAAACAAAACAAAAGGGAACTGATTAAGCATACACTAGGCAAAATTTACAGCTTTAACAAAGAAGACTGATCAATATTAGGAGAGGTTCTATCATCAAGAAGATCCAGCAGATTCACAGCATTTGTGGTTGAGGGTTGCTCAACCAGAGGACTCACAAGACCCTGGGCAATGGGGGTTGAGATGAGGTTCATGGCAGAACGCAGAGAAAAAAGAGAAAATATAGATGTGGTAGCTTGACTACAGAATCTAGAAACATTGGAGGTCTTTTGTGAGAGGGGTTCTCACATATTGGGCTCAAAGATTTTGGAAACATTTTGAGAGTATCCCTTGGGCCAAAGTTTCACTGACCTCAGGTATGTCTGGAATGCTTCCATGAAAGGTCTAAAGAAGTCCTCTATAGCAATGAGAAATTGTCCTTGCATGTATTTTACAAAGTCCCTTGAATGGATGGATTGCACCTGATTCAATTGTCCTCGGAGGTTTTCTCTCTTGTCAAGAGACAGCAGCCAATGACATATCAGAGAAGAATCTGAACAACTTATGTATGTGCTTTCCATGCACTGTTCAGAAACATGTCAGAAATCCTGGACCTGCTACATCACCCATAAGAACTCAGCCTCTCGTGAAAAGGTGTAGAAATGGTCAATGATGTGTGGTAGTTCGAGGTCCTCAGTGCTTTGGAAATTGTCATGTATTTCAATTGTTTTTGGTTTTCAGAAATTGGTGAAGAACCTGTCTGCATGGCAGCACCAAACTACTAGTATGGATTTTGGAAAGATGAAGTATCCACATTTCTCCAAGTGTCCACAATAGTGTTGATTGTATACACAGGTAAGGCCAGAGATGGTGTACTGATAGCCAGATTGGGACTCACTCAGAGAAGTTGTTATGCCTATCATCTCAGGTATGGGTGAGGTAGAGGAAGGTGTTACTCCTGGGAAGGCCGGTTTTATTCAATGAGGGAATGCCTCAGCAACTTAGTCAGATGATGTCAAGAAATACAAAAAAGGCAAAGGCAAGTGGTGATGGCTCTCAGTGTCTGGGTTCCCAGGAGAGATATTTGCTGGCAGAAAAGAAACATTCCTCAAACAATTTCAATCTTCTGCTGGGTATGTTTGCAACTTTTATTCTCAAGATTCATTACAGTGAGATAAGGGCTGAAATTCATATTCCTGATTTCTCAAATATTCAGTAGCATTCAATTCCATTCAGAACAACCCCTCACTTGGTTATGAGTGCTCCTGAAATATGAGAGTCAAAGATGTGAGAGCTCCTCTAATCCAGGTGGATAGGGCAGGCATTCAGAAGGATCTGAATGACTCACGGATTCCAGGCTCCAGTTGGAGAATGCAATTGGTTTCTCTCCCTAGAGAGTTTTTTTTGAGCCTTGGGCCACATGGAGTTTGAGGAGTGGCTCACGTGACATGGTGCCTGCACCACAGATGCAGCCTGAGGTCACAGAGGAAAGACATGACAGCAAGATGGCATCACAGCTCCCATGGCAACCAGAGATGCTTCCGCTCCTGACTGCTTCAGACTAAGATTGAAAACAAGCACCAGCTTACTTGTGATGGTGAGAGGAAAGATAACAGGAGTGAGTGCCAGGAATCTGCGATTTTCAAGAAATGTGATTCTAACCTTGTCAGCCAAGAGACAAGGAGCCAGGCAGTGTGCAGGCTGCAGCCCCATGGTCAGTGGATCTTTCCAGGTCCAGGCAGCACAAGGAAACTCTCTGAATCCTGACAGCTCACACCTAACTCCAGGTCCACTAGGTGACGCTGCTCTCATTTGGCCACACTGGGCATCATGACAGCAGGCAACTATCCCCCACCAGGTCCACTAGACCAGGTTGGGTGGAAGTGTACTTAGAGGCACGTGGATCACCAAACTGACCACTGGCTGGACTGGTATTACCTTCCGAATCTGCTCCTCAAGGACTGGACACACCCAGAATTTTCTAGTCAGGAAACTAGCCTAGGGCCCTAGTAACCACATGGAATGATGCCTGGTGAGAGCTCAAGGGCGTGGAGCATGCAGTGAGCATGGTGGCATAGGTAATCTTTCAATTGGGACACTACACACCCAATATGGAGGGTTGCCCCTACTTTCCTAGAAAGTTCAGACAGCAGACAGCTGGAACCTGAAAAGTGGATCTTCTAAGTGAAGATGGGTGTCTCCTCTGATGGCTAATGTGGAGACGTGGGAATCATTCACTCAGCATGTTGGACAGAGGACAGGATGGTGCTAAAAAGCAAGGAGAGATGTTCTGTGCTCACTCCACCTGCAAGGCTGCACCTCCTTGGCTGCTGTCTTATAACTAGGCTGTATAAAATTTACAATCTAGGAATTTCCAGGGACACCTCAACTCACCTTGAGATGCAGAAATATCTAGCCTATCTGTTCACACAACTGTTCATTTTCATGACCAGACTAGTGCCTGCCTGGCACAAGGCCCTGAGGGAATTTGACAGGATTCCTCCTACCAGCCCCAAGAGGAGGTAGACTACAAGCCATTCGATGATATAGGAGCCTGCTGATGGCATGAGAAGCACAGCATCCTAGGGCATAACACCATATTAGAACATGCACCACGAAGAAAGTACATGGTGCAAAGCTTCCAAGCTGAATATTCAAAGAGGGAGAATAAGGACATTTTGTGGGCACAGAAAGCAGAAGGGTGTTGGTGCTGAAAGCCTACTTCAGTGAAGAGACACTCTAGAACTACTCAGCCTTCATGGTCCACCCACAAATTCCATGGGACATCTTCAGGCTCAACATAGTCTACAAATACAGGAAGTAGTACTTGCCAGTTCATTCTATAAGCAACCATCATTATGGACTCTAATTCTGCTTGCAAGGACCTCAATGCCCTTGCAAATTTGTGGCTCTTTCTTATTGCTTTCAAGGGACAGCTGATTATACTTATGCTGATTCGTATTTTTTCTGGCACAAGAGCCATGAGGAAAGGCTTTCCTTACGGGTCAGCACTTACACCCACAAACTACAATTTGATCAAGTTGTAATTGGAATATGCAGCACTGAACCCAGCTCTTGAAATAATGACTGTGCAACAGTATCACAAATAAACACAAACAGGTCTGCTAAAAGGCAAATATGAAGACCCAACATGGGCAAAACCTAAATAACAAAAGAGGAGTAGTTCAAGAATATCCCAATGTGGGACCATACTTACTCAGCAGAAAAAGTGCACCACAGGCATTTGCACATTTTTAAATCATTTTTGTTTCTTGACTAGCTTCTACCCACCACCAACTTGCCACATTCCTAATGTCTTTGCTTTTTTTTTTTAATTTTGGTGTGAGTTCTTGCAAAGAAGGGTCCTTGTGTCATCTCTTACACTACAAAACCCAATCCAGTAATTCACAGATTTGTGGTAAACATGAGAACAACATATGCTTTACCCACTTCTACAGTACATCTGTTGAGGACATCCATCAAAATTAATAAGAGTCTACACAAGCTCTCTGCTCCTTTTGACACTGGAGCTCGAATATTAGTGGGAGAGTAGGTTGTAAATTCCCCCATTTCTCTCAAGTACTCACAGCAAAAACTTACATGGATTCAGCCACAAATCCTACCATTTTTCATCAAGACATAAGCAAGACCATGCAAGGGAAACTGACTAGGAAACTCCAGGGCCAAGGGCAGCTGTCTTTTGTGTTCACCTGTTAGTTTTCCAGTTGACATTGTAGTTGACATGGAAAGTGCTCAGGTGTGGAAGTCCCCTTCATGGGCAGAGTCTGGGAGTGTGTCCAACAAGTCTCAAAATTGCCAAGGACCATTTCAGTTGTCATTTTGAATTTCCTACCACTGTAACCTGGTGCATATTGCCTAGTAGAAGAAATTGTAGAAAAAATATTAGCAAGAACATACTGATAAGTGAGATGTAACATATGAACTAATGAGAGTTGAATGATGTGTAGTTTCAGTACTCTTCAGAACACTGGTGAAGCACTGCTCCCTTTGAGCACAGATCCCTGCTCAGATGTGGCAATGGAAATGGTTTGCATGTGAAACTGGTACTTTCTTCAACAGTGTTGATTCCGTTGATTAACAGAGGAGGAAAAAAGAGGTTGAGAGAATGGAAGGTTTGCATGCTCAGAAGTCTTTGGTCTTGTTTTTTTTTTTTTTTTTTCTTTCTTTTCTCCCCCATTCTGCAGTGCTGGAGATTTGAACCCCCGTCCTTCTGCATGCGAGGTAAGCACCCTACAAGATGGGCTATATCATCAGCAGAGAAACAACTGCTTTAAGATACATGATTTGATCTCCTCAGCTTCTGTGTCTATGAAGTTCTCTGCAGAGAAGCAACACTAGACAAAGCCAAATAATGTCTAAGGAATTCTTAATTCTCCTTTTCAAAACAATCTTGCAAATAACCATTTTTGCATGTCAAGTCCCACAGTCTCTGGGTGGGTTCTGAGGGAAAAAAAATCCCATCTTTACTTAAGGAGGAAACCAGTTGTAGCTGCTCCTTGAGCAGAAAATTATATCAGTGATATCTGGAGGCCAGGGCATGAGGAGAGGCAGGTCTATGTGGGAATTTGAATATGCTCAAGTTGTTAGTATAAAAGGAGATGTTGGGGATCATTCACCATTGCATCCCTAGTCATTACATTCAGAATCTACTGACAACTTCCTCGACCTTTGTATTTTTACTTTTCCTTCTGTCATTTTACTTTGAAAAATTCTACTAAGAATAGTGCTGTGCAAAATGCACAAGCCAGTGCTGGTAGTGGATCTTGCCTATCATCTCAGGGGTGGGTGAGTAGAGGAAGTTGTTACTCCTGGGAAAGAACAGTTTTCTTCCATGAGGGAGTGCCTCATCAACTTAGCCAGATGATGTCAGGAAATATAAACAAGCAAAGGCAAGTGGTGATGGCTCTTGGTGTCTGGGTTCCTAGTAAAGATATTTGCTGGCAGAAAGAAACATTCCTCAGTCAATTTCAATCTTCTGCTGGGTATGTTTGCAACATTTACTCTTAGGATTCATTACATTGAGATAAGGTCTGAAATTCATATCCCTGATTTCTCAATTATTCAGTTGCATTCAATTCCACTTAGAACAAAGTCTCACTTGGTTACCAGTGCTCCTGTGACATGAGAGCCAAAGATGTGAGAGCTCCTCTAAACCAGGTGGAAGGGGCAAGCATCAGGCTTTTCGGGTGTGAATGGCTCCAGAATTCCAGGCTCCAGTTGGAGAATGCACTTAGTTTCTCTCTACAGAGGATTTTTCCAGGCTTGGGCCACATGGATTTTGAGGAATGGCTCCTGTGACACATCACCTGCACCAATATAATGCATGAGGTCACAGAGGAAAGGCATGACAGCATGATGGCATCATGGTTCCCATGGCAACTATCGCATCCCCTCTGGCTGCAGAGAGAGACACGACAAATGTCTGAAGCTTTGGAAGTTTATTGTGCACAGTTCCTCTCCTACGCTTCTCTTACCCCTAGCTTCTGCGCGCTCCCAGCTTCCCTTCTCCCAGCTTCTTCCAGCTCCCGCGTACTCCCTGCTTCCAGCTTGGCTTCAACCTCCGCCTCCGCCTCCGCCTTCGCCGCTTCTTCCGCTTCTTCTGTTCTTCCGCTTCTTCTCCCTCACTCTCCCACCCACCAGGCTTATATACACTTCAACCAATCAGGGGAGAGTACACGAGGTAAACGCGGACAGCTGCAAGCATAGGATGGGTACACGAGGGGGGCATGCTCTAGTCACATCGTTAACTAGCCAATCATTGGAATTCGCTGGTTGTTTACTGTATAGCTGGCCGCTTTTGGCTCAGCATCAGGCACCATCTTGACCATGCCCAAGGCTGGGGGTCCCGGAAACCCCCACAAATCCCCCTTCTTTACTATTAAACTAAGGCTCGGGACCGTGTCTGTCTTAGGCTGAGTGGTCAGCATATGTCCTTACCCATCATCAGAGCCTGCAGAGCATGCTGCAGCTCCTGTCTTAGGTCGGTACACAGCCACCTCCTTCATTACCCGTCCTTGACTACCGGTCCAGCATCAAGAGTCATACGAATGGGGGGCTGTCGGCCTTTAGGGCGGTCATGGCCTGATGAAAAATAATTTGATCTCTCTATTGGCTAGCTCGTAGATGCATGCCAAAACGAATGAAGAGAAGAAGGCCAAGGCAGAGGAGTACCACCATAGCTCCTAAGCTTGCCCGCTGTTTGACAAATCTATAAACAGAAGAAAAACCATATAACCATATTAAATACAGAAACAATATACATCCCAATGGAGTTACAATACGGGTAACACAAAGCAGCTCTCAGGGAATAAACGCATCCCATTCCCAAAAGTTCTTGCAAGGTATCCACTTGTTCTTATAATGAGTCCATTCTCTGATAGAGTCTCTATGGTCTGTAAGGCTGCAGCTGCATTCTCGGCTGAATGATCGTTGTTATGGTTGTGTCAATGCTGCTACTGCAAGGACTGTGGTGGCAATGATCACGGCTGTTGCAATGTCAAAACCTCTTCTGTTTCTTGACAATTGCACTGGCAATTCTATATCTGCAACAGAAACTAGGACTGGTAGGAAGATAGAGATGTGCAAATTGCACGGGTGACAAAAGAACCATTCCAGCATTGTGAGAGATAGCACACAGTTAGTGAACAGTTAAGAGGTATTATTAGAAATGTTAGTTGGTAGAAACATAAAAGGGAGGAAATACACAAGCTGACGTGGGAGGAAAAGCAATATCACAGCTAGGGTCAGCAGAACGAGTTGCTCTACTCTGGGTCTGATTTGTAGTATGATTCCAACGGCAAAGTGCAGAAATTCCTCCTGTTAAAGCAAAGAAAGGCTAGAAATATCCTTATCTCCAAAAGCAGCACGGCCTGAAAAATCATCAGTAGAATTGACAGGCTTGTAGAGGAATTGGTGAAAAGCAAGAAAAGGAAGGATAAAAAATGTGTTAGTTAGAAATGAAAAATATGGCCAGGCTAACAAGTTAGTCTTCTAGGTGAAGGTGAATGCATCTTCTGAAGGCTTATATGGTGTCCTGGAGTCATTCACTCAGGATGTTGTATGGAGGTTAGGAGGGTGCTGACATGCCAAGAGAGATATTCTTTGCTCACTTCTCCTGCAAGGCCACTCCTCCTTGGCTGTGGCCTTACAGCTAAGCTGTGGGGCTGGGGAGATAGCTCAGTTGGTAGAGAGCTTTGAAACAAGGCCCTGGATTAAATCCCCAGCACCGCAAGGAAAAAAAAAAGTAACAAAAAAAAAAAAAACTCAGCTGCACTCAGAAATTTACATACTGGGAAATTCCATGGCCACCTCAACTCACCTTGAGATGCAGAAATGTCTGGCCTCTCTGTGTTCACACATGTGTTCTTTCTCTTGACCAGAGTCCAAGACTGGCAAAAGGCCCTGGGGAAAATTTCCAGCAGTCCTCTTAGCAACCCCAGGAGGATGCCGACTACAAGCTAGTGGATGATATAAGAGCCTGCTGATGGCATGAGGAACACAGCAGCACATGGCATAATTACAGATTGAAACATGTGCCATGGTGAAAGTGCTATGATGAAAACCTTCCAATATGAATATTCCAGGATGGAGAGCAAGGTCATTTTGTTGGCACCCAAATCTGAAGGCTGTTGGTGCTGAAAGACTACTTCAATTAAGAGGCATTCTAAATCTATTCAGCCATCTTCATCCACCCTCATATTCCACAACCTGTCTTCAGTTTTAACACCCTCTAAAAATACAGGAAGTAGTACTTGCCAGTTCATTCTGTAAGCAACCATCATTACAGACCCTAATACCTTTAGAAGGATTTCAAAGTCCTTGCAAAATCGTGGCTCTTTCTTGTTATTCTGAAGGGACAGCTGATTATTCATATGCTGATTCATACTTTTTATGGCACAGGAAACAGGAGAAAAGACTTTCTTGTCAACACAACACTTACACCCATGAACTACAATTTAAACGTGTTGAATTTGGAATATGCAGCACTGAACTCAGCTCTCAAAATAAAGACTGCACCACAATGTCACAAATTAAACAGAAACAGCTGTGCAAAATGTAAAAGTGAAGACCCAGAACTGAACATCAAAATAAGAGTGATTCAAGAATATCTGAATGAGGGATCAGAACACAGAGCAGGAAACTTGTACCACAGGCATTTATAAATTGTCTAATGCTTTTTATTTTTTGACTTGCTGCTATTCATCACCAATCTTCAACTTGTCTATTGTCTCTGGGTTCCTTCTTTCGGTGTGATCCCTTGCCATGAATGTTTATTTATTTATTTATTTTTCCTTTAACCTACAAATCACGATCCAGTAATTCACAGATCCGGGGAAAACATGAGACAACATATGATTTTTTCTCTTCTACAGTGCATCTATTAAGGACATCCATCAAAATTAGCAAGAGTGTCTACAAGTGCTCCATTCCTTTTGACACTGGAGCTCCAAAAATAGTGGGAGAGTAGGTGTTAAATTTCCCCTTTCTCCTGAATGCTATCAGCACAAACCAACAAGGATACACCACCAAATCCTAAAACTTTTCATCAAGTCATAAGAAAACCAATACAAAATAAAACTGACTAGGAAATCACTAAAAGGGGCAGCTGTCTTTTGTCTTCTCCTGTTGGTTTTTTCAGTTAACCTTGTAGTTTCCACAGCAAATGCTCTGGTGTGGAAGTCCCTTTCATTGTGAGTCTGGGAGTGTGTCAAAAAGCATTGAAATTGGCAAACACCAGTGAGGTGTCAATTTGAATTTCATGCCACTGCAACCTGGTGTACATTGACTATCTGGAGAATGTAATGGAAAAAATGGACATAGCATACTAATGATCGAGATATAACGTCTGAATAATGAGAGTTGAAAAACATGAAGGGATACGTACTTTTAAGCAATGCAGGTGACTGGGGACACACTGCTCCCTTTGATTGCTGCTCCTGGCTGAAAGCAGTCAATGGTAATTTCTTGCAGGTGAGATGGCTAGTTCTTGAAAATTGATGATTCTATTGAGTAACAGAGGAGAAAAAGAAAATGATTGAGGATAGAATGTTTGCACACTCAGAAGTGTTTTTCTTATTTTTTTTCCAATTGCATGGTGCTGGGGATTTGAACCCCAGCTTTCCAGCTTGCAAAGCCAGCACACTATGGAATGGGCTATATACTCAGCAGAGGAAGACCTCCTTTAAGGTGCATGACTTGACCCACTTAGGTTCTGTGTCTGTGAAGGTCTGAGCAAGAAGAAAACCTAGATAAAGCCAATCATTGACTAAGGAATTCTTAATTCACCTTTTCACAGCAATCTTGCAAATAACCTTTTTTGCATCTCAAGACCCACAGTCTAGGGATGTGTCTTCAGGGAAAGAATTACCCCATCTTTACTAAGGAGGAAACCGGTTGTACCTGATCCTTGAGCAGAAAATGATATCATAGATCCATGGAGGACAGGGCACAAGGAGAGGCAGGACTCTGTGGGTATTAGAATATACTACGTTTGTTAGCATGAAAGGAGATTTTGCATTTCATTTGCCATTTTATTCCCTGCCATTACATTCACAATCTACTGACACCTTCCTTGATTTTTTTTAATTATCCTTTTTTCATTTTACTTTGCAAAATTCTACCCAGCAGAGTGCTGTTCAAAATGCACAAGCCAGTGCTGGTTCTGGATCTTGCTTATAATCTCAAGAATTTGTGAGGTAGAGAAAGTTTCCTCTGGGAAATGTCTGTTGCCTTCAATGGGGAAATGCCTCATCAACTTAGCCAGATGATGTCAGAAAATATAAACAGGCAAAGGCAAGTGGTGATGGCTCTTGGGGTCTGGGTTCCCAGGACCCATATTTGCCAGCAGAAAGAAACATTTCTAATCCAATTTCAATCTTCCTCTCAGAATGTTTGTAGCTTTCACTCTCAAGATTTTTTACAGTTAGAAAAGTGGCAAAGTTCATATCCCTGATCTCTCAATGATTCAGTTGCACTCAGTTACAATCAGGACAATGCCTCACTTGGTTACCAGTGCTCCTGTGATGTGAAGGCAAAAACGAAAGAGCTCCTCTATTCAGGCGGGATGGGCAGGCAGGCATCTGGAAGATCAGGTGTGAATGGCTAGGGGATTCCAGGCTCTGATTGGAGAACAGTTGGATTCACTCCCCAGAGGGTTTATCCAAGCCTTGAGCAACACAGAGTTTGTGAAGTGGCTAGCATGATCTGGTGCCCACACCACAGATTCTGCCTGAGGACACAGAGAAAAGGCCTGACAAAATGATGGCATCAGGGTTCCCATGGCAACCTGAGAATCTTCTGCTCCTGGCTGCTTCAGATCAATATTGAAAACAAGCACCAGCTCAGTTGTGATGGTCAGAGGAGAGATGACAGGAGCAAGTGCCAGGGAACTGAGGTTTTCCAAAAGTGATTCTAACTTCTTTGGTCAGGAGTGTACAGCCCCATCGTCAGTGGAATCCACCAGGACCAGGCAGGACAAGGAACTCCTCTGAATCCTGAAAGCTTACACTAAACTTCAGGTCTACTAGGTGTCGCTGCAGTTGTTTGGCCACACTGGGCAATATGACAGCAGGCACTTATCCCCACTCAAGTTCTACTGGGTCTCTTAGGGTTGAAGTACTTGAGGACACATGATTCACCAAGTTGATCACCGACTCCAGTGCTATTTCCCTCTAACCTGCTCCTCCAGGACTGGACACACCCTGAATATCCTAGTAAAGAAAACAGCCTAGGGTGCCCTAGCAACCACACTGAATGTTGGCAGGTGAGATCTCAAGGCAGTGGAGAATGCATTGAGCATGTTGGGTTAAGTGATCTGTGATTTGGGACACTTCACACCCAATCTTGTGGGTTGTTCATTTTTTCTGAGAAAGTTCAGCCAGGTGACACCTGCAACCTGGGAAGTGGGTCTTCTAGGTGAAGGTGGATGCATCTTCTGAAGGCTTATATGGTGTCATGGGGTTCATTCAATCAGGATGTTGTACGGAGGATAAGATGGTGCTGATAAGCCAGGAGAGATATTCTGTGCTCACTACACCTGCATGGCCACACCTCCTTGGCTGTGGCCTTACAACTAAGTTGCATTCAAAAATTTACCTGCTTGGAAATTCCAGGGCCACCTCAACTCACCTTGAGATTCAGAAAAATCTGGTTTCTCTGTGTTCACACATGTGTTCCTTCTCTTAAACAGACTGGTGCCAGCCTGGCACAAGACTCTGTGGATTATTTCCACCAGTCCTCTTAGCAACCTCAGGAAGATTCAGACTACAAGCCAGTGGATGATAGAAGAGCCTGCAGATGGCATGAGAAAAACAGCATCACATTGCATAACTCCATATTGGAACATGCACCGTGGTGAGAGGGCTATGATGAAAAGTTTCCAAGATGAATATTGAAGGAGGGAGAGCAAGGACATTTTGTTGGCACCCAAATCTGAAGGCTGTTGGTGCTGAATGCAAACTTCAATGAAGAGACATTCTAAAACTATTCAGCCATCATTGTCCACCCTCAAATTCCACGACATGTATTCAGGTTCAACATCCTCTAAAAATACAGGAAATAATACCTGCCAGTTTATTCTGTAAGCAATGATCATTACAGACCCTAATTCCCCTTGCAAGAACCTGAAAGGCCTTGCAAAATCATGGCTCTATCTTTTTGCTCTCAATGGACAGCTGATTATACATATGCTGATTCATACTTTTTCTGGCACAGGAACCATGAGAAAAGGCTTTCATGTAAAGGCAGCACTTACACACATGAAATTCAATTTAAGTGAATTGATTTTGGAATATGCAGCACTGAACCCAGCTCTGGAAATAAAGACTGCACCACAACATCACAAATTTAAACAGAAACAGCTGTGTAAATTGCAAAATTGAAGACCCAAAACTGAACATCAAACAGGAGTGTTTCAAATATATCTGAATGTGGGATCAGACTTACTGAGCAGGAAACTTGTACCACAGGCATTTGCAAACTGTCAATTGCTTTTTATTTCTTGACTTGCTGCTATCCATCTCCAATCTTCAACTTGTCTATTATCTCTGGGTTTCTTCTTTCGGTGTGAGCTCTTGCAATGAATGTTTTTTTTTTTTTTCCCCCATTACCCTACAAACCACAATTCAGTAATTCCCAGATCTGTAGTAAACATGAGAAGAACATGTGCTTTTTTCTCTTCTACAGTGCATCTATTGAGGATATTCATCAAAATTAGCAAGAGTCTAAAAGTGCTTCATTCCTTTTGACATTGGAACTCCAAAGATATTGGGAGAGTAGGAGTTAAATTCCCCCTTCCTCCTGAATGCAATTAGCGCAAACTAACATGGATTCATTACCAAATTTTACCATTTTTCATCAAGTCATAAGCAAGCCAATACAAAATAAAGCTGACTAGAAAATCAGGACCATGGGCGGCTGTCTTTTTTCTTCACTTGTTGGTTTTTCATTTGACCTTGTGGTTCACATGGAAAATAATCTGGTGTGGAAGACCCCTTCATTGTGAGTCGGCGAGTGTGTTCAAAAAGCATCAAAATTGGCAAACACCAGTGAGGTGTCAATTTGAATTTCCTGCCACTGCAACCTGGTGTACAATGACTATCAGGAGAATTTGCTGGAGAAAGATGGACATAGCATACTCGTGATTGAGATATAAGGTCTGAATAATGAGAGTTGAAAGGTGTGAAGGAACACGTAGTCTTAAGCAATGCAGATGACTGGGGATGCACTGCTCAATTTGATTGCAGCTCCTGGCAGAAAGGAGTCAATGGATATTGTTTGCAGGTGAAATGGCTAGTACTTGAAAAGTGTTGATTCCATTGAGTAACAGAGGAGAAAAAGAAAACAATTGAGAGCACAGAATGTTTGCACCCTCAAAAGTATTTTTTCTTGTTTTTTTTTTTTCAATCCAATGGTCCTGGGGATTTGAACCCTAGCCTTTCCACTTGCTAAGCCAGTGCACTACAGGATGGAATATATCCCCAGCACAGGGACAGCTCCAATAAGGTACATGACTTGATCGCCTCAGGTTCTGTGTCTGTGAAGTTCTAGACAGAGAATTAACCCTAGACAAAGTCAATCAATAACTAAGGAATTCTTAATTCTCCTCTTCACAACAATCTTGCAAATAAACTTTTTGCATCTCAAGACCCACAGTCTATGTGTATATCCTGAGGGAAAGAATCATCCCGTCTTTGTTAAGTCAGAAAATGGTTGTAGCTGGTCCCTGAGCAGAAAATGATATCAGTTATCCATGGAGGACAGGGCACAAGGAGAGGAAGGACTATGTGGCTATTAGAATATGCTTAGGTTATTAGTATGAAGGGAGATTTTGGGGATCATTCGCCATTGCAACTCCAGTCACTACATTCACAATCTACTGACACCATTCTTCATCTTTTTTTTTTTTTACTTTTCTTTTTGGCATTTTACTTTAGAAAATTCTAACCAGCATTGTGCTTTGCAAAATGCAGAAGGCAGTGCTGGCTCTCCATCTTGCCTATTATCTCAGGTAGGGGTGAGGTAGAGGAAGGTATTTCATCTTGGAAAGGCCAGTTTCCTTCGAAAGGGAATGCCTCATCAAATAAACCAGAAGAAGTCAGGAATTAGAAGCAGACACAGGCAAGTGGTGATGGCTCTTGGGTTTTGTGTTCCAAGGAGCCATATTTGCTGGCAGAAAGGAAACATTCCTCATCTAATTTCAATCTTCCTCTCGTTATGTTTGTAGCTTTTACTCTCAAGATTTGCTACCATGATATAAGCTGTGAAATTCATATCCCTGATCTCTCAATGATTCAGGTGCCTCAGTTACACTCAGGGCAATGATTCACTTGGCAACCAATGCTACTGTGACATGAGAGCAAAAATGGGAGTGCCTCTCTATCCAGGTGGAATGGGCAGGCATGAAGAAGATCCGGTATGAATGGCTAGGGGATTTCAGGCCCTGGTTGGAGAACAGTTGGTTTCTCTCCTCAGAAGGTTTTCCTGAGCCTTGAGCAACATGGACATTGAGGACTTGCTTCTATGACTTGGCACCTGCACATCAGATTCTGCCTGAGATCACAGAGGAAATGCCTGAAAGAGGGATGGTGTTACGGTTCCCATGGCAAGCAAAGAAGCTTCGGCTCCTGTCTGCCAGAGACCAAGACTGAAAACAATCACCTGCTCAGTTGTGATGGTCAGAGGAAAGAAGACTGGAGGAAGTGCCAGGGAACTGAGGTTTTCCAAAAGTGATTCTAATCACTTTGGCCAGGAAAGTACAGCCTGGTCACTCCAAGAAGAGGTAGGACAAGGAACTCCTCTGAAGCCTGACATCTCACACTGAACTTCATGTCCGCTAGGTTTCCCTGCACTCATTTGGCTGCCCCAGGCATCATGAAAGCAGGCAGTTATCTTGCACCAGTTCCAGTGGACCTGCTTGGGTGGATGGGCTTGGGGACAAGTAGATCACCAAGTTGAGCACCGCTCCAGTGCTATATCCTTCCTAGTGCACTCCTCTATGACTGGGCACTACCAGAATATCCAGTCAAGAAAGTAGCCTAGGGCCCTAGCAACCATACTGAATCATGGCTGGTGAGAGCTCATTGCAGAGGAGCATGCAGTGAGCATGGTGGGTTGAATGATCTATGATTTGGGACAATTCACACCATATCTTGTCAGTTGCTCTTTCTTTCCAAGAAAGTATAGCCAGGTGAGAGCTGGAACATGAGAAGTGGGTCTTCTAGGTGAAGGTGGATGCATCTTCTGAAGACTTATATGGTGTTGTGGTACTCACTAACTCAGGATGTTGTACAGAGGATAGGGTAGTGCTGACATGCCAGGAGAGATATTCTGTCCTTACTACACCTATAAGGTCATACCTCCTTAGCTGTGGCCTTACAACTAAGCTGCATTCAGAAATTAATATGCTAGGAAATTCAAGGGTTACCTCAACTCACTTGAGATAGAGAAATGTCTGTCCTCTGTGTTCACACATGTGTTCTCTCTCTTGAACAGACTAGTGCCAGCCTGGATCAAGGACCTCTGAAAAATTTCCACTTAGAAATTTCCTCTTAGAAACCACAGAAGGATGCCAACTACAAGCCAGTGGAAGATAGGACAGCCTGCTGATGGCATGGGTAGCACAGCACCACAAGGAATAACTCCAGATTGAAACATAAACCATGCAGAAAGGGCTATGATGAAAAGCTTCCAAGATAAATATTCAAAGAGGGAGAGAAAGGACATTTTATTGGCACACAAAGCAGAAGGCTGTTGGTGCTAAAGCCTACTTCAATGAAGAAACATTCTAAATCTATTCAGTCATCATTGTCCACCCTCAAATTCCACTACATGTCTTCAGGTTCAACAAAATCTACAAATACAGGAGGTAGTACTTGCCAGTTCATTCTGTAAGCAACCATCATTACAGACCCTGATTCCCCTTGCAAGGACCTCTAAGCCCTTGAAAAGTTGTGGCTCTTTCTTGTTGCTCTCAAGGGACAGATGATTATACATACGCTGATTCATAGTTTTTCTGGAAAAGGAACCATGAGAAAAGGCTTTCTATAAAATACAGCACTTACACCCATGAAGTACAATATAAATGAGTTGAATTTGGAATATGCAGCACTGAACTCAGCTCTGGAAATAGAGACTGCACCAGAACATCACAAATGTAAACAGAAACAGCTGTGCAAAATGCAAAAGTGAAGACCCAAAACTGAACATCAAAACAGGAATGATTCAAGAATATCTGAATATGGGATCATACTTACTGAGCAGAAAACTTGTACCACAGGCATTTTCAAATTGTCTAATACTTCTTATTTCTTGACGAGCTGCTACCCACCACCAACCTTCAATTTGCCTAATTTCTCTGAGTTCCTTCTTTTGGTGTTAGCTCTTGCAATGAATGTCCCCCCCCCCCGTTACCCTGCAAATCACAATCCAGTAATTCCCAGATCTGTGGTAAACATGAGAACAACATATGCTTTTACCTCTTTTACAGTTCATCTCTTGAGGACATCCATCAAATTTAGCAAGAGTCTGTACAAGTGCTCCATTTCTTTGGACACTGGAGCTCCAAAGACAGTGGGAGAGTAAGTATTAAATTCCCCCTTTTTCCTGAATGTTTTCAGCACAAAATAACAGGGATTCAGTCCCAAATCCTCCCACTTTTTATCAAGTCAGAAACAAGCCAATACCAAAGAAAACTGACTAGGAAATCAAGACCAAGTGGGGCTGTCTTTTCTCTTCACTTGTTAGTTTTCAGTTGACCTTGTGCTTCATATGGCAAATGCTCTGATTCAGAAGTCCCCTTCATTGGCAGCCTGGGAGTGTATCCAAAAAGCCTCAAAATTTGCAAGGGGCAGTGAGGTGTCAATTTGAATTTCATGCCACTGCAACCTGATGTACATTGCCTATCAGAAGAATTTGCTGGAAAAAAGATTGTCATAGCATGCTTATGATTTTTTTTGGGATGTAACATCTGAACAAATGAGAGTTGAAAGATGTGAAGGAACATGTACTTGAAGGAATGCAGGTGACTGGGGATGCACTGCTTCTTTTGAGTGAATCTCACGGTTGAAAGGAGTCAATGGATGCTGCTTGCAGGTGAACATGCTACTTCTTGAAAATGGTTGATACCATTGAGTAACAGAGGAGGACAAGAAAGCAATTGAGAGAATAGAAGGTATGCACACACAGAAGTGGTTTTTCTTGTTTTCTTTCCAATCCCATGGTGCTGGGGATTTGAACTCTGGCCTTCCCTTTTTCAAAGCCAGCGCCCTACAAGATTGGCTGTATTTTCAGCACAGGAAGAGCCATTTTAAGGTACATGACTTGATCCACTCAGGTTCTGTATCTGTGAAGGTCTATTCAAGAAGCAAACCTAGACAAAGCCAATCAATGACTAAGGAATTCTTAATTCCACTTTTCACAATAATCTTGCAAATTAGCTTTTTTGCATCTCAAGACCCACAGTCTAGGGGTGTGTCCTGAGGGAAAGAATTGTCCCATTTTTATTTAAGGAGGAAACCAGTTGTAGCTGATCCCTGAGCAGAAAATAATATCAGTGATCCATGGAGAACAGGGCATGAGGAGAGGCCAGACTATGTGGGCATTAGGATATGCTCAGGTTGATAGTATGAAAGGAGATTTAATGGTTCATTCGCAACTGCATCCCCAGCCATTATATTCACAATCTACTGACACTGTCTTTGATCCTTTTTTTTTTTCTACTTTTTTTTTCGGCATTTTACTTTGCAAAATTCTACCCAGCAGAGTGCTGTTCAAAATGCACATGCCAGTGCTGGGTCTGGATCTTTCCTATCATCTCAAGAAGGTGTGAAGTACAGAAGATGTTTCTCCTGGGAGAGGCCAGTTGCCTTCAATGAGGGAATTCCTCATCAACTGGGCAGATGATGCCAGGAAATCTTAACAGGCAAAGGCAAGTGGTGATGGCCTTCAGGATCTGGGTTCCCAGGACCCATATTTGCTGGCAAAAAGGAAACATTTCTCATCCAATTTCAATCTTCCTCTCAGTATGTTTGTAGCTTTCACTGTCAAGATTTTTAAAGTTAGAAAATGGCGAAGCTCATATCCCTAATCTCTCAATGATTCAGTTGTACTCAGTTACAATCAGGACAAGGCCTCACTTGGTTATCAGAGCTCATGTGACATGAAAGCAAAAATAAAAGAGCTCCTCTATCCATGTGGAATGGGCAGGCATCACGATGGTCGGGTGTGAATGGCAAGGTGATCCCGTCTCCAATTGGAGAACAGTTGGATTCAATCCTTAGAGGGTTTCTCCAAACCTGGAGCAACACAGAGTTTGAGGAGTGGCAACCGTGAACTGGGGCCAACATTGCAGTTTCCGCCTGATGTCACAGAAGAAATGTCTGATAGCATGATGGCGTCAGGTTTCCCATGGCAACCAGAGAAGCTTCCACTCCTTGCTGTTCAGACCAAGAGGGAAAACATACACTAGCCCAGTTGTGATGGTCAGAGGAAATAAGACAGGAGTGAGTGCCAGGGAACTGAGGTTTTCCAAATTTGATTCTAGCCTCATCAGCCAGGAGAGCACAGACCTTGGTCCCTGGATCCCTTCAGGACAAGGCAGGAAAAGAAACTCCTCTGATTTCTGAGAGCTCACACTAAACTTCAGGTCTGCTAGGTGTCGCTGCACTCATTTTTCCGCACCTGAAAACATGACAACAGGCAGTTACACCGCAAAAGTGCCTGTTTGGGTGAATGTGCTCAGCGATACGTGGATCAGCAAGCTGAAAACCGAATCCAGGACTATTTCCTTTCTAACTCAATCCTCCAGGACTGGGCAAACCCAGAATATCCTACTCAGAAAACAACCCTAGGGTCCTAGAAACCACACCAAAAATGTCTGGTGAGAGCTCTTGGCAGTGGAGCATGCAGTGAGCATGGTGGGTTAAGTGATCTATGATTTGGTACACTTCACATCCAATCTTGTGTGTGGCTCCTTTTTTTCTGAGAAAGATCAGCCAGGTGATAGCTGGAACGTGGGAAGTGGGTCCTCTGGGTGAAGGTGAATGCATCATCTGAAAGCTTATATAGTGTCAGGGAGGTAGTCACTCAGGATATTGTACGGAGGAAGGATGGTGCTTATATGCCAGGAAAGATATTCTGTGCTCACTACACCTGCAAGGCCAGACCTCCTTGACTCTGGCCTTACACCTAAAGTGCACTCAGAAATTTACATGTTGGGAACTTCCAGGGCTACTGCAACTCACCTCGAGAAGCAAAAATGTCTGGGCTCTCTGTTCACACGTGCGTTCTTTCTCTTGAACAAACTAGTGCCAGCCTGGCCCAAGGCCCTCTGGAAAATTTCCACCAGTCCTCTTAGCAGCCCCAGGAGGATGCTGCCTACAAGCCAGTGGATGACAGAAGAGCATGCTGATGGCATGGGTAACACAGCATCACATGGCATAACACCAGATTGGAACTTGAACCAGGCTGACAGGGCTATGATGAAAGCTTCCAAGATGAATATTCAAAGAGGGGGAACAAGGACGTTTTGTTGGCACCCAAAGCAGAAGGCTTTTGGTGCTGAAAGCCTACTTCAATGAAGAGACATTCTAAAACTATTCAGCCACTATCATCCACCCTCACATTCCACGACAAGTCTTCAGGTTCAACATTGTACAAATACAAGAAGTAGTACTTGCCAGTTCATTCTGTAAGCAACCATCATTACAGACCATAATTCCCCTTGCAAGGATGTCAAAGCCCTTGAAAAGTCATGGCTCTTTCTTCTTGCTCTCAAAGGACTGCTGATTATACATATGCTGTTTCATACTTTTTCTGGCACAGGAACCATGAGAAAAGGCTTTCTTTAAAACACAGCCCATACACCCATGAACTACAATTTAAACGAGTTGAACTTGGAATATGCAGCATTGAACACAGCTCAGGAAATAAAGACTGCAGCACGACATCACAAATGTGAACAGAAACAGCTGTGCAAAATGCAAAATTGAAGACCCAAAACTGAACATCAAAACAGGAGTGGTTCAAGAATATCCAAATGTCGAATTGGATTTACTGAGCAGGAAACTTGTAGCACAGTCATTTTCAAATTGTCTAATGCTTTTTATTTCTTGACTTGCTGTTACCCACCACCAATCTTCAACTTGCCTAATGTCTCGGCTTCATTCTTTCAGTGTGAGTTCTTGCAATGAAAGTTTTTTTACTTTTTCCCATTACCGTACAAATCACAATCCAGTAATTCAACAGATTTGTGGTAAACATGAGAAAAACATATAATTTTTTTCTCTTCTACAGTGCATCTATTTACAACATCCGTCAAATTTAGCAAGAGTCTGTACAATTGCTCCACTCCTTTGGACACAGGAGCCCCAAAGATAGTGGGAGAGTAGGATCTAATTCCCCCCTTTCTCCTGAATGCTATCAGCACAAACTAACAGGAATTCATTCCCAATTCCTACCATTTGTCATCAAGTCATAAGCAAGCCAATACAAAATAAAACTCTCTAGGAAATCAGGACCAGGCCCGGATGTCTTTTGTCTTCACATGTTGGTTTTTCAGTTGACCTTGTGGTTCACATGGCAAATGCTCTGGTGTGGAAGTCCCCTTCATTCGCAGTCTGTGAGTGTCCAAAAAGTCTCAAAATTTGCAAGGGCCAGTGAGGTGTCAATTTGAATTTTGTGCCAGTGCTACCTGATATACATTGCCTATCAGAAGGGTTTGCTGGAAAAGATGGTCAGAGCATACTCATGATTGAGATGTAACATCTGAACAAATGGGAGTTGAAAGATGTGAAGGAACACATATTCTGAAAGAATGCAGGTGACTGGGGATGCACTACTCTCTGAGTGCAGCTCATGGAGTCAATGGATATTGCTTGCAGGTGAAACTGTTAGTTCTTGAAAAGAGTTGATTTCGTTGAGTAACAGGAGCACAATAAAATGATTGAGAGGATAGAAGGTTTGCATACACAGAAGTGTTTTCTCTTATTTTCTTTCCAATCCCATGATGCTGGGGATTTGAACCCTGGCCTTCCTACCTGCAAAGCCAGCACCCTGCAGGATGGGCTATATTGTCAGTACAGGAAGAACTCCTTTAAGTTACATGAGTTGATCCACTCAGGTTCTGTGTCTGTGAAGGTCTATGCAAGAAGCAAACCTAGACAATGTCCATCAATGACTAAGGAATTCTTAATTCCCCTTTTCACAACAATCTTGCAAATAACCTTTTTTGCATCTCAAGACCCACAGTCTAGGGGTGTGTCCTGAAGGAAAGAATTATCCTGTCTTTACTTAAGGAGGAAACCAGTTGTAGCTGATCCCTGAGCAGAAAATGATATTAGTGACCCCCATAGGACAGGGCTTGAGGAGATACCAGACACTGTGGGTATTAGAGTATGATCAGTTTGTTAGTATGAAAGGAGATTTAGCAGATCTTTCACTGTTGCATCCCCAGCCATTATATTCACTATCTACTGACACTTTCCTTGATCCTTTTTTTTTTCTACTTTTCCTTTGGGCATTTTACTTTGCAAAATTCTACCCAGCAGAGTGCTGTTCAAAATGCAAAAGCCAGCACTGGTTCTCGATCTTGCCTTTCATCTCAAGAAGGTGTGTGGTACAAGAAGGTGTTTCTCCAGGAAAAGGCCATATGCCTTCAATGAGGGAATGCCTCATCAACTTAGCCAGATGATGTCAGGAAATATTAACAGGCAGAGGTAAGTGTTGATGGCTGTCAGGTTCTGGGTTCCCAGGATCCATATTTGCTGGCACAAAGGAATCATTTCTCTTCCAATTTCAATCTTCCTCTCGGTATGTTTGTAGCTTTCACTCTCAAGAATTTTTACACTTAGAAAATTGGTGAAGTTCATATCCCTGATCTCTCAATGATTTAGTTGCACTCAGTTACAATCAGGAAAATGCCTCACTTGATTACCAGTGCTCCTGTGACATTAGAGTGAAAATGAAATAGCTCCTCTATCTAGGTGCAATGGGCAGGCAGACATCTTGGGAAGGCCGGGTGTGAATGGCTAGATCATTCCAGGCTCAAATTGTAGAACAGTTGGATTCACTCCCCAGAGGGTTTATCCAAGCCTCCAGCAACAGTTTGAGGAGTGGTTAGCATGAACTGGCATCCACACCTCAGATTCCACCTGAGGTCACAGAGGAAATGCCTGACAGAACGATGGTGTCAGGGTTTCCATGGTAACCAGAGAAACTTCCGCTCCTGGCTGCTTCAGACCAAGAGGGAGAACAAGTACCAGCTCAATTGTGATGGTCAGAGGTGTAATGTACAAAGCTGCTTTCCCCACCCTTTCTGTTGCAGCCATTTTCCCTGCCTCCCAACCACTTGTCAATCTGTGAACATCCTAGCTAGCTATTGGTTCATCAGTCGGCTTGCAAGTGTCCTTCTCCGATATTGGTCCCCTGTTAGCCCGGTGGAATTCTATTGCTTTACTGTAGCTACCCTGCCATCTTTTCTCATTCTTCTATCTCTCCTCACTTTCCCTATCCTCCTGGCTTTCACATTCTCTCTAGCACATGCCCTATCTCATTATCTCTTTTCCTCTCATTTTCTCTCTTACCCTGCAGGGAGACACTCTGTTTGCTTAGTAAACTCCCTTATGTGATTTCTGTGTCCGGCGTGGTTTCCGTGGGATTCCTTACATTGGTGCCATGACTTGGGATGGGATCTTCCACTGTCTCTTTTAAGCGAGTGGAATCCCATCTAAACCCCAGTGCCCCCTGAACACAGCCCCACCTTCCATTCTGCCTGGAAGCTCTGCTCTGCATTCATCACCGGACTTCAAATTGGTGAGTCCTCTAGGCCTGTTCCCCTAGGCCGATTTATACCCTCCAGGCAGCTGAGGGGTGGGGGTAACCCCATCCACAACTTTTATAGTTAGAGCAGGCCCCTATAGTTGGTCTTATCTGCCAGGTGGATTCCTGATTTTATTGAGATTCTCTCTCAGGGTTGAGGCTCATCTCGCGCTCTCACACTCGCACATGAAAACCCTGATTTCAGGTCCTCAACTTTTCTCAGTTTTTGCCTGGCCCTAGATTGATGTTTGTGTGATGACACTATCTATGTGCCACCTTCTCATCTGCAGTGGACTACTCTGTGGCCTCGGGATGCCAGGGCACAGACTCTGCTGTATCAGTCCCCACCATGGAATGTGGGTCCTCCAATTTGGCAGATTTAACCCTGGGAACCTTTTGCCCAACCCCCAACTTAATCCATCAAAATTCATTTGTGTAATGCCACACAGCTTCCATGAGCAAGTGGGCAGATGGAAAGGAATTCCTTATCTTCAAGTTCTTCTTTCTTGCTTCTTGGTTCTTCCTGCAGACTGAAGCGCCTCCAGACCCTGCTTCTCCATCTTCCCCTGCTCCCCCATGTAATATGAGCAGCCCCATTCCCCACAAGTAGTGGGAGATAATTTTTTCATAATTTTCTGCATCCAAACCTAAATTAATCACTAACCAGGAAAAAGTGTTAAGAGGACATAAGCATCAAGTTTCTGCTAGAACATTTTAGCCCCTTTCAGATTCAGATCTCAGTCAAGGCTTATGTTGAAATGTAAATGGAGGAAGGTGCAGTGGGAGACCAGTCTCAAACCCAAGGAAAAAAGTGTCCATTTTAAATTTCTCCTGGGCTACAACTCATAATACTTTTTTCCCTTTCACCTTTTCTCTCCTCATTTTCTCATGCTTTAATTAATGACCACTATCATTTTTCTTTTAGGACTTTTGTTTTTCTTAAATGCTATATTTTTGAGTTCACAATTTTGATCCTACATACCTAGGTTAATGATTTTTGATCAGTTCTTTTTATCCAACTCTAGAGTTATATTTGAACATCTGTTACATTGCAATGGAGATAAATATTACAAGGCCTTTACTCTTGTGTTAAATATAAGCATGCATAAAAATTAAAATTTTAAAAATGGATTCAAATATTTTTAGTTCATGTGATTTAAAGAGGTTCAATTTAAATTGAGTAAACTAATAGAAGTAAAATGTCTTTAAAATTAACTCACAAGTCTCTAGTTACTCACACTAATAAAATATTGATGTTTATAAAATGTCTAATATCGATTTTTCTAGGACATTTCTTCAACAGGAAAGAGATGGCAAATAGTGTTTACACTTGTCTGACATCTTGTTTCTTTACACTTGTCTGATATCTTTTTTTTTTTTACAATAAGATGAGTGGATTAGAGTTGACATGTATGGGATTACTCAAATGTGCTTGTTAGAGACATCTAATTAATTTACATAGTTATTCCATGGAGTAACATACTTAAAAACATTATTCTTTGTATATTAATTGTGTTCATATTTTCTGGGTATACAAGTCTTTAAAGCAGAAAATTTATCAATCTGCTATTCTCCAAATTAAACTTGTCTGTAATGGTAAACCTATCATTTAATGTTCTATTATAGGACCTGTCATCAGTAGGGTATATGTAAAATTTGTTAAATGTATTTCTAAATGTTATTGAGAGCCTGATTTGTTTAAAGTTTAAGCATGAAAGCATTTTACCACTTTGCCACACAAAAGGAAACTGAAAAGCTCTCTCAGCCTTTCTTTAATTCATGTTTTAGATATAATATTAAGTTGTGTGAACTAATGTTCATATAGACTCAGGAGTCAACATATGTAAACTTCTTAAAATGACATTTAAGAAAGAGTGTAATGCACAGTAGCAAAAATGGGACAACAGTGACTGAGATTGGGGTCTCTGATGACCTCATGGCTGTGGCATGCCTGGTGCCTGGTAGTATTCCTGTGCAGGGGCACAAGATGCCTAACTGCTGTGGCAGTACATTGATCTCAGGCACACAGCTCTTGGGCAGGAAGGAATTCTTTTGCTAGATAACCAGTGTTCTTCAGCTCCCTTCTCTGGTTCCTGCCCATCTTACAGTAACTTTGGAACCTAACATTGCACATATATAAAGATTGCTGACATAACTCTAGATCTGCATTTGCTTCAGAGAACAGAGCTCCATCTGATCTCAGCTTAATCTTCAAAATCTGTGTTTATAACCATTTATTTTCTAATACTCCTTTGCCCCTCATTGAACTTGAATATTTGGTCATGCTGGTCATGACAAAAAAGGAAAAATTAGCTTCAGGATTAAAACATTTTACCTAAGATATGTGAAAAGCCCCGCCTTACCTGAGATTAGGCTCTGCCTCACAACCCTGCTGCACGTCAGAATTGCTCCAAAGTAAGCCAGACTTTAACTCATTTAAAGTTGTGTTCAAAATTTAATGTTTGTTGTAAAGATTACTGTGATCACAACCAGGGGATATAATGAATAACTCAGCCAAAACTCAAGATAGCTATTGCACAAACTGAATGTTTTACTGTTGGTGATTACATTTTGTATTTTTCTTGTAAACTCTAATTGTTGCCTGATCAATATTTTGCAGAAGTACTGCTTCAAGAGCAAACACTGTAAATTAACTTGGAATAGTAAGCCATCAGCTATAGGACATGTAATGTAAACCCCAATTAGATAAAAGGGGTTAAATAACTGTAAAGTTATAGACATTGAAGCTAAAGCCCAATACTCTTACTTTATGACTGGTGAGACTGACTTGCTTGATGGTTAAGATCAAACTTACAGATTGAGATTAAATACAGAGGTCAAGAAAACTCCATATTTGGGTCTTGCCCTCAAAGTCAGCCTGAACCCAGGGAACAAGAGGACTTCTTTAATGAGGTTTGCAACTCTGGGTCACACAACCTCCTGATCAAGGAGATTGATGAGGCCACTAGAGGAGAAGCAACTCACTGCACCTGCTGCAGAGTAGGGTCATGGAAAAAGGGAGACATACCTGGTATTTTCAAGGGAATCTACCTCATCGAGGAGACCCTGCCTAACCAATGACACTAATGGAGATAAGAAGCTGCTCTTAAGTTCTCTATTAGTGACCCCTGTGGGAACAGAGTTGACTCTTTAACAGACAGGAACAGGTCACTTTGACCAACTTGATCTTAAACACCTAGCAAAACAATTAAAACCAAAATATAGCCATTCGTGGGCATTTAAAAGAAATAATACTTAAATGTAACTTAAGATGTACACTTGTGTTAGCCCACTAGAACAACAACTAAAAGCAAAAAAAGAGATTCTTAGGCAAATGTCCCTGATAACTATCAAGAGAAACTACCAGAGTCAGAAGTTTTAGTCAGTTTAAGGCCTACAGACACAGGTAGGCTTAATCTATGTTTGGTAGTAACAGAAGTATAGAGATCTCTACTAAATGTTGGGTTTACATTCATGATAACCTGGACAATGTTGAGGGAATCTTCTTTATTCTCACTGATTTTCTGACCAGCATGCTGCAGATGTGCCCAGATACTGATGCTCTCTATCCCCCACTGATGCTCCTGGCCCCAAGGTGCCATGAGTATCCACCTGTTCTCAGCATGTCAGTAAGGGAAGGAAACTAGTCTCAGCTCCTGAATGAAATCAAGTAGATCGTGTTTTTCTGGTGACTTATTACATTGGCCAGGAGCATGCAGGGAATGGTAGATTATTACAAATGCTACCCAGAAGGTTCTGCCGACCTTATCAGAGGGACTGAAAATGGTGTCCACACTCACTGGTTACCATTGTGCGTGAGATTGAGTGGTGATGGTGCCATATGTGGCTCACAAATGCTCAAAAGGGTATTACCTCAGGGAAGGGATTCAATTGAATCAATTTGACTCCATTTTAGGGAAGAGCCTCCATCTCAGTCAGGCCCCCAACCCCCCAAAAGAACAAAACAGCCTACTCCCAGACTAATCATTGTGCAGAAGGAAAATTTCTACAAGCTCAAAAGTTCCTTTTCTGAGTTCATGCCCACCACATGGGCATGACCTATCCCCAACAAGGGCAGGTACACCCCACATACCCTTATCTTATCCCAAAATGCTAAGGAATAACCCCTCACCTATGGTCCCCAACTCCTTGCTTGTGGATTTTTCCTTTAAAAAGAAACCCTTGGAATCATCAGGGCTGCTCCTCCTCTGACCACTGAGTCAGTGCATTGGATGATGGTCCAAACTCAAGTCTGCTAATAAATGGTCCTTTTGCACTTGCATTGGACTCTGACTCCCTGGTGGTCTTTGGGGAACCCATCAACTTGGGCATTTCACCTGGGGACTTGTCTGGAATCCCCCTGGACCCCATGGACCCTAGCCCAGAGGATTCCCAAGCAATTGGTAAATGTTTTAAATGTATTCCTTTACTTTCATTTCCTGGGCACCTATCCGTGATCTGTAATCTGTGTGACAATAAATGGTTAGAGTGTATGCTCTGGACAACCATGGTCACAGGAGACTGGAAGACATTCCAGTCCCCAAAGTTGAGGATGGAGAGCCTCACATTTGTTTGAGTGAGGATAGAGGGCCTCACATCTATTTGAGTGAGGATAGAGGGCCTCACATCTGTTTAATTGAGGACGATGAGCCTCAACTTTGGTCTTTTCTGTCATACTGCTGGTCGCTCCTGTGTGGTTGCCCCAAGCTGTCATTTTGGTTTTTGTTCATTTTTACATCTAAGAGAGGCAAATTTGCTGCCTGTGTTCTAAGTGTCATCTGTTGTCTTTGTTACTAGTATCCATGTGTGTGACCATGATGGACACTATGGGACAGTCAGCCTCTTCTCCATTGGACTTAATAATATCTCATTATAAGGATGTGGAAACCAGAGCACATAACCTTTCTCTTGTGGTTAAAAAGTCTAAACTCATTACCTTTTGCAGGACAGAATGGCCAACTCTTAATGTTGGGTGGCCTCCAGAAGGCACCTTCAACCTGATCATCATCATGGACACTGAAGACCTCATTGTCAAGCCTTGCACAGGTCACCCAAACCAAGTGCCTTAAATTGTGGTTTGGCTGAACCTCATTGAAAACCCTCCTCCCTGGCTTGAACCTTTCTTACTTCAACAGGTTAGGGTCCTGGTGGTCACCAAGACAGACCCCTCTGCTAGAACCCATTCTGCTCCTAAGCCTGAAGTTTTCCAAGGAGGCACTCCAGAGGAAGACATCTTTGCCCTTCCCCCTTATGATCCTAGACCCTTACTGCCACCAGCAGCCTCCTTGCCCCCCCTAAAACCCTCTCCCGCAGTTCAACCACAAAATACCAGAGGGGGGCCAGCCCTCAGGACCCACAGTCATAGGGGAGAAACTCCCAAGGCAGGGTCAACAATCCTCCCTCTCTGGGCAGTAGGACCACCCAACCAAAATGGTAACCAACCATACCACTATTGGCCCTTTTCCACTAGTGATCTTTATAATTGGAAGGCTCAAAATGTGCCATTTTCTGAAGACCCCAAACAGTTGATTAACCTTTTTGAAACTGTCCTTTTCACCCACCAGTTCACCTGGGATGATTGTCAGCAACTCTTACAGGTTCTCTTCACCACAGAAGAAAGGGACCACATCCAAATGGAGGCCCAGAAGCTAGTACCAGGACTTACTGGAGAACCAAGTACCAATCAGACTCTCATCAATGAAGATTTCCCCTTGACCCACCCCAACTGGGATTATAATACAGTGGAAGGTAAGGAGAGCCTCCTGGTGTATTGCTGGACTCTGTTGGTGGGTCTCAAGGTGGCTGCACGTCGGTCCACAAATTTGAGTAAGGTTTATCATATAGAATGTAAACCTGAAGAAAGTCCAGCTGCCTTTCTAAAATGATTGCAGGAAGCTTTTAGGAGATAAACTCATTTGATCCAGATTCACCAGACAGTGCAGTGGCAGTAACCTTAGCTTTCATTAATCAGTCAGCTCCACACATTAAAAAGAAGCTGCAGAAACTGGAACATTGGGAGAAAAGAATATAAGGAATCTAGTTGTAGTGGCAGAAAAAGTGTTTAATGGAAGGAACAGTGTAGAGGAAAAAGAAATCAAAAAGGAGCGGCAGAGGAATCAACACCTCGCAGGCATCCTGCTAGCTGCAACCACAGAGCCAGGTGAATGCCAGCAGCAGCAGCTGCGACACCTGGTGGCCAAAGAAGAAGATGACAAGCAAGTTAAAGGTAATAAAGACCCCAATGTGCTTACTGTAAAGGAAGGTCATTGGGGCTAAAGAGTGTCCCCAGAAGGCAGGACGTAGTGGGACCAAAGTGCTAGTACCCGAGATGTGGACAGTGACTGGGGGGATGGGGTTTGGTTCTTCTCCCCAAGCCCAGGGTAACCTTAAAAGTGGAGGGGAAACCAATTGACTTTATGATTGACACTGGAGCTCAAAACTCGGTTCTGCTCCAGGCTAATGGACCTATAATAAACAAAACAACCTGGTTCAAGGAGCCACAGGGGTCAAGCCTTATTCATGGACTACCCAAAGGTCTGTGAACCTAGGAACACGACGAGTAGCCCCTTCATTTCTAGTGATCCCAGACTGCTCACTCCTTGTTGGGATAAAATTTGCTAACAAAAATCAAAGCCCAAATTCTCTTCTTGGAGGGGGGCCCAACTGCTTGATGGCAAAGGGGAAGCCCTCCACATACTTGTAACTAGCATTCTTACTGAAGAGTATAGGATGCACCAAACAAGTCTGGAACTAGACCCCCAATTGGAAAATTGGCTCCAAAATTTCCCTCAGCATGGGCCAAACAGGGGACATGTGTCTGGCTTAATGCTGTCCCCCAGTATTTGTGGAACTCAAATCAGGGTCAAACCCAGTTAAGGTTCATCAGTATCCCATGCCTCTTGAAGCAAAAGAGGGGATCACACCCCTTATGTGGAGGTTGCTGAGTTTGGTAGTCCTCAGACCCACACAATCAGCCTGGAACAATCCCCTACTCCCAATCAAAAAGCCTCATACCCAGGACTAGCTCCCAGTACAAGATTTATGGGAAGTTAACCAAAGAGTAATGGACATACACCCTACAGTTCCAAATTCATATACCCTGCTTAGCATGCTTCCCCCCGATCACAAGAGGTACACAGTACTAGATCTAAAGGATGTTTTCTTCAATCTGCCGCTAGCCCCAAAAAACCAGGACTACTTTGCCTTTGAATGGCATGACCCAGAGATAGGAGTCAGTGGACAATTGACCTGAACAAGACTCCCGCAAGGCTTCAAAAATTCTTCCACCATCTTTGATGGAGCCCTCTATGAAGACCTGGGTGAGTACCATACCAGTAACCCAGAAATAAGCCTGTTGCAGTATATTGGTCACCTTTTAATCACAGCAGCAAGTTAAGATGCCTGTCAGGAAGGGAGAGAACAACTCCTAAAACTCCTGAAAGATTTGGGATATTGCACCTCCACTAAGAAGGCCCAGCTGTGCAAGGCACAGCTAACATATATTGGATACATCTTAAAGGAGGGGCAGTGCTGGCTCTCTGATGCACAAAAAGAGACTGTCTTAAAGATTCCGATTCCTACTAACATCAGACAGGTGAGAGAATTTCTAGGATCAGCAAGCATTTGTAGACTTTGGATCCCAGGGTTTGTGGAAATTGCTAAACCCCTGTATGAAGCCACCAAGGAAGGTCAGTTCCAGTGAACACTAGACCATCAAAAGGCCTTCGAGGGGCTCAGAGTTTGCTATCAGTCCTTGCCCTAGGGCTCCCAGAGATAAGTAAACCCTTCTGTCTGTATGTGGATGAAAGCCAGGGCATTGCAAAGGGTGTCCTAACTCAAACAATAGGTCCCTGGTGATGGCCAGTGGCCTATTTATCAAAAAAATTGGATCCCGTTGCAGCAGGCTGGCTGCCCTGTCTCTGGATCATAGTGGCAGCAGCACTGTTGGTCAAAGATGCCAACAAACTGACACTAGGACAAAATCTAACCATAATAACCCCACATGCCCTTGAAGGTGTGCTCAACCACCCGACTGATGACTGAGCAATGCCAGAATGACTCATTACCAGGCTTTGTTATTAAACCCTCCTAAAGTTACATTTTAAGTACCAACAGCTCTCAATCCTGCTAATCTGCTGCCTGACCTGGTTCTACAGGCACCGCTACACAACTGTACAGATCCTGGCACATGCCCACAGTGTACAGTCGGACCTACAAGACACCCTTTTGCCCAGCGCTGATGCAACCTGGTATACTGATAGAAGGTTCATCCAGGATGGAAACAGGTATGCTGGAGCCACCAAAACAACAGAGACAGAAGTGATAAGGGCAGAATCCCTATGATCCAGGACTTTTGCACAAAAGGCAGAATTAATTGCCCTGACTAAAGCCCTTGAACTGGGCCAAGGACAAAATGTCAATGTATATATGGACAGTCACTACACCTTTGCTACCACTCATGTGCATGGAGCCATCTACAGGGAGCGAGGCTTATTGACTGCCAAGGGGAAAACAATAAAAATAAAGATAAAGTCTTAGGTTTACTGAAAGATCTATGGATGCCCACCAAACTGGCTATTATCCACTGCTCTGGACATCAAAAAGGAACTGGGTCCATCCCCAGGGGCAACAACCTGGCAGAAAAACTGCCTGGTGAGTAGATCTTCAAACTGATTCAGTGTTGCTGACCCAAGCACTAGTAGATCCAGAAGCACCCAGTGTGCCTGAACATCCAGATTACTCTCAAGAGGACTTAGCCTGGATCAAAGTCTTTCCTATGGCTCAGAACCTCAATGGATGGTGGAGATCAGGCAATCACAAATTAATTTTACCTGAAAAGATAGGAAATAGACTTAAAAAAATACACCGCTCTTCTCACATGGGAGTGAGGAGGATGCAAGACTTAATTAGACATTCCAAAGTAAAAATTAAGGACAGCCAACAGAAAATCAATAACATCATCTCCAACCATAAGGTATACCAGCTTACTTATGCAGTGACAAATCTGAAAAATGCAGGGCACGGTTCAGAGGCAAAAATTCTGGGATCTATTGGGAAGTGGATTTTGCTGAGGTAACACCTGGCAGATATGGTTATAAGTATTTACTAGTGTTTATAGATACCTTTTCAGGATGGACTGAAGCATTCCCCCCCAAGCACAGGTGGTTGCCAAGAAGCTTCTAGAAGACATCTTACCCAGATATGGTTTTCCCACTTGATGGGGTCAGACAACCAGCATTCATATCACAGTTGAGTCATAACCTAGCCAAGCTCCTGGGATGTGATTGCAACTGCATTGTGCCTATACACCCCAGAGTTCAGGACAAGTAGAAAGGATGAACAGAACCCTTAAAGAGACCTTAAATAAATTAACCATAGAGACCAGTGCAAACTGGGTGACTCTTCTCCCCTTTGCTTTATATAGAGTAAGAAACTCCCCATACAAGATGGGATTGACCCCTTATGAAATCATGTTTGGGACACCCCCTCCCATTAATCCCAACTTGCAGTCAAATCTAATTGCAGAAATGGATGACTGAGATCTTCTGGACACCATGCAAAATGGGTACACAAATAAAATTGGCTTACCTAAACTCAGGGCACTCTATGAGTCTAGAAATACTCCTGAACACAATAGGTTTTTCCCAGGTGATTAGGTCTACATCAAGAGACACTGACAAGGATCCCTGGAACCAAGGTGGAAGGAACCCTGTTATCCTGCTTGTCACACCCACCACCATCAAGGTGGATGGAATAGCCATCTGGATCCACTATACCCATGCCAAGTTTGTGGACCCCTTTGCACTTGAGGAAAGCCACAAAGGTGAAAAATGGATAGTATCCAGAAACACTGAGAATCCTCTCAAACTGCACTTAAAACATTTCAGGCTGTAACCCTTTGCTTCCTAACTGTAAGTACTGTGCTGGCTCAAAGGAACCCCCACCTCCCTTGGAACCAAACATGGATGATCATCAACATGGAAACTGGTGAAGTAGCCAATATCACCTCCTCAACTTAGTCCCCCAAGGAACTTGTTTCCCTCACTTCCATGTGGACTTATGTGACCTTTTGGGGGAAGCACGGGACCCCTCAGACCAGAAACCCTTCCTGGGTTATTGAGGTAAGACCTCCCAGGGGTCATAGCAATACCAGAAGCTTAAGGTTCTGTGTCTGCTTTGCTCACTCCTAAGACAGAAAGCAAATTGCCAAGTGCGGAGGTCCTGAAAGTGCCTACTGTAAAGTATGGGGGTGTGAATCTACTGAGTGGATCACATGGGCTCACCCAATCACTGGAGTGCTGATCTCAGTGGAAAGGGGTGGAAACATGCAAGAAGTGGGATGAGGTTATTGCCAACAGGACAGTAAAGGGGTAAATTGTGGGCCATGCTATATCAAAGACCAATCAGGTTATTCTGCATTCCCATTAGCTACCCCAGGGGGATGCTACAACTGTTAACCATAAAGTTTACCCCCATGGGAAAGAAGGCAAACTGGGAGGCTGGAAAAACCTGGGTAAAATACTGGACTAATTTTCACTCTCAAGCTAGTCCAGAGACCCCTGAGCAAAACAGCACTGGGTCTCAACCAGGTACATAACCCAAGCAGATAATCTGTTCAGCAAACTAGCACCCCAAAACCATGCCTAATGCATTTTTCAACCACACTTTCTGGCACCAAGACCTCACCACCAGAATCTGTCACTTTTCTCATAGAGACCCTCGAAGATCCCCTCTTAACTCTTCAGAAACATTCCTACTTAGTCCTAAACACCTCTAAACCCAATATGACTAAATTCTGTTGACTGTGCTATGATACAGTCCCACCTTACTATGAAGGCATAGCAACTCTAGGAAACCACATCCCTTCCCCCAGCTCTGCTGAATGTTGCTGGTAATCAAAAGGTAACCTAACCTTAAAACAAGTCACTGGAAAAGGGCTCTCTATGGTCATATCCCTGAATCTCACCAGTCCTTATGCAAACAAACTGTGCTACTGGGCAACCCAAGTCAATACCTAATTCCCCAGCAGGATGCTTGGTGGGACTGTTTTACAGACCTCACACTGTATGACCACACAGAGGTGATCAATAACTACCAGGGTTTTTGCATTCTCGTTCAGCTAGTTCCCAGGCTGTTGTATCATTCAGATGAGGACTTCTATTGATGACTAAGAGGGGACCCCCGGCAGTCCAACAGGAATCTCTTACAGCCCTAACACTAAGTATGGTTCTGGATGTGGGACTCATAGGAGCCAGAACAGGAACAGCTTTCTTAATAAATCAAAACCAACATTACTCTAGTTTAAGAGCAGCTATTGATCTAGATATTGAGAGACTAGAAAACTACATTTCCCACTTTCAAGATTCCCTCATTTCCCTTGCTGAAGTAGTGATGCAAAACAGGAGGGGGTTAGATTTGATTTTCCTACAGCAAGGAAGATTATGCACAGCCCTAGGTGAAGAATGTTGCTTTTATGTTGACCATTCATTAGTAGTTAAAGAATCTATGGCTAAAGTTAGAGAAGGACTAGCAAAATGAAAGAAGGAATGGAAGGCACAACTGGGTTGGTTTGAATCATGGTTTAATTCCTCCCCTTGGTTGACCACCTTGATTTCTACCTTACTGGGGCCACTTATTTTTTTACTCTTGCTCCTAACCTTGGGACCATGCATTCTGAACAGAATAGTGCAGTTTATAAAAGAATGGCTGGGGGCCATTAAAATGATGGTTATGAATTCTCACTATCAGCCCCTAGACTCAGAGACTATAGACCTTACTCGAGTCCCATGATTGGGCCTCTTAGGTTCCAGTCTGAGGGGGAAATGAGGGGACTCAATTGAACCAACCTGACCCCATCTTAGGAAAGAGCCTCCATCTCAGTTGGTCCCTCAAAACCCCAAAGAACAAAACAGCCCACTCCCAGACCAATAATAGTACAAGAAAAAAGTCCCTATGAAGTCAGAAGTTCCTGTTCTGAGATCATGCCCACCCCCTGACCTATCCTCAACAAGGTCAGGTACACCCCACAGACCCTTACCAAATCCTGAAATGCTAAGGCATGAAACCCCCGCTTGCGATCCCCTGTTGGGGGCTATGCCATGCGGACTTACCAAGATGGCGCCTGGGAGCCAACCAGAAGCTGTTTTGATCACATCGGAGGTATGCGTGCACAGGTGTTCCTGAGTGCTCCTGCTCATGTTTGCTCGTGATTGGACAGCTGGCTCCTCGCCTGATTGCAACTGGTGTGGCCCTGCCCTCCACCTCCTGGAGGGAATATAAGCGGGTGGTGAGCAGGGGCGTGACTTTAAGAGCAGCAGCCAGCAGAAAGAAGCGGAGAAGCCATTAGCAGAAAGGAAGAAGAAGAAGCAGCAAGCAGATAGAAGCGGCGAGTAGGGGCAGTGGTGGAAGGCAGATCGCAGAGCAGAGAACTGGGAACACATCTTTAGGTTGCAGATCACAGATTGCAGTACGTGGGACACATCACTAAAGCACCTCAGATAGACACAACCTTAATTCATAGGATGCAGGACGCACCTTTAAGCAGAAGCAGCAGAATTAGAAGACATGGATCTCAGAAAGTGTAGTCTCTCTCTATTAAGCAAAGTATTTCTCTCTGATAAGCAAAGTCTCTCTCTCTCTCTCTCTCTCTCCTCTCAAAGCAAGTAAACCTCATTTTCTCTATCCTCTATAAACAAGCAAGCAAGGAAGGAAGCAGCTCAGAAATAGAAGTAGCTGTTTCCAGTCCACCACCCATAAAGACCCACACAAATTGTTGCTGCAGATGGTGACAAATATCCGTGGATTTGGTACCGCAAAGAGCCAGCGACAGTTCCCAACTCACTGCTTGTGGTTTTCACCTATAAAAAAGGAACCCTTGTAATGGTCGGGGCCCCTCCTTCTCTGCCTGATGCGTCAGTGTGTTGGATGACGGTCCAGACTCGAGTATGCTAATAAATGGTTCTTTTGCCCTCCTATTGGACTCTGGCTCCCTGGTGGTCTTTGGGGGACTCTTTGACTTGGGCATTTTATTACCCTTTTGGAATACAATGACAATTAAATTTATTATGACTTGGAAAGAAAACAATTTTTAACTTCCTGCTGAGCAATCAAGCTTTGTATTAATTTATCCAAATGTAAAACACAAAATGCTCATTGGATACAGAAAGGTTTTTTTCCCTTGAAGCACCACAACATTTTTAAGCTCTTTCAGCCAGCACATTCAAATATCAGTTCAGTTGTATTACACAAAAGAGTCAAACAATAGAGCACTGGTAGTTAGGAACACTTATATGTGGACTCCATGTGGGACAGGAAGTTGATCGAATTCACAAAGTCACAACGAAATCCTTTTGTGAAACATTTTAGAAAAACTCTTCCAATGCACTGTTCTGCTGGGAATGTTCTTCCTATAACAGTGATAATCTTTCAATTTAAACTGTTTATTCTGTTGTGGGAAAGCACTTACATTTCCTCCTTTGTCGCCACCCATGGCAACAATTGCCCAGGTATTTATAGGAGGGGCCTGGAAATAAACTATTTTTCCTATATTCACTAATATATAGAGAAACAGAGACTTTGAGAGAAAGATAGGCTTTGCTTATAGGAAGAGAAACTTTGCTTATCAGGAAGAGAGACTTTGCTTAGAGGAAGAGAATTTCTTAGAGAAAAGTTTTAGAGAAAGAGAAGCTTCTACGCTTAGCAGAGATCTATTTCTTTTTAGTTCTGCTGCTTCTTCTTAAAGGTGCGTCCTGCATCCTGTGAACTAAGGGTGCATCTATCTGAGGTGTTTCTCCTCAGAGGTGCTTTCTATCTGCTTGCTGCTTCTTCTTCTTCCTTTCTGCTAATGGCTTCTCTGCTTCTTTCTGCTAACTGCTGCTCTTACTGTCGTGCCTTACTTCTTGCCACATTTCTCTGCCTGCTGCTGCTCTTTACTCTCGTGCCCCCACCCACTGCTCGCTTATATTCCCTCCAGGAGGTGGAGGGTGGGGCCACACCAGTTGAAATCAGGCAAGGAGCCAGCTGCCCCAGCATGGCAAGGGTTAAAACAAGCAGGCCCAAGCAGGCGTGCTTGGGAACACCTGTGCACATGTTGTGTGTGTGGACTTAACTGAATACGGCCAGTGATAAATCACCTGAGTGCACTTATGTCAATTAACCTCCTCACTGCCTATGTGATCAGGTGCCATTCTGGCTGGCACAACCCCCAACACTCCTTATTCATCCAAATTCAAACCAACTTGTTCTCATTGAGAACAAAATGAGCAAATGCAACTTGCAGGTGTTTGCTGATCTTGCTCATCTTCAGATTTTCTAATCTCTCTCCAGGCAACATATCCACAAATCTTTATGAAGAGTACACAAACTACATCAGGAAGAGAGCTCATAAAGTCACAAGCACTAACACCTGGGATGAAATTTTTATCATGCAGAGGATGTGCTCCACAAAGAGTCATTGGAATCCATTAGTGTATCATTTTCAGAACAGACCCTTCAATGGCAGCGGCCATTTGGAATGTACTGCTTCTTACTACTGGTTCAAAGGTAGTGATTGGATACCTTTCAATACCTTTGTGTTAAGCACATTTTCTTTGTTTTCCTTCATCCAAATACAAACTATCATATACTCCTAGAGAACACAGTGAGTACATTGTTTTGAAGGAAAATGTTGAAACTCCTCCTTCTCAGCCCTTCTAATCTGTTTAGAGACAGTACATTCAGACCATAGTTCCCTGCTACTACACAAATGGGTAAACAGAAAGTTCTGGTAGAGACAGAAACCATTCTCTGAGATGAAATTCTGACTCAAACAATGATCAAATATACAGATATCTTTGAAATCCATTTTTGAACACTTTTTGAGAAACTCTAACACAAGTTTTCTGCTGAGAATTATTTCCAACTTCAAATGAATCACTTTTAAATGAAGAATTTCTTCTATTACAAAAAATACCTATCAGATAAAGTGGGAACATGCATAGGATATGTTCCCCAAAGAGTCATTTGAATCCAGTATTAAAATATTTTCAGCAATCAGTCTTGAACTTCAATTGCCCTTTTGAAATGCATTCCGCTTACCACTGGAACAAAGGGAGTGACTGGATGCCTTTCATTTCCATGCTGTTCCTCACTTTTACTTTGTGATGAGTCATCCAAATACAACAATTATATACTCCTAGAGAACACAGTGAGTATGTGTACATTGAAAGAAATTGCTGGAACTCCCCCACCTCAGCATGTCTATGCTAATTTGACACATCACTTTAAAACAATATTTCCATGACAATCAAAAACTGGATTAACAAAATAGCTAATAGAGATTAGAGCTGCATCTTCTTACATAAATGTGTGACAATTCATCCATATAGAAAATGTAAGCTTGGGGGCAGGACTAGTGGCCAAATAAAATTGGAGAGAAAGCTGCGAGAGAAAGCTGCCAAATAAAGCTTTATTAGAATTTGGCTCTTGAGCAAAATTCCCAGACCCCTACAGTAGAAGTCAGGGTAGGGAGTCAGAGAAAGTAGCACATGGTTCTGAGTGCCTGGGGATTTTACAGACTGGAATTGGTGGGGGAATATGCTGAGTGATAGGTTGAGTTAAGGGTCAGTGGAGATTTCCTGCCCCTGTTTGATTTGTCACCATGTGGTGTGCTGCCTTTTGCATCAGTGACTCCTCTCTTCTTCATATAGTCGCTCAAATTCAACCTAACAGGAACTATCATGTACTTGTAAAGAATACTTTGAGTGTGTAAGTTGAAGCAACATGCTAGAGCTGCTCCTCCTCAGGACTTCTATACTATTTTAGACAGCACCATCTTACCAAAGTTCCAGGAAAATGCAAAATCTTGACTAACAAGAAATCTCCCCTTGATAGGAACCCCAATATCTGGAAGGAATGAGGGACTGTAAGGATGATCAAATCCAAAAGACTTTGAAATCCATTTGATAAATGTTTTTAAGAAATTTTACAACAAGAGTTGTCTGCTGGGAATGAAGTCCCTGTTTCAAATGATACTCTTTGAAAGTTTTTTTTTTTTTTTTTTGGTAGCTGGAAAGCATTTAAGTGTGTAACTGGAAGATGCCTAGGATCTGTTCTCCAAAGAGTCTTTGATATCCAGTAGTGATACATTTTCAGCACTCATTCTTCAACTGCAGTTCCCCTGGAATACAATGATGATTAACCAATTTAAGATGGTTTGAAAAGGAAAGAGTTTTTAACTTCCTATTAAGCAATGAAGCTTTGTGTTAATTGATCCAAATGGAAAACACAAGGTACTTATGTGTACAGTGAGGTTCTCTACCTTGAAGTATCACAGCATTTGTAAGGTCTTTTCAGCAAGCACATTCAAATTTCAGTCCTATTACACAAAAGAGTCAAACAAGGGAACAATGGTTGTTAGGAGCACTTACAGGTGGTTTCCAAGTGGGACTGGAGGATGTTCAAATTCACAAAGTCACATTGAAATCCATTTGTAAAACATTTTAGAAAAACTCTTCCACTGCACTTTTCTGCGTGAAATGTGTTTCTGAATACAATGATACTATTTGAATTTAAACTGTTTATTCTGTTGCTGGAAAGCACTTACATTTCCTCTTTATTCAACCAAATTCAAATCAACTTATTCTTTCATGGAGAACAGAGTGAGCAAGTGTAACTAACAGCTGTTTGCTTGTCTTTCTCCTCTTCATGCTTTCTAAACTCTCTTCAGTATACACATTGACCAATCTACATGAAGAGTACACAAATTACATGAAGAAGAAATTCATGAAGCTCCAAGTGCTAAAACCTGGGAAGAAATTGGTACCATGCACAGTATCTGTTCCACAAAGAGTCATTGGTATTCATTCCTGTATCATTTACAAAAATCACTGTTCAATGGCAGTGGCCATGATGGAATGTAGGACTTCCTACTACTGGTTCAATGGCAGTGATTGGATATCTTTAAATAACTTTGTGTTAAGCACTTTTTCATTTGTGTTCCTCCATCTGAATAAAATATATAATATACTCCTAAAGAACACAGTGAGTATGTTGTGTTGAAGGAAAATGTTGGACTTCCTCCTCCTCAGTCCTTCTAATCTGTTTAGAGACAGTACATTCAAACCAGTGTTTCCTGCTACTACACAAACTGGGGTAACTTGAAAGTTTTCATAGAGAGAGGCTCCATTCTCTGGGTGAAATATCTGTGTGAAATTATGATACAGATATACAGAAGCCCTTGAAATATGTTTTTGAACTCTTTAAGAAACTCGTTAACAGTAGTAATCTGCTGGAAATTTCCACCAAATTTCAAATGATTCACTTTGATTTCAAATATTTCTTGTATTTTTGGAAAATACCTAAGAGGTAATGTGGGAACATGCATAGGATATGTTTCCAACTGTGTCATTTGAATCCAATACTAAAATATTTTCAGCAATCACGATTGAACTGCAGTTGCCCTTGGAACAAAGGTAGTGATTGGACACCTTTCATTTCCTTGCTGTTGGGCCCTTTCACTTTGTGATGAGTCATCTAAATACAAATAATTATATACTCCTAGAGAACACGGTGAGTGTATGCTCATTGAAGAATCTTGCTGGAACTCCTTCACCTCAGCACGTCTATGCTAATTTGACACATCACATTTAAAACCACATTTCAATATTTATAAACAAACTGGCCTAACAAGAAAACTAATAGACATGGGAGCTACACCTGTTAACATCAATATGGGACCCTAACAATGATAAAATCCACACATTCTTCTTGAAATCACTTTTTGAAACATTATTTAAGAAAGTCTTTAAAAGCACATGTCTGCTTGGGATTAACTCAGGGTTTCCAATGATACCCTTGAAATTGAAAGTTTTCTTCTGTGGGTGAAAAGCACCTAAGGAGTAACATGGGAAAACATATAGGATAAGTTTTTCAAAGTGTCATTTATTCAGTAATGAAATGTGTTCAGCAATAACTCTTCAAGTGCAGTTGCTTAATTGTAATCAAATGCTGGTTAACAGTGGTAGGGTCACTTGGAAAAGATACCATTTCTTAACTTGTTGGAGGGAAAAGAACTTTTAGCTAATTGATCAAATACAAATAAACACATGGTACTCATTGAGAACAATGAATGCATCTACATTGAATCAACTTGCTGGTCTTCTCAGACCTTTTAAGCTCTTATCATTCAGCACATTCAAAACTATTTTCAGATGTATTAATGCACTAGTCTAAGAAACCACTTCTAGATGGAAGCAATGATATCTGGGAACCACCTGGGACTGTAAGGATGATCAAAATCACAGTCTCATGGTAATCCATTTGTGAAGTATTTTAAGAAAATACTTCCACTCTAGTTTTCAGCTGGAAGTGGGCTCCAGAATTCAATGTTAAAGTGTAACTTTAAGCATTCTTTTTCTGTAGCTGGATAGCAGTTACACTTCCTGCTAATTCATTTAAATGCAAAGGAATAGCTTTTCATTGAGAACAGAGTGAGTAGGGACTTGTAGTTTGAAATTTTGCTGAACTTGCTCCTCTGCAGACCTCAAGGACTTTTACAATACTCATTTAAATGTCTGTTCTTCACAATACACAAAGTGGAAAAAAAAATAAATCTCTTGAAACTTCAAACATCAGCCATTGGGATCAACGTTGGGTGGAGAAGAGAAACTTTTTTCTGAAGGAATGACTGAAATCCTTTAGCAAAATTATTTCTGGGCTGTGGATGTAGTTCAGTTGGTAGGGTGCTTGCCTTGCAAGCACAAGATCTCTGGGTTCAAACCCCAGCACTGCAATATATATATATATATATATATATATATATATATATATATATATATATATATTTCAGCCATCACTCTGCAACTGCAATTGCTCATTTGAAAAGTATATCCAGTTACTAATGGTACCAAAACTTTGAATAAGAACCTTTTCTCTCCTTGTTGTAAAGCACTTATGGTTTGTGACAATTCATCCATAGACAGACTATCATGTACTCATAAGGAATGCTTTGAGGGTGTACATTGAAACCATGAGCTAAAGCTGCTCCTCCTCAGGAATTCTGTGCTAATTTGAGAAAGCATGTTCAAACCAAAGTTACATGAAAATACACAAACTGTACTAATCAGAAATCTGCCCTTGACAGGAACCCCATTCTCTGGAGGGAAAGAAGGACTATAGGGGTGATGAAATGGATCTCTTGAAGTCCATTTGACAAAACTTTTTATAAAATTCTCTAATAATACTTGTCTACTGGGAATGACCTCCAGGTTTCAAAAGATACACTTGGAAAATTTTTTTTTAGTAGCTTGAAATCATGTAAGTGTTTAACTGTTAAGATACACAGGAACCCTTCCCCAAAGAGTCTTTGAAATCCAGTAGTCATCCATTCTTAGCAATCACTCTTCAACTGTAGTTTCCTTTTGGAATACAATGATGGCTAACAAATTTAGGATGACTTTGAAAAGGAACAATTTTAACTTCCTGGTGTGCAATGAAGTTTTGTGTTAATTGACTCAAATGGAAAACACAAGGTACTCATTGAGTATGATGAGTTTCTCTACCTTGAATCTCTGCTTTATTTGTTAGCTCTTTTTAGCCAGCACATTCAAAATTTAGTTCATTCCTATTACACAAAGTTGTGAAACATGAGGACACTGGTAGATAAGAGAACTTACACATGGGCTTCAAGTGGGACTGTAAGGATGATCAATTTCACAGAGTCACATTGAAATCCATTTGTGAAACATTTTAGGAAAATGCTTCCACTGCACTTTTCTACTGGGAATGTGCTTCTGATTTCAGTGAAACTGATTGAATTTAAATTGTTTATTCTGTTACTGCAAAGTACTTACATTTCCTCATTATTCTTTCAAATTCAAACTAACTTATTCTCAATGAGAAAAGAGTAAGCCACTACAACATGTAGCTGTTTGATAATTTTGCTCTTCTGCATAATTTCTAAGCTGTCTTCAGCCTACACATGCACCAACCTTCATGCATAGTACACAAACTACATCAAGATGACAACTCATAAAGCTACAAGCACTAACACCTGAGATGAAATTGGTATCATGCAGAGGATATGTTCCACAAAGAGTTATTGGAATCCATTATCATGAGTGTATCATTTTCAGAATGCACTCTTCCATGGCAGTGGCCATTTTGTAATGTACTCCTTCTTACTACAGGTTCAAAGGCAGTGATTGGACACCTTTAAATATCTTTGTGTTAATCATGTTATCTTTGTTTTCCTTCATCCTAATACAAACTATCATATAATCCTAGAGAACACAATGAGTAAGTTGTGTTGAAGAAAAATGCTGGAACACCTCTTCCTCAACCCTTTAATCTATTTAGAGACAGTACACTCAAACCATTATTTCCTACTAGTACACAAACTTGGGTAAAAAGAATGCTCTGGTAGAGAAAGGTCCCATTCTCTGGGCTGAAATTCTGACTCAAACAATAATCAAATATACAGATTTCTTTGAAATCTATTTCTGAACTCTTTTTAAGAAACTCTTTAATGGAAGCTGCCTGCTGGGAATTACCTCCCAATTTCAAATGATTCACTTTGAATTGAAAGCTTTCTTCTATAGCTAAAAGTACCTATGAGGTAAAGTGGGAACATGCATAGGATATGTTCTTCAAATAGTCGTTTGAATCCAGTACTAAAAATATTTTCAGCAGTCAGGCTTGAACTGCAATTGCCCTTTTGAAATGCATTTCACTTAACACTGAAACAAAGGTAGTGATTGGATACCCTTCATTTCCTTGCTTTTAGGTACTTTTACTTTGTTTTAAGTCATCTGAATACAACAATTATATACTCCTAGAGAACACAGTGAATATGTGTACTTTCAAGGATCTTGCTGGAACTCCTCCACCTCAGCACATCTATGCTAATTTGACACATCACTTTAAAACAATATTTCCATAACAATCAACAAGCTAACATAGATTGGAGGGGCATCTTCTTACATCAATGTGTGACCCTAAAGATAAAAAAAATCCACCAGATCTCCATAAAAACCCTTTTAGAAACATTGGTTAAGAAACTTTTTAGCAGCACTTATCTGCTTGGGATCATCATGAAATTTCAAATGATACCCTTGGAATTTAAAGTATACTTCAATTGGTGAAAAGCATCTAAGGGGTAATCTGAGACAATTCATAGGATATGTTACCCAAAGAGTCATTGATTCAGTACTCAAATATGTTCAGCAGTAACACTCCAACTTTAGTTGCTTTTTTGGAACCAAATGCTGATAAACAGTGGTATTGTGGCTTTGAAAAGGAACCATTTCTTAACTTGCTGGAAGGCAAAGAAATTTTGAGCAAATTGATCAAATGCAAATAAACACATTGTACTCATTGAGAGCAATGAATGTATCTACACTGATTTATTGGGGTTCAATATCAATCTATCCCCAGAGAGTCAAAGTGAACACACAATAATGCAAGACACACAATGAGGTTTTATTGTAAGCTCAAGCTTGGACCACAATCAGCCTCTCAGACCACTACAATAACTGAGTGGGGAGCAGCCCCAAGGGGTTATAAAGCACTCTATTTAAGGGATTTTCAAGTATTCACACAAAAAGACCTGCACATAATTGGTTAACATTGGAACAGTTAAACATTTGTCCTCTTTGTTTGGGTCCCGCCAATCTCTTTGATTCTCATTGTGTCCCGACAGAACTGAATGGTCCTGGAGGAAGAAGGGAGGAAGGAAGGGATTAACTATGCAGGAGGTGAGTTGGGACTAGGCCCCCTTGTCCTTGATAGATAAGATTCCCAGGCAACTGCTCTTTTCTTGAACAGATATCTCTTAACAGTCTTGATGAACCCCGGGGGTCCAGTATGTCCTGTTTGTCCTGTATTGGCTCTTGAGGGTAACACCTGCATGCCCTTTCCAGGGGGGTGGGGTTTATGGGTCAGTTCCCAAAATGGCCTGTTCATACAACATGGCTGCACAGATGTCACCTTTTACTCAACAGAATCAACTTGCTAGATATTCTCCTCCTCAGTACATTTAAGCTCTTACCATTCAGCACATTCAAACCTATTTTCAGTTGTGTTAACCCAACTAGTCTGAGATTACTTATACTTTGAAGCAATGATATCAGGGATCCACCTGGGACTGTAACGATGATTAAAATCAGTCTCATGGTAATCCATTCATGAAGCATTTTAAGAAAATACATCCACTGCAGTTTTCTGCTGGAAATGGGCTCTGGAATTCAATATTAAAGTAAAACTTTAAGCATTTTTTTCTGTAACTAGACAGCAGTTATACTTCCTGCTTATTCATTCAAATGCAAATGAACACAGTCTCATTGAGATCAGAGTGAGTATGGACCTCTAGGTTAAATTTTTTGGTGACCTTTCTCCTCTACATGCCTCAAGCACTTTTAGACTACTCATTTAATTCCCTGTTTCTGACAATATACCAGGTGGTGAAAAAATAAAGCTCTTGAAACTTCAAGTATCAGTCACTGGGATCAACATTGGGTGAGGGAGAGAAAATTTTTTGAAGGAATTATCAAAATCCTCTAGAAAATATTTTCAACCATTGCTATTCAATTGCAGTGGCATGTTTGAAATATATATCCAGTGACTAGTGGTGAGCAAAACTTTGAATAAGAACATTTTCTCTCCTTGCTGGAAAACACTTATGCTTTGTGACAATTCATCCAAACAGAAACTGTTATATACTTGGAAAGAACATTTTGAGGGTGTAGATTGAAGCAACATGCCACAGGTGCTCCACCTCAGGACTTCTGTGGTGTTTTGAGGCAGCACATTCAAACCAAAGTTCCATGCAAATACACAAACTGGACTAAAAGGAAATTTCCCCTTGAAAGGAATCCATTGCCTGGGAGGAAAGAAGGACTGTAAGGATTATCAAATGCAAAAGATCTTCCTAAAATCCTTTTGAGAATTCTTTTTCAGGAATTCTATAACAGCAGTTGTGTGCTGAGAATGAACTCCTGATTTCAAAAGACACCTTAGAAAGCTTTCTTTTTTTTCAGCTGGAAATATGTAAATGTTCAACTGGAAAGATGCATAGGATCTGTTCCCAAAGAGTCTTTGAAATCAGTAGTGATGCATTTTGAGCAATCACTCTTCAACTGCAGTTGCCTTTCTGGAATACAATGATGGTTAAAAATTTAAAATGTCTTCAAAAGGAAACAGTTTTTAACTTCCTGGTGAGCAATGAAGCTTTTCATCATTGATTCAAGTGGAAAATACAAGGTACTCATTAGGTACAGTGAGGTTCTCTACCTTGTGGCACCCCATCATTTGTAATCTCTTTTGAGGCAGTACATTCAACTCTCAGTTCAGTCCTATTACACAAAATAGTCAAACAAGAGAGCACTGGTATTTAGGAGCACTTACATGTGGGCTTCAAGTGGGAATGGAAGGATGTTCAAATTCACAAAGTCACTTTGAAATCCATTTGTGAATCATTTTAGGAAAACTTCTCCATGGCACTTTTCTTCTGGGAATGTGCTTCCGGTTACAGTGAAAATCTTTGAATATAAATTGTGAATTCTGTTGCTGGAAAGCACTTACATTTCCTTCTTATTCATTCAAATTCAAAACAAATTGTTCTCATTCAGAACACAATGCACAATTGCAACTTGCTCTGTTTGCTGACCTTGCTCCTCCTCAGACTTTCTAAACTCTCTTCAGCCTACATATCCACCAATCTTCATGAAGAGAACACAAACTACATCAAGAAGACAGCTCATGCATCTACAAGCACTAATGCCTGGGATAAAATTGGTATCAGGCAGAGCATATGCTTCACAAAGAGTCTTGGAATCCATAATTGTATCATTCTCAGAATTCACTATTCAATGGCAGTGTCCATTTTGTAATGTTCTGCTTCCTACTACTTGTTCCAAGGCAGTGATTGGATACCTTTCAATACTTTAGTGTTAAGTAGGTTTTCATTGTTTTTCTTCATGCAAATTCAAACTATCATACACTCCTAGAGAACATAGTGAGTGTGTTGCTTTGAAGGAAAATTTTGGAAGTCCACCTCCTCAGTATTTCTAATGTGCTTAGGAACAAACCACAGTTCCCTTCTACTGCACAAGATGGGGTAACAGTAAAACTCTGGTAGAGAGTGGCCCCATTCTCTGGGATGAAATTCTAACTGAAATGTTGATCAAATATACAGATTTCTTTGAAATCCTTTTTTGAACTCTTTTTAAGAAACTTTTGACAGAAGTGGTTTGCTGGGAGGCACCTCCCAATTTCAAATGATTCACTTTGAATAAAAATGTTTCTTCAATTACTGGAAAGAAATTATGAGATAAAGTGAGAACATGCATAGGATCTGTTCCCCAAGGAGTTATTTGAATCCAGTACTAAATATTTTTTGCAATCACACTTAAAGTGCAGGTTGCCCTTTTGGAATGCATTCTGCTTATCAATGGAACAAAGGCAGTGTTAGATACCTTTCATTATCTTGTTGTTAGGCACTTTTGATTCGTGATGAGTCATCCGAATACAGCTAAATATGTACTCTTAGCAAACATAGTGTGTGTACATTGAAGGATCTTGCTGGACCTCCTCAACCTCAGCATGTCTATGCTAATTTGACACATCTTATTAATACCACATTTCCATGATAATAAACAATAAGGAAGCTAACATAGATTGAAGTTGCACTTCCTAACATCAATGTGTGATACTAGCGATGATATAATCCTCAAGATCTCCTTGAAAACCCTTTTGAAACATTATTTAAGAAAATCTACAGTAGCACTTGTCTACTTGGGATTAACTTGGGGTTTCAAATGATACCCTTGCAATTGAAAGTTTTCTTCTGTTGGTGAAAAGCACATGTGCGGTAACCTGGGACAACATGGAGGATATGTTCCCCAAAGGGTAAATGATTCAGTACTGAAATAGGGTCAACAATAACTTTTCAACTGCTTTTACTTTTGTGGAATCAATTGCTGGTTAACAGTGGTAGGGTGGCATTGAAAGGAAACCATTTTTTAACTTGCAGAGAGGAAAGAGAACTTTGAACTAATAGATTAAATGCAAATAAACACAGGGTACACATTGAGAACAAAGATTGCCTCTACATTGACTCAATTTGGTGGATCTTCTCCTCCTCAATACTTTTAAGCTCTTATCATTCAGCACATTCAAACAATTTTTAGTTGTATTAAACACACTAAGAAGAGAGCTCTTGTAGATGGAAGCAATAATATCTGGAGTCACCTGGGACTGTATGGATGATCAAAATCACTAAGTCTCATGGTAATTCATTTGTGATACTGTCTAAGATAATGATTATACTGCAATATTCTGCTGGAAATGGGCTCCAGAATTCAATGTTAAAGTTGAATTGTAAATATTTTTTCTGTTGCTGAAGAGCAGTTATATTTCCTGCTTATTCATGCAAATGCAAGCAAACAAGTTCTCATTGAGAACAGAGTGAGTAGAGGTTTTGAGAACAAGGTGACATCTGTGCAGCCATGTTGTATGAACAAGCCATTTTGGGAACTGGCCTGTAAAACACCTGCAGGAAAGGGCATGCAGGTGCTACACTCAAGAGCCAATACAGGACATACAGGACATACTGGGCCCCCGGCATTTATCAAGGCTGTTAAGAGATATCTGTCTGAGAAATGGGCAGCTGCCCAGAAACCTATCTATCAAGGATGGGGGAGGGCCTCGCCCCAACTCATCTCCTGTATAGTTCACCCTGTCCCTCCTCCCTCTTCCTCCAGGACCATTCAGTTTGGCAGGACCCAATGAGATTTGAATAAATTGGTGGGGCCCAACCAAAGGAGAACACTGTCTAGCTGTTCAAATGTTAAACATAATGTACAAGTCTTTGTTGATGAATGATTGGAAATTTCTTAAGTAGACTACTTTCCTCATCCCTCGGGGCCACTCCCCACTCAGCCATGGTAGTGGTCTGAGAGGCTGGTTAGAGTACAGGCTTCAGTTTGCAATGAAACCTCATTGTGTGATTTGCATTACTGTGTGTGCATTTTGACTCTCTGGGGATCGGTCAATATTGACCCCAATAAGGGCCTCTAGGTTGAAGTTTTTGCTGACCTGCTCTTCTGCAGACCTCAAGCACTTTTAAACCACTCATTTGAAGCACTGCTCATGACAATACACAAAGTGGTGGAAAAATAAATCTCTTGAAACTTCAAGCATCAGCCACTGTTATCAAGTTTGTATTACTTAGAGGAACTTGTTTCCAAAGGAATGACTGAAATCCATTAGCAAAATTATTTCAGTCATCGCTATTCCACTGCAGTAGCCAATTTGAAATTTATCTCCAGTGCCTACTGGTACCAAACCTTTGAATTGAACCCTTTACTTTCCTGCTGGAAAGCACCTATGCTTTGTGGCAATTCATCCAAACAGAAACTCATGTACTCATAAAGAACCTTTGAGGGTGTAGGTTGAAGCAACATGCTACAGCTGACTCCTCCTCAGGATTTCTATGCTTTCGAGAGCATATTCAAACCAAATTTCCATGCAAATATACTAACAAGAAATTCCCCCTTGATAGAAAACTCATTATCTGGGTGTAAAGAGGGACTGAAAGGATGATCATATCCAGAAGATCTTCTTGAAATCCAATTGAGAATCATTTTAAGAAATTCTATAACAGCAGTTTGTCTGCAGGGAATGAACTCCTGGTTTCAGATGATACGGTTTGAAAAGTTTTTTTGTAGCTGGAAAGCTTGGAAGTGTTTAACTGTGAAGATGAATAGCACCTCTTCCCCAAAGAGTGTTTGAAATCCAGTAGTGATACATTTTCAGCAGTCACTTCTCGACCTGCCATTTCCTTTTTGGACTACATACAATTTTGTATGGCTTTGAATGGAAACAATTTTAAACCTCCTGGTGACCAATGAAGCTTTTGTTATTTGATCTAAATGGAAAGGCACATGTATTCATTAGGTTCAGTGAGGTTCTCTACCTTGGAGCACCACAGAATTTGTGAAACTATTTTCAGCCAGCACCTTCAAATATTCTGTTCAGTCTTATTACACAAAATCATCAAACAAGAGAGCACCTGTAGATAGGAGCACTCATATGTGGGCTCAAGTGGGACTTAAAGGATGATAAAATTCACAAAGTCACATTGTAACACATTTGTGAAACATTTTAAGAAAACTCTTCTACTGCACTTCTCTGCTGGGAATGTGCTTCCTATTACAGTAATAATCATTGAATTTAATCTGTTATTCTACTGTGGGAAAGAACTTACATTTTCTCCTTATTCATCCAATTTCATACCAACTTGTTCTCATTGAGAACAGAGTGAAGAACTGCAACTTGCAGCTGTTTGCTGACCTTGCTCCTCTTCAGACTTTCTAAGTTTTCTTCAGTCTACACATCCACCGATCTTCATAAAGAGTATGCACATTACATAAAGTCAGCTCATGAAGTTACAATCACTAACACTGGGATGAAATCGGTATCATGCAGAGGATATGTTTCACAAAAAGTCATTGGAATCCATTGTATCATTTTCAGAGCTCACTCTTCAGTGGCAGTGGCCATTTTGGAATAACTACTTCTTACTATTGGTTCAAAGTCAGTATTGTATACCTTTCAATACTTTTGTGTTAAGCATGTTTTCATATTTTCCTTGATCCAAATACAAGCTATCATGTACTCTTAGAGAACACAGTGACGTGTTGTGCTGAAGGAATATGTTGAAACTCCTCCCTCCTCAGCCTTCTAATCTATTAGAGAGAGTACATTCAAACCACCACACTTCCCTGCTACTACACAAACTGGGTAACAGGAAGGTTCTGGTTAAAGAGAGGCCCCATTTTCTGGGTAAAAATTCTGACTGAAATAATGATCAAATATACAGATTTCTTTTTACATCAGTTGTCTGCTTGAAATTTCCTCCCAACTTTCAAAGTATTCAGTTTGAAATAAAATATTTCTTCTATTGCTGGAAAGTACCTCTGAGGTACAGTTTGGAACATACATAGGGTCTGTTCCCCAAAGAACTCATTGGAATACCAGTACTAAAATATTTTTAGCAATCACGCTCCAACTGCTGTTGCCCTTTTGGAATGCATTCCGCTTACCTCTAGAACAAAGGCAGTTATTGGATACCTTTCCTTTACTTGTTAATAGGCGCTTTTCTTTGTGATGAGTCATCCAAACAAAGACAATTTTGTAGCCTTAGGAACACAGTGAGTATGTGCACATTGAAGCATCTTGATGGACCTCCTCTACCTCAGCATATCTATGCTCATTTGACACATCATATTAACACCACATATCCAAGGAAAAAACAAACTAGACTAACAAGAAAGCTAACTTTGATTGAAACTGCACCTTGTAACATCAATGTGCAAACTGAAAGATGAAAAAATCCAAACCCTCTCCTGAAATCTCTTTTCAAACATTGTTTAAGAAACTCCTTAGTAGCACTTGTCTGCTTGGGTTAACTCAGGGTTTCAAATGATACCCTCGCAATTGAAAGGTTACTCTGTTGATGAAAGCACCTATGGGTATCCTGGAAAATCACATAGGTTATTTGCCCAAAGGAGAATTGATTCCATAATGAAATATGTCCAGGAATAATTCTTCAACCTCAGGTGCTTTTTTGGAATCAAATGCTGGTTAACAGTGGTAGGGTGACTTTGAAAGAAAACCATTCCTTAAATTGCTGGGAGGCAAAGGAACTTTGAGCTAATTTATCAAATGCAAATAAGCACATGGTACTCATTGAGAACTTTGAATGCATCTACATTGAATCAACTTGGTGGATCTGCTTCTCCTCAGCACGTTTAAGCTCTTATCATTTAGCACCTTCAAAACTATATTCAGTTGTATTACACACACTAGTTAAAGAAGGGAGCTCTTGAAGCTAGCAGCAATGATATCTGGAGCCACCTGGGTCTGTAAGGATGATCAAAATCACAAAGTCTCAGGGTAATCCGTTTTGAAACATTTTAAGAAAATAGTTTTGCTGCACTTTTCTGCTGGAAATGAACTCCAGAAATGAATCTTAACATTGAATTTTGAACTATTTTCTATTGCTGGTCAGCGGTTACACTTCCAGCTTATTCATTCAAATGCAAATGAACACCTTGTCATTGAGAACAGAGTGAGTAGGGGCCTCTAGGTTGAATCTTTTGGCTGATCTTGTGCCTCTGCAGGCCTCAAGCAATTTAGAATACTCATTTAAACCACTGCTCATAAGAATAACCAAAGTCATAGAAAATGAAGCTCTTGATGAAATAAGCATCAGCCTTGATCAAAGTTGGGCTAGGGAGAGGAACTGGTTTTCTAAGGAATGATTGAAATTCATTAGAAAAATGTTTCAGCCATCACTATTCAACTGCAGTTGCCCATTTGAAATGTATCTCCAGGGATCGCAGGTTCTTAGGCCTTGAATGGAAATCTTTTCCTTACTTGCTGGAAAGCACTTACGATTTGTGAAAATACATCCATATACTGTTGAGAATAGGGTGATATCTGTGCAGCTAACTGTCTTAGTCACCAGGATGCAGGCAGTTGCAACTGCACCCTCAAGAGCCAATACAGGACAAACAGGACTGCTGGGCCCCTGCTTATCAGTGTGGTTGAGATATTTGTCTGAGGAATGTACAGCTGCCTAGAAACCTTATCTATCAAGGACAGGGGGTAACCCCAACTCATCTCCTGTATAGTTCACCCTTTCCCTCCTCCCTTCTTCCTCTAGTACCGTTCAGTTCTGGCAGGATCCAATGAAAATCAAATAGATTGGCAGGACCCAACCAGAGGACTAATGTTTAGCTGTTCAAATGTTAACCAATAATGTACTGTTGTGCCCAGTGTCTTGAGACCCCACAAAGACCACCAGAGACCATGATCAATGCAAGCAAGAGAATCATTTATTAGCAAGCTCGAGCCTGGTCCTCACACACTCAGTAACTGGTGACGCTAAGAGGCCCTGAACCCATGTTTAGCAGGATTTTTATAATGAAAGGCAAGCAGTTTTACAGTGCTCTTTTTGATTGGTTAACATATAAAATTGCATACAAAGTATGTTATCTTAAGTTCTGGGTCATTCAGACCACTGAGAGGAGGGTGGTCATTATTTTTAAGTTCACTTTTGTATCAGCAAAGTTTGCTTTTGGGTCAGCCTGACCACTATGGGAAGGGTGGTCGACCACCTGGCCTTTACTGACAAAATAAGGAATGAAAATACTTTGCGGCTTTTCTGAGGGGTTGAGGGCAGTTTGAGAAAAGCCTCATATTAACACAAGTGCAGGCTTTTTATATCTTTTTATTCCCCCCTCTCCAAGAATATTTAGAGAGCCAATCTTGGGTCTCTAAAGTTTTGATTCTTGCTGCTTCATGGGCTGATATTGGGCCCTTAACACTATTAGCTGGACCATGCTTACACAGTCCTTAACAAAACTATAACTTATTTAAAATGCAGGGGCCAAAAGTTAAAATAAGCAAAAGCAGAGCTAAGGGGCCTACTAGGGTAGAGATTAGGGTAGCAAGCCAAGGGGAACTAATGAACCATGCTTCAAATCAATTTTCTTTGGCCTCCCTCTCTTGCTTCCTCTTGGCAAGACCTGCTCTGACCTTAGCCATGGATTCCCTCACTACTGCAGAATGATTAGCATAAAACAAGCGTTCTTCTCCCAGGGCTGCACATAGACTTCCTTGCTTACAGTCTTTACAGGCAGGTAAATTTGGTAATCAATGGGCTTAGGAGATCCTAAATATTTTATTCTCCCAGGGGCAGTCTCCAACTTCCAGAGGCAAATGACTTTCATGGCCTTCATTTCCTCAATTTGACCTGATCCACCATATCTACACTAACTGCCTGTCCCCAGTTCTGTCTTCATTCCCCCCTCTAATTTTAGAAACTCCTTGCTGCTGTAGGGAAAGGGGGTGATGATCATTCTGGCTGCTTCAAGCTGGAAGGGGGCAGTATGGGGCAAGAAGTTTGGAGTTCCCTTTTAAAAATCAGCTCAACCAAGGGGTCCATGCTAGAAGTTTGGTTGGGGAAGAACAGGTTGTAAAGTCATCTGGGTGTGGGTGCTTCTATGAGAGAAGAACAAAAAGACATGAGTACTGAAAAGAGACTGGTACAAAGTAAATGTTGCAGCATCTGGAACATGCCAATGAATATCATAAAGATGACAGAAGTAAATAATTCCTCACCAGGAGGTGGAAGAACTGAGAAGTTGTTCCCATAATAAGGCCTAGCAAAGGCTGGTGAGGACAAGGTCTTTATTTGGGGACTTTAACATTGTCCAAGTTATCAGGAATGTAAACACAACATTTAACTCTTAATGTCATCGATGTCCCCAGAAAATATAGTTAAGCTACTTAATGTCATCTGATTTTGTACAATATCAATTTATTGGTATAGCCTGTGTTAAATAGATATCTATATTTCTGTTACTTAGGGCTAGATAATCATACTAGCAAACATAGATTATGCCTACCTGTGTAGCTTAGGAAGGTCTGCAGGCCTTAAACTGACTAAAATCTTCTGACTCTGGCATTTTCTCTGATAGTTATCAGGCACATTTGCCTAAGAATCTTTCTTTTGTAGCTTCCACTCTTAATTTTAGTGGGTTAACACAAGTGTACATCTTAAGTCACATTTAATTATTATTTCTTTTAAAATTGCAAGAATGGCAATATTTTGGTTTCAACTGTTTTACTAGGTGTCTAAGATCAATGTGACCTGTTCCTGTTGTTAAAGAGTGAGCTTAGTTGCCACAGGGGTCACTCATAGAGAGCTTAAGAGCAGCTTCTTAGCTCAGTTAATGCCGTTCATTAGGCAGGATCTCCTTGATGAGGTGGCTTCCCTTGGAAGCATCAGGGATGTCTCCCTTTTCCAATGACCCTCCTCTGCAGCAGGTTTACTGATAGGCTTTTTATCCTCCAGTGGTCTCATCATTGTGATTGGGAGGTTGTGTGACCCAAATTTGCAAAGCTCCTTAGAGAAGTTCTCTTGTTCCCTGGAGTCACGCTGACTAAGGGCAAGACCCGAATACTGGCTTTTCTTGACTGCATATTTAATCTCACTCTAAGCTTGATCTTAACCATCCAACAAGTCAGTGTCACCAGTCATAAAGTAAGAGTACTGGGCTTTAGCTTCAATGTTTATAACTTTACAGTCATTTTCCTTTTATTAAAGTACTACCACATACTATCTTTTTGTAGCTGATGTCCTATTATCACGAGTTACCTAGGTTGTATGTTTTGGAAGAAGCTACTTCTGCAAAACAGTAACAGGCAACGGTTTTACAAAATAAAATTAGCAAGAGTAAAAACATATTTAGCTTGTATAATAGCTATCTTGAATTTTGACTGAGTTCTACATTATATACACTGTTTGAGATCACAGTAATCTTTACAACAAACATCAAACATTTGAGCACAACTTTAAATGAGTTAAAGTCTGGTTTACTTGGAGCCATTCTAAAATGCTGCAAGGTGAGGCAGAGCCTTATCTCAGGTAAGATGGGGCTCTTCACAAATCTTAAGTAAAGTGTTGTAATCCTGAAGCTAATTTTTATCCTTTTTCCATGACCAGCATGACAAATTTCAAGTTCAGTCAGGGGCAAAGGAGTATTAGAAAATAAAGGTTCATAAACACAGATTTTGAAGATTAAGGTGAGATCAGATGGAGCTCTGTTCTCTGATGGAAATGCAGATCTAAAGAGTTATGTTAGCAATCTTTATACATATCTTATTATTAGGTTAAAGACCATGTAAGCATTATTATTTGTTTTCAGGAGAGTTACAGAGACTAGAACACCTACATACCTTTTTTTTCCACAACTGCAAAGTGCAATATTAGGAACTCTGTGTTGCTCTCAAAGAAATCCACTGTCCAAAGTTACTGTACGGTGGGCAGGAACTAGAGAAGGGAGCTGATGAAACACTGGTTATCTAGCAAAACAATTTCTTTCTGCCCAAGAGCAGATCAATGTAAGAGCTGATAGGACTCCTGTACAGAGCCTTCCCAGGGAGGGTACTGTCATGGCAGTTAGGCATCTTGTGCTCCTGCACAGGAACACTCAGGCACCAAGCATGCTACAGTCTTGAGGTCAGAGACCCTAATCTCAGTCACTGTTGTCCCATTTTTGCTATTGCACATTACACTCTTTCTTAAATGTCATTTTAGGAAGTTTACATATATTGATTCCTGAGTGTATATGAACATTAGTTAACACAGTCTAACATTATATCCAAAACAGGAATCAATCAAAGAAAGGCTGAGAGCTTTTAACTTTTCTTTTGTGTAGCAAAATGCTTTCACCTTCTATGATATGAACTTTAAACAAATCAGGCTGTCACTAACTCTTAAAAATGCATTTACATTTAAAATTCTTTATCTCAGTGTAAAAAGTAACAAATTTTACACATACCCCATTGATAATTGGTCCCATAATAGAACATTAAATGATAAATAAATCCCCAATAAATGTACTCCTTAAGTTTAAATTACCATTACAGACAAGTTTATTCTGGAGAATAGCAGTTTGATAAATTTCCTGCTTTAAAGATCTGGAAAACATGAACACATTTAAAATATGAAGAGTGACCATTTTGCAATTACCTTGATAACTTTATATTAACCAAATTTAGTTTTGAAAGAAAAATTTATACTCTAATGTAGTACAATACTTTAAGAGTTGTTTAACTATAATTGCATAAGCCTCAATTTTCAAAGCTAATTGTCCTAAAGAATAAAACTTAATAGACACAAAGTTAAGATATATGTAAAATTTGCTACTTCTTACAGAGAGATAAAAATTTATATGTAAATGTATTTCTAAGAGTTAGTGAAAGCCTGATTTGTTTAAAGGTTCATATCATAGAACGTGAAAGCATTTCACCACACAAAAGAAAAGTTAAAAACTCTCTCAGCCTTTCTTTGATTGATTCCTGTTTTGGATATAAAGGTAGATTGTGTTTAATGTTCATATACACTCAGGAATCAATATATATAAACTTCCTAAAATGACATTTAAGAAGTGTAAATGCAATAGCAAAAATGGGACAACAATGACTGAGATTGGGGTCTCTGACCTCAAGACTGTAGCATGCTGGTGCCTGGGAGTGTTCCTGTGTAGGAGCACAAGATGACTAACTCCTGCAGCAGTACCCTTCCTGGGGAGGCTCTGTTCAGGAGTCCTATCAGCTCTGACATTGATCTCAGACACAAAGCTCTTGGGCAGAAAGAAATTGTTTTGCTAGATAACCAGTGTTTCATCAACTCCCTTCTCTAGTTCCTGTCCACCTTTCAGTAACTTTGGACAGTGGACTTCCTTAAGAACTACACAGAGCTCTAACTTTGCACTTTGCAGTTGATGTTCTAGTCTCTATAACTCTCCTGAAAACAAGGAATAATGCTTCAATAGTCTTTAACCTAATAATAAGACATGTATAAAGATTGCTAACATAACTCTTTAGATCTGCATTTCCATCAGAGAACAGAGCTCCATCTGATCTGAGCTTAATCTTCAAAATCTGTGTTTATAAGACTTTATTTTCTAATACTCCTTTGCCCCTCACTGAACTTGAAATTTGGTCATGCTGGTCATAGCAAAAGGGGCAAAAAAAAATTAGCTTCAGGATTAGAACATTTTACTTAAGATTTGTGAAGAGCCCTGCCTTACCGAGATAAGGCTTTGCCTCACCCTGCTGCATTTTAAATGGCTCCAAAGTAAACCAGACTTTAACTCATTTGAAGTTGTATCCAAAAGTTTGATGTTTGTTGTAAAGATTACTGTGATCTCAAACAGGGTATATAATGTAGAACTCAGCCAAAATTCAAGATAGCTATTATACAAGAGAAATATGTTTTTACATTTGCTAATTTCATTTTGTAAAACCATTGCCTATTACTGTTTTTTAGAAGTAGCTACTTCCAGAACATTCAACCTAGGTAACTTGTGATAATAGGCCATCACCTACAGAAAAGATAGTATGTGGTAGTACTTTAATAAAAGGTTAAATGACTGTAAAGTTATAAACATTGAAGCTAAAGCCCAGTACTCTTAATTTATGACTGATGAGACTGGCTTGATGGATGGTTAAGATCAAACTTAGAGATTAGATTAAATACAGAGGTCAAGAAAAGCCAATATTTGGATCTTTCCCTCAGTCAGCCTGAATCCAGGGAACAAGAGAACTTCTCCAAGGAACATTGCAACTCTGGGTCACACAACCTCCCAATCAGGGAGATTAATGAGACCACTGGAGGATAAAAGGTCAATCAGTGCACTGCTGAAGAGGAAGGTCTTTGGAAAAGGCAGACATCCCTGATGCTTCCAAGGGAAGCCACCTCATCAAGAAGAACCTGCCTAATTAATGACACTAACTGAGCTAAGAAGTGATCTTAAGCTCTCTATGAGTGATCCCTGTGGGAACTCAACTGACTCATTAACAGAAAGGAACAGGTCACATTGACCAGATTGATCTTAGACACTGAGTAAAACAGTTGAAACCAAAATATAGCCATTCTTGGGCATTTAAAAGAAATAATAGTTAAAAGTAACTTAAGATGTACACTTGTGTTAGCCCACTAAAATTAAGAGTGGAAGCTACAAAAGAAAGATTCTTAGGCAAATGTGCCTGATAACTATCAAGAGTAACTGCCAGAGTCAGAAGATTTTAGTCAATTTAAGGCCTACAGTCACAGGTAGTCTTAATCTATGTTTGCTAGTATTATTATCTAGCCCCAAGTAACAGAAGTATAGAGAACTCTACCTAACACAGGCTATACCAATAAAGGAATATTTTACAAAAATCAGATGACATTAAGTAGCTTAACTATATTTTCTGGGGACATCAATGACATTAAGTTAAATGTGTGTTTACATTCCTGATGACTGGACAATGTTAAAGTACCCAAATAAAGACCTTGTCCACTCCAGCCTTTGCTAGGTCTTGTTATGGGAACAACTTCTCAGTTCTTTCACTCTCTGGTGAGGAAATATTGACTCCTGTCATCATTATGATATTCATTGGCATGTTCCAGATGCTACAACATTTACTTCACACAATCTCATTTCAATATTCATGTCTTGTTGTTCTTCTCTCATAGAAGCACCCACCCCAGATGACTTTGCAACCTACTCTTCCCCAAACAGACTTCTAGCGTGGACCCCTCGATTGAGCTGATTTTTAAAAGGGAACTCTAAACTGCTTTCCCCACACTGCCTCCTTCCAGCTCAAACAGCCAGAACGGTCATCACCCCCCTTCCCTACAGCAACAAGGAGTTTCTAAAATTAGAGGGGGGGAATGAAGCCAGAATTGGGGACAGGCAGTTAGTGTAGAAATGGGGGATGGGGTCAAATCAAGGAAATGAAGGCCATGAAACCCATCTTACTCTGGAATTTGGAGACTGCCCCTGGGAGAATAAAATATTAAGAATTTCCTAAGCTCATTGATTACCAAATTTACCTGCCTTTAAAGACTGTAAGCAAGGAGGTCTATGTGCAGTCCTGGGAGAAGAATGTTGGTTTTATGCTAATCATTCTGGAGTAGTGAGGAAATCCATGGCTAAGGTCAGAGAGGGCTTGCCAAGAGGAAGCAAGAGAGGGAGACCCACAAAAATTGATTTGAAGCATGGTTCAACAGGTCCTCTTGGCTTGCTACCTTAATCTCTACCCTAGTAGGCCCCTTAGCTCTGCTTTTGTTATTTTAACTTTTTGCCCCTGCATTTTAAGTAAGTTAATAGTTTTGTTAAGGACTTTGTAAGCACGTCCAACTAATGGTGCTGATAGCAGCCCCAGAGAATGAATATGCATGATGTCTGAATGAGCATGATTCCTCATTATGAACAACTGAAGGTGGGATTGTTGAGAACAGGGTGATATCTGTGCAGCTAACTGTTTAATCACCAGGATGCAGGCAGTTGCAACTGCACCCTCAAGAGCCAATACAGGACAAACAGGACTGCTGGGCCCCCTGTGCTTATCAAGGTTGTTGAGATATTTGCCTGAGGAATGTGCAGATGCCTAGAAACCTTATCTATCAAGGACAGGGGGGCATAACCCAGACTCATCTCCTGCATAGTTCACCCCTTACCTCCTCACTTCTTCCTCTAGGACTGTTCAATTCTGGCGAGACCCAATGAGAATCAAATAGATTGGTGGAACCCAACCAGAGGAGGACTAATGTTTAGCTGTTCAAATGTTAACCAATTATGTACAGGTCTTTGTGTGTGAATGCTTGGAAATCTCTTAAATAGAGAGCTTTCTTGCCCCTTGATGCTCCCCATTCAGCCATTGCAATGGTCTGAGAGGCTAGCTGTGGTCCACTCTCAAGTTTGCAATGAAACCTCGTTGTGTGTCTTGCATTACCCTGTGTGCACTTTGACTCTCTGGGGATCAGTTGATATTGGTGACCAGTCAATATCAGACCCTAACAATACAAACTATCACATACTGCTAAAGAACACTTTGAGTGTGTAGGTTGAAGCAGTGTGCTAGAGTTGCTCCTCCTCAGGAATTCTATGCTATTTTGAGACAGTACTTTCAAACTTATTTCCATACAATACACAAAGTGGATGAGCAAGAAATCTTCCCTTGACAGGATCCCCATGTTCTGGGAGGAAAGAGGGACTGTAAGAATGATCAAATCCAAAGATCTTCTTGAAATCCATTTGAGAAACATTTTCAAGCAATCCTATGACACAAGTTTTATTGCTAGGAGTGAATTCCCTGCTTCAAATGATACAATTTGAAAAATTTGTTTTGTAGTTTGAAAGAATGTGTTAACTGGGAAGATGCTAGAATCTTTTCCTCCAGGAGGCTATGAAATCCAGTAGTGATACATTTTCAGCAATCACTCTTCAACTGTTTTGCCCTTTTGGAATACAAGGATGATTAACCAATTTAGGATGACTTTGAATGGAAACAATTTTGAAGTTTCTGGGCAGCAATTAAGCTTTGTACTCGTTCATTCAAATGGAAAACACAAGATAATTATTGAGTACAGTGAGTTTCTCTAATTTGAATCTTTGTAGCATTTGTAAGCTCTTGCAGCCAGCACATTCAATTATCAATTCAGTCCTATTACACAAAATAGTCAAACAAGAGAGCACTTGTATTTAGGAGCACTTATATGTGGCCTCCAATTGGGAGTATAAGGAAGATCAAATTATTAAAGTGACATTGAAATGCATTTGTGAAACAATTTAGGAAAACTCTTCCACTGCAATTTTCAGCTGGGAATGTGTTTCCGATTTCAGTGATACTACCTGAACTTAAACTGTTTTTTTAGACTGCTGGAAAGCACTACATTTTCTGATTATTCAATCAAATTCAAGCCAACTTATTCTCATTGAGAACAGAGTGAGCAACTAAAAGTTGTAGCTGTTTGCTGATCTTGCTCCTCTGCAAGATTCTTAGATTTTCTAAGATCTTTTAGTCTACATATCCACCAGTATTCATGAAGTACACATACTACATGAAGAAGACAGATCTTAAAGCCCAAAGCACTAACACCTGGGATTAAATTGTTATCATGAAGAAGATCTATTCCACAAATACATTGGAATCCATTCTTGTATCATTTTTAGAAATCACACTAACATTTCAACATTATAGAAATCACACTAACATTTTGACATTTTGGAATATACTGCTTCATACTACTGGTTCCAAGGTAGTGATGGGATACCATTGAATACCTTCGTGTTAAGCACTACTTTATTGTTTCTATTCATCTAAATACAAACTATCATATATTCAGAGAACACAGAGAATATTTTTCATTGAATGAATATTTTGGAACTCTTCCTACTCAGACCATCAAATCTATTTAGAGACATTATATTCAAACACAGTTCTCTGCTTCTACACAAACTAGGGTAAAAAAAAGTTCTCCTACAGAAAGGCCCCATTCTCTGAGTGAAATTCTGACTGAAAGAATGATCAAATATTCAGATCTCTTTGAAATCCTTTTTTAAATTCTTTTTAAAAAGAAATTATGATATATGTATACCATGGAATATTACTCATTCCTAAAGAATAACAAAATTATGCACTTGCAGGCAAATGGATGAAAATTGAAGAATATCATGCCAAGTGAGATAAGCCAATCTCAAAAATCAAAAGGATGAATATCTCACTGATAGCGATGATGACACATAATGGGGGTGGGAGGGGGCAAGAATGGAGAAAGGAGGGACTGTATAGAGGGAAAAGAGGGGTGGAGGGGTGGGGGGAAGGAAAAAATAACAGAATGAATCAACACCATTACCCTATGGAAATGTATGATTACACAAATGGTATGCCTTTACTCCACGTACAGAGAAACAACATGTATCCCATTGTTTACAATAAAAATAATTTAAAAAAAGAAACTCACTAACAGCAATTGTTTGGTGGTAATTACCTTTGAATTTCAAATGATGCACTTTGAATTGAATGATTTCTTCTACTGCTGGGAAGGACCTATGAGGTAAAGTGGGAACATGCATATGATCTGTTCCCCAAAGAGTCATTTGAGTGTAGTATTCAAATATTTTCAGCAATCATGCTTGAACTGCGGTTGCTCTTTTGGAATGCATTCAACTTACAAGTGGAACAAAGGCAATGGTTGGATACCTTTCATTCCTTTATGTTAGTCTCTTTTTCTTTGTGATGAGTCATCCAAATACAAACAAGTATATACTCCTAGAGAAGACAGTATGTGTACATTGAAGAATCTTGCTGGAATTCTCTAAATCAGCATGTCTATGCTAACTTGACACATCACTTTAAAAAAAGTATTTCCATGATATGAAAGAAAACTGGAGTTAATAAAAAAAAGCTCAAATAGATTGGGGATGTAACTTCTATCATGACCGTGGAATGATAAAGATGATAAAATCCACAAGATCTCCTTGAAACCACTTTTTGAAACATTGTTTATAAAACTCTTTAGGAGCAATTGTATGCTTGGGATTAACTCGGGGTTTTCAAATTATACACTTGGATTGAAAGGATTCTTTTTTGGTGAAAAGCACCTAAAAAAAGCTATAATCTACTGGGAGTTGAGCCCAGGGTTTCTCACATGCTAGAGAAGCATTCTACCACTAAGCGTATCCCCATCCTGCATAGTTTCATTTGTGTGGTTGGGTGCGGGGATGACTGGGGGCTAAACCCAGGACTTTATCCATGTGAGACAAGCACTCTACCACTGAGATACACCCCGACCAATGCATAAGTTCTGTTAGGGTCCAATATTGACCTATCCCCAGAGAGTCAACACACACACATGGTAATGCAAGACACACAACGAGGTTTATTGCAAGCTCAAGACTGACTGCAACCAGCTTCCCAACCACAATGGCTGAGTGGGGAGCTGCCAGAGGGTGATAAAGCACTCTATTTTAGGGATTTTCAAGCATTCACACACAAAGACCTTTACATAATTGGTTAACATTTGAACAGCTAAACATTTGTCCTCTTTTGGTTTGGTCCCATCACTTTATTTGAATCTCAATGGGTCCCACCAAAACTAAACAGTCCTGGAGGAAGAAGGGAGGAGGGAAGGGATGAACTATGCAGAAGATGAGTTGGGGTAGGTCCCACTATTGTTGATAAATAAGGTTTCCAGCCAGCTGCACATTCCTCACATAGATATCTCTTAACAGCTTTGATAAGCCCGGGGGCCCAGCACATCCTGTATGTCCTGTATTGACTCTTGAGGGTGTTAGTGCAGCTGCCACCATCCTGGTGATTAAGATCTTTTCTTAGAGTCTGCGTGCCCCTTCCTGGGGGGTGGTTACAGGCCAGTTCACAATATAGCTTGTTTATACAAGATGGCTGCCCAGATGTCACTCTATTCTCAACATTCCTCCCTTCAGTTGTTCATAATGAGGAATCATGCTCATTCAGGCATCATGCATATTCATTCTCTGGAGCAGGTATTCTCTTGTATTGTTGCATTAGCACCATCAGTTAGATCATGCTTACATGGTTCTTAACAAAACTATTAACTTATTTAAAATGCAGGGGTCAAAAGTTAAAATAAGCAAAAGCAGAGCTAAGGGGCCTACTAGGATAGAGATTAGGGTAGCAAGCCAAGGGGACCTATTGAACCATGCTTCAAATCAATTTTGTGGGTCTCCCTCTCTCACTTTCTCTTGGTGAGACCCTCTCTGACCTTAGCTATGGATTTCCTCACTACTCCAGAATGGTCAGCATAAAACAGAATTCCTCTCCCAGGGCTGCACATAGACCTCCTCGCTGAAGGAAGAGTAGGTCTAGCCCTCTTCTTCCTGCCTACATGACTAGGCCTGGTTTTGCAGGTGAGTTGTGAAAAGTGAGAAGCGGATGGGGTAGGGGAAGGGCCAAACGATTCAGTCAGGCCAAGGCCCAGAGGGCATTAATTCACAGTTCCTTGCTTACAGTCTTTGATAAAGGCAGGTAAATTTGGTAATCAATGAACTCAGGAGATCCTTAACATTCCATTCTCCCAGGGGCAGTCTCCAACTCCCAGAGGCAGATGGCTTTCATGGCCTTCATTTCCTCAATTTGATCTGATTCCCTATTTCTACACTAACTGCCTGTCCTTAATTCTGGATTCATTCCCTGCTTTACCTTTAGGAATTCCTTACTGCTGTAAGGAATGGGGGTGGCGATCGCTCTGGCTCTTTTGAAGCCAGAAGGGGGCAGCATGGGGCAAGCAGTTTGGAGTTCCATTTTAAAAATCGGGCAAATCAAGTGGTCCAAGGTAGAAGTCTGTTTGGGGAAGAGGTTGTAAAGGCATCTGGGGTGGGTGCTTCTATGAGAGAATAACAAAAAGACATGAGTACTGAAATGAGATTAGTACAAAGTAAATGGTGCAGCATCTGGAACATGCCAAAGAATATCGTGAAGATTACAGAAGTCAATCTCTCACCAGGAGGTGGAAGAACTGAGAAATTGTTCCCATAACAAGGCCTAACAAAGGCTGGAGTGTACAAGGCCTTTGGGTACTTTAACATTGTCCAGTTTATGAGGGATGTAAACACATTTACCTCTTAAAGTCATTGATGTCTCCAGAAAATATAGTTAAGCTACTTAATGTCATCTGATTTTTGTAAAATATCCCTTTTTTGGTATAGCCTGTGTTAAGTAGAGAACTGTATACTTCTGTTATTTAGGGCTAGATAATCATAGTAGCAGCAAACAAAAATTAATCCTACCGGTGTACTGACTAAAAATTTCTGACTGGAAGTTTCTCTAGATAGTTATCAGGCACCATTGCCTAAGAGTTTTTCATTTTTAGCTCCTAGTCTTTATTCAAGTGGGCTAACACAAGTGTACATCTTCAGTTACATTAACTATTATTTCTTTTAAATGTTCAAGAATGGCTATATTTTGGTTTTAACTGTTTTGCTAGGTATCTAAGATCAAGCTGGTCAAATTGACCTGTTCCTGTCTTGTTAAAGAGTCAGCTGAGTTTCCACAGGGTTCACTCATAGAGAACTTAAGAGCAGCTTAGTGCCATTGGTTAGGCAGGGTATCTGTGATGAGGTGGCTTCCCTTGGAAGCCTTAGGAATGAATTCATTTTTCCATGGCCCTCCTCTGCAGCAGGTGCACTGATTGGCTTTTCATCCTGTAGTGGCTTCATTAATCTCCCTGATCAGGAGGTCATGTGACCCAGAGTTGCAAACCTCCTTAGAGAAGTCCTCTTGTTCCCTGGATTCAGGCTGACTGAGGGAAAGATCCAAATACTGGTCTATCTTGGTCTCTGTATTTAATCTCAATCTCAAAGTTTGATCTTAATGATATAGCAAGCCAGTCTCACCAGTCATAAAGTAAGAGTATTGAACTTTAACTTCAATGTCTATAACTTTACAGTTATTTACCCTTTTATTTAACTGGAGTCTGTATTAGTATTGGAAGTTACCACTATCTGTTCTATAGGTGATGGCTTATTATCACAAATTACCTAGGTTGTGTGTTCTTGAAGCAGCTACTTCCACAAAACAGTAACAGGTAACAGTTTGACAAAATGAAATTAGCAAGAGTAAAAATATATTTGGCTTGTGTAATAGTTATCTTAAATTTTAGCTGAGTTATACATTATATTACCTGTTTGAGATCACAGTAATTTTACAACAAAAACCAATCTTTAGAATACAACTTTAAAGAAGCTGTAGTCTGGCTTACTTTGGAGCCACTCTTAACATGCAGTAAGGTGGGAGGCACAGCCTTATCTCAGGTAAGGTGTGGTTCTTTACAAATCTTAAGTGAAGTGTTCTAATTCTGATGCTGATATTTACTTCTTTCTTAAATATCATTTTAAGAAGTTTACATATATTGATTCCTGAGTCTATATGAACATTAGTTAACACAATTTAGCAGTATATCTAAAACATGAATTAAAGAAAGCCTGAGAGAGCTTTTAACTTTCCTTTTGTGTGGCAAATTGGCAAAATGTTTTCATGTTTCACAATATTAACCTTAAAACAAATCAGGTTCTAACTTTTAGAAATAATTTACATTTAATTTTTTAACTCAGTGTAAAAATTAACAAATTTTACATATACCCTATTGATAACAGCTCCTACAACAGAAAATTAAATGATAGAAATGAATCCCCAATATAATTTACTCTTTATAAGTTTAAAATTACCACTACAGACAAGTTTAATCTGGAGAATAGCAGTTTGATAAATTCCCTGCTTTAAAAACTTGTATACCTGGAAAATATGAACACATTTAATATACAAAGAGTGACCATTTAAAATTATCTTGACACTTTTATATTACCAAATTTAGTTTTAAAGAAAAAATGTAGACTCTCTAAAGTATAATACTGTAACAGTTTTTTAACCATAATTGTATACACCCCAATTTTTAAGACTAATTGTTCTAAAGAATAAAACTTGATAGACACAAAGGTAAGCATAAATTAATGTTTCTGAGAAACCTTGTTATTTTACCATATAGATTAAACTATGTTTGTCGCGCTCCCCGCCCGCAGAGAGACACGACACCTGGTTCTTTTCAGCCTTTTATTGCGCGCACCCCCTTCCTCTCAGTTCTTTCTTTGTTCTCCTCCTTTGAGGAACTTACACTCCAATATAAACATTACTGTAACCAATCAGCATTTGAGCACGAGGGGAGAGCATGAACAGATACAGGCAGTAAATGCAGACATGCAGTGATTATGCACTGTCCACGAGGGAACTCAACCAATCCCTGGAACTTCCTCAAAATGATGTCAGTTGTTTGTGCAAAAGCCAACCATACTGGCAGCCTGCCAAGCACCATCTTAGCCTTACTACACCTAGGGCCAGGGGTCCCGGGCACCCCGACAGCTCCCCCTTTTTTATTATAAAATTAAGGCTTGGGACCGTGTCTGTCTTAGGCGGAGTGGTCTCAACCACCGTCCTTACCCGTCATTGGATAACTGCAGAGCATGCTACAGCTCCTGTTCTTAGGTTGGTACGGTGTCACCGCACGGACTCCTTCCTTACCCGTCTCTGACCACCGGTCCCAGCATCGTGAGCCATACTTGTGGGGAACTGCCGGCCTCTATGGCAGTCATGGCCTGATGAAAATAATCTGGTCCATTTGTTGGGTGACTCGTAGTTGTACAACAGGCGGGTGAGGAAAAAGATACCAAAGAGGAGTAAAAACCCCAAAGTACCAGGCTTGCCCACTGTTTACAAAATTGAGAGCAAAGAAAAACCATTTAGCCAGCTCAGGACATAGAAGCAATTTGTACCCTAGTAGAATTAACTTTGACAATTTTAGCCCTAAGTCGTGAGGGTAAGATTATCAAATTGAGACGACCAAGTAGAAGTAAGATAGGCTGACAATTTTTTAGATAACCCAGCTGCGGTGCTGGAATTATCATATACAATGGGGGTAGCACAAACAGCTCTTAAAGAGTAAAACACATCCCAGTCCCCAAAGTTCTTGTATATGTCCACTTGTTCTTGTAATAGGTCCACTCTCTGATTCACCAGGAGAATGCCTGTTCTTAAATGTTGGTTTAGAGTTTCTTTAGTCTGTAAGGCTGCAGCTATATTTTCGGCCAAGTGACTGACTGCTGTTGTTGTAGGTATGGCAGTTGCTAGTGCTGTTGTTGCAGAAACCACTATTGCAGTGACCATAGTCGCTGTGATGCCAATTCTCTCCTGTTTCTTGATAGTAACACTGGCAATTCTGCATCTGTAACAGAGACTGGGGACTGGTGGGAAGGTAGGAACACACATTAAGTCTGCCAGCAGGAACCTAGAAGCATTTTAACATTGAGAGATAGCACAAATCTGAAGTACAATTGAGAGAAGCAGTTGTTTTGTTACATAGTTGAACTGTTAAGTTAGTTTATTCCGCGGAAACACACAAACTGAGCCGCAGCTCCAGTAAAGCACCGGGTTACCCTTATTACCCAGAGTTTAAAAACCCCAAACAAGAGACAAAGAGAAAGTTTATCTTTAGGGGACCTGAAGGTCTCCTTTATTCCCCCTTTTTGTTTATAAAGAGTATTTTTGAGGGTGAGATGTGTATGTTCAACAATATCTGGTTTTTGTGGGTTATAAGGTACATCTGTGGTTAGAGTTATTTTAATTTTAGTGAGGAATTGGTTCTTACCAATTTTAGTTTTTAAAGAAAATTTAGACTTTATAACGTAGTACAATTTTAACAGTTGCTTAACCATAATTGTATAAACCCTATTTTAAGACAATTGTTTAAAGAATAACTTAAGAGACACAAAGTTAAGATGAATTAGTGTTTTTAAGAAAACTTTGTTATTTTACCATGTCATTTTACCATATAGATTAAACTTTGGCTTATATCAGAACATTAGTATTTCACCTTAGGAAAAAACCTTAAATAGCTTTAGCTGTTTTACATACATACAACCAACTTAGTTACACATAGACTTGTTGAAACTTGCCCTTTATTACACACAGACTTTCTTATCCAGAAACATTTTTTTTTTTATTAAATGTATTTTTTAAACCCGGAACCTTTTATTTTATTTTTTTTTTATCTGTTGACCCCTTTTTGTTTACATTTTGATACAACTCTTATGAAATTTTGAATTTAGATAAATTACTCTATTTTAATAAGAT